>NC_064925.1:30633516-30939183 GCF_023897955.1 Schistocerca gregaria
TTAAGACGTTAAAAACAGACGGAATTTGCATTCGTAATACCAGAGCATCGAAACTACTTGGAACTCTTGTGTATATGAACGTGTCCGCGCCTTTGTACTCTGGTCCCTTCAGCGCTACAAACCAACCAAGCAACGTGTCCGTGCATATCAGAGCCTCAAGGAATGGAGAATAGCGCAGTTTTGTCGCGGATGGGGGCGTAGCTCAGTTGGTAGAGCGATCGCTTTGCATGTGAAAGGTCCCGGGTTCAAGCCCCGGCGCCTCCATGTTTTGTGGTCAGTGGATGCCAAGTGTTGATCGCGGCGAACCTAAAAGCACGCAAGATGTTGCAAAGCCAGCGTCACAGACTTGTATGATGCATACTGACGTAAGGAGAGCAAGATGTATGTGTGGGGACCGGCTGTCATCGAGTGCAGGTCTGTCTTAGGTATCACGGCTTAACGTCATTGAAGTCTAGAGAGTGGACAACACGTTCGTCTTACTCAGAGCGGTGTCCGAATTCTATTTTCGACGTGATGCGTGCCACTTCCATTGTGGCCAACTACGATTCAATACAGAATGCACGAAACCTGAAAGACACCCTCACAGATACATAGAGAGTAGTGTTTGTCTGCGGAATAATGGGAGTGCAAGCGTCTGTGACATTGATATTGCTGTATGTAGCACAATTTGTCATGGAGGGGGCGTAGCTCAGATGGTAGAGCGCTCGCTTAGCATGCGAGAGGTACTGGGATCGATACCCAGCGCCTCCAGAATTTTTAACACCCCTACATGCGCACCTTGCCATGCAAGTGGAGTAATTCACAGCCAGCAGATGTGTCTAGGCAGATACAAGAGAACGATTAGCATCCACAATTGGCAAGCGAGCTGTTATTCGTGCGCAGGAAGCACCCTCCTCCAACTCCTACACTTAATTTACAAACAGTACAAGTGTTCCCATAACATTCTTAAGCCTACGTCGGAAAGATCTGCCTTACGCCAGGTTCACGTAAATCCCACTGCACATTCCTATTCTTTGCGTGCAGTCGGCTGCTACTGGTGTTGCTAGTTGTGACTTCTGATAACAGATGCCGTAGCAATCAGTTCATGGAGTGATTTGTATGTTTTGCGATAGTCTGTCTCTGACAAGCAAGCACAGGTGACATAGGTGCGAACGCAGGAAGCTTGCAGCCCCTCGCTGCCTGCAGACACCGAGCAGCCACACTAGGAGGGCGGCCTAAGCCGTAGGCGAAATGTGCTCATTCGCTTTGGGGCGACGTCGAACTATAAATGAGGCTGTCACTAGCGTGAGCGTCGTGTAAAGTCGTAAAAGTCGGCTGCATGGGCGAGTGCCATGTTTGGGGAGCGTTTCGTAGTTTGCGCAGTGCAATGGAGACGTGGAAACTTGTTGTGGCCCAGTGTTTTGCAGTTGGACGACAAGAGTGGTACACAGTAGCAAAGAGCGAGGCACTGAGTTTGCATGAACAGTGGAGTGCAGAATGGGGCTCGAGATGTGCTTGTTACCTCAGGTGCTGTGTGATTGTCGACAAGGAGTGAAAACGGAGCAATTTGTGACCCCCCTTTCAATTTAAGACGTTAAAAACAGACGGAATTTGCATTCGTAATACCAGAGCATCGAAACTACTTGGAACTCTTGTGTATATGAACGTGTCCGCGCCTTTGTACTCTGGTCCCTTCAGCGCTACAAACCAACCAAGCATCGTGTCCGTGCACATCAGAGTCTCAAGGAATGGAGAATAGCGCAGTTTGGTCGCGGATGGGGGCGTAGCTCAGTTGGTAGAGCGTTCGCTTTGCATGTGAAAGGTCCCGGGTTCAAGCCCCGGCGCCTCCATGTTTTGTGGTCAGTGGATGCCAAGTGTTGATCGCGGCGAACCTAAAAGCACGCAAGATGTTGCAAAGCCAGCGTCACAGACTTGTATGATGCATACTGACGTAAGGAGAGCAAGATGTATGTGTGGGGACCGGCTGTCATCGAGTGCAGGTCTGTCTTAGGTATCACGGCTTAACGTCATTGAAGTCTAGAGAGTGGACAACACGTTCGTCTTACTCAGAGCGGTGTCCGAATTCTATTTTCGACGTGATGCGTGCCACTTCCATTGTGGCCAACTACGATTCAATACAGAATGCACGAAACCTGAAAGACACCCTCACAGATACATAGAGAGTAGTGTTTGTCTGCGGAATAATGGGAGTGCAAGCGTCTGTGACATTGATATTGCTGTATGTAGCACAATTTATCATGGAGGGGGCGTAGCTCAGATGGTAGAGCGCTCGCTTAGCATGCGAGAGGTACTGGGATCGATACCCAGCGCCTCCAGAATTTTTAACACCCCTACATGCGCACCTTGCCATGCAAGTGGAGTAATTCACAGCCAGCAGATGTGTCTAGGCAGATACAAGAGAACGATTAGCATCCACAATTGGCAAGCGAGCTGTTATTCGTGCGCAGGAAGCACCCTCCTCCAACTCCTACACTTAATTTACAAACAGTACAAGTGTTCCCATAACATTCTTAAGCCTACGTCGGAAAGATCTGCCTTACGCCAGGTTCACGTAAATCCCACTGCACATTCCTATTCTTTGCGTGCAGTCGGCTGCTACTGGTGTTGCTAGTTGTGACTTCTGATAACAGATGCCGTAGCAATCAGTTCATGGAGTGATTTGTATGTTTTGCGATAGTCTGTCTCTGACAAGCAAGCACAGGTGACATAGGTGCGAACGCAGGAAGCTTGCAGCCCCTCGCTGCCTGCAGACACCGAGCAGCCACACTAGGAGGGCGGCCTAAGCCGTAGGCGAAATGTGCTCATTCGCTTTGGGGCGACGTCGAACTATAAATGAGGCTGTCACTAGCGTGAGCGTCGTGTAAAGTCGTAAAAGTCGGCTGCATGGGCGAGTGCCATGTTTGGGGAGCGTTTCGTAGTTTGCGCAGTGCAATGGAGACGTGGAAACTTGTTGTGGCCCAGTGTTTTGCAGTTGGACGACAAGAGTGGTACACAGTAGCAAAGAGCGAGGCACTGAGTTTGCATGAACAGTGGAGTGCAGAATGGGGCTCGAGATGTGCTTGTTACCTCAGGTGCTGTGTGATTGTCGACAAGGAGTGAAAACGGAGCAATTTGTGACCCCCCTTTCAATTTAAGACGTTAAAAACAGACGGAATTTGCATTCGTAATACCAGAGCATCGAAACTACTTGGAACTCTTGTGTATATGAACGTGTCCGCGCCTTTGTACTCTGGTCCCTTCAGCGCTACAAACCAACCAAGCATCGTGTCCGTGCACATCAGAGTCTCAAGGAATGGAGAATAGCGCACTTTGGTCGCGGATGGGGGCGTAGCTCAGTTGGTAGAGCGTTCGCTTTGCATGTGAAAGGTCCCGGGTTGAAGCCCCGGCGCCTCCATGTTTTGTGGTCAGTGGATGCCAAGTGTTGATCGCGGCGAACCTAAAAGCACGCAAGATGTTGCAAAGCCAGCGTCACAGACTTGTATGATGCATACTGACGTAAGGAGAGCAAGATGTATGTGTGGGGACCGGCTGTCATCGAGTGCAGGTCTGTCTTAGGTATCACGGCTTAACGTCATTGAAGTCTAGAGAGTGGACAACACGATCGTCTTACTCAGAGCGGTGTCCGAATTCTATTTTCGACGTGATGCGTGCCACTTCCATTGTGGCCAACTACGATTCAATACAGAATGCACGAAACCTGAAAGACACCCTCACAGATACATAGAGAGTAGTGTTTGTCTGCGGAATAATGGGAGTGCAAGCGTCTGTGACATTGATATTGCTGTATGTAGCACAATTTATCATGGAGGGGGCGTAGCTCAGATGGTAGAGCGCTCGCTTAGCATGCGAGAGGTACTGGGATCGATACCCAGCGCCTCCAGAATTTTTAACACCCCTACATGCGCACCTTGCCATGCAAGTGGAGTAATTCACAGCCAGCAGATGTGTCTAGGCAGATACAAGAGAACGATTAGCATCCACAATTGGCAAGCGAGCTGTTATTCGTGCGCAGGAAGCACCCTCCTCCAACTCCTACACTTAATTTACAAACAGTACAAGTGTTCCCATAACATTCTTAAGCCTACGTCGGAAAGATCTGCCTTACGCCAGGTTCACGTAAATCCCACTGCACATTCCTATTCTTTGCGTGCAGTCGGCT
Organism: Schistocerca gregaria; assembly: GCF_023897955.1. Taxonomy (NCBI): domain Eukaryota; kingdom Metazoa; phylum Arthropoda; class Insecta; order Orthoptera; family Acrididae; genus Schistocerca; species Schistocerca gregaria. The sequence continues at coordinate 30,637,676 of NC_064925.1, forward strand.
GCTACTGGTGTTGCTAGTTGTGACTTCTGATAACAGATGCCGTAGCAATCAGTTCATGGAGTGATTTGTATGTTTTGCGATAGTCTGTCTCTGACAAGCAAGCACAGGTGACATAGGTGCGAACGCAGGAAGCTTGCAGCCCCTCGCTGCCTGCAGACACCGAGCAGCCACACTAGGAGGGCGGCCTAAGCCGTAGGCGAAATGTGCTCATTCGCTTTGGGGCGACGTCGAACTATAAATGAGGCTGTCACTAGCGTGAGCGTCGTGTAAAGTCGTAAAAGTCGGCTGCATGGGCGAGTGCCATGTTTGGGGAGCGTTTCGTAGTTTGCGCAGTGCAATGGAGACGTGGAAACTTGTTGTGGCCCAGTGTTTTGCAGTTGGACGACAAGAGTGGTACACAGTAGCAAAGAGCGAGGCACTGAGTTTGCATGAACAGTGGAGTGCAGAATGGGGCTCGAGATGTGCTTGTTACCTCAGGTGCTGTGTGATTGTCGACAAGGAGTGAAAACGGAGCAATTTGTGACCCCCCTTTCAATTTAAGACGTTAAAAACAGACGGAATTTGCATTCGTAATACCAGAGCATCGAAACTACTTGGAACTCTTGTGTATATGAACGTGTCCGCGCCTTTGTACTCTGGTCCCTTCAGCGCTACAAACCAACCAAGCATCGTGTCCGTGCACATCAGAGTCTCAAGGAATGGTGAATAGCGCACTTTGGTCGCGGATGGGGGCGTAGCTCAGTTGGTAGAGCGTTCGCTTTGCATGTGAAAGGTCCCGGGTTCAAGCCCCGGCGCCTCCATGTTTTGTGGTCAGTGGATGCCAAGTGTTGATCGCGGCGAACCTAAAAGCACGCAAGATGTTGCAAAGCCAGCGTCACAGACTTGTATGATGCATACTGACGTAAGGAGAGCAAGATGTATGTGTGGGGACCGGCTGTCATCGAGTGCAGGTCTGTCTTAGGTATCACGGCTTAACGTCATTGAAGTCTAGAGAGTGGACAACACGTTCGTCTTACTCAGAGCGGTGTCCGAATTCTATTTTCGACGTGATGCGTGCCACTTCCATTGTGGCCAACTACGATTCAATACAGAATGCACGAAACCTGAAAGACACCCTCACAGATACATAGAGAGTAGTGTTTGTCTGCGGAATAATGGGAGTGCAAGCGTCTGTGACATTGATATTGCTGTATGTAGCACAATTTATCATGGAGGGGGCGTAGCTCAGATGGTAGAGCGCTCGCTTAGCATGCGAGAGGTACTGGGATCGATACCCAGCGCCTCCAGAAATTTTAACACCCCTACATGCGCACCTTGCCATGCAAGTGGAGTAATTCACAGCCAGCAGATGTGTCTAGGCAGATACAACAGAACGATTAGCATCCACAATTGGCAAGCGAGCTGTTATTCGTGCGCAGGAAGCACCCTCCTCCAACTGCTACACTTAATTTACAAACAGTACAAGTGTTCCCATAACATTCTTAAGCCTACGTCGGAAAGATCTGCCTTACGCCAGGTTCACGTAAATCCCACTGCACATTCCTATTCTTTGCGTGCAGTCGGCTGCTACTGGTGTTGCTAGTTGTGACTTCTGATAACAGATGCCGTAGCAATCAGTTCATGGAGTGATTTGTATGTTTTGCGATAGTCTGTCTCTGACAAGCAAGCACAGGTGACATAGGTGCGAACGCAGGAAGCTTGCAGCCCCTCGCTGCCTGCAGACACCGAGCAGCCACACTAGGAGGGCGGCCTAAGCCGTAGGCGAAATGTGCTCATTCGCTTTGGGGCGACGTCGAACTATAAATGAGGCTGTCACTAGCGTGAGCGTCGTGTAAAGTCGTAAAAGTCGGCTGCATGGGCGAGTGCCATGTTTGGGGAGCGTTTCGTAGTTTGCACAGTGCAATGGAGACGTGGAAACTTGTTGTGGCCCAGTGTTTTGCAGTTGGACGACAAGAGTGGTACACAGTAGCAAAGAGCGAGGCACTGAGTTTGCATGAACAGTGGAGTGCAGAATGGGGCTCGAGATGTGCTTGTTACCTCAGGTGCTGTGTGATTGTCGACAAGGAGTGAAAACGGAGCAATTTGTGACCCCCCTTTCAATTTAAGACGTTAAAAACAGACGGAATTTGCATTCGTAATACCAGAGCATCGAAACTACTTGGAACTCTTGTGTATATGAACGTGTCCGCGCCTTTGTACTCTGGTCCCTTCAGCGCTACAAACCAACCAAGCAACGTGTCCGTGCATATCAGAGTCTCAAGGAATGGAGAATAGCGCAGTTTTGTCGCGGATGGGGGCGTAGCTCAGTTGGTAGAGCGATCGCTTTGCATGTGAAAGGTCCCGGGTTCAAGCCCCGGCGCCTCCATGTTTTGTGGTCAGTGGATGCCAAGTGTTGATCGCGGCGAACCTAAAAGCACGCAAGATGTTGCAAAGCCAGCGTCACAGACTTGTATGATGCATACTGACGTAAGGAGAGCAAGATGTATGTGTGGGGACCGGCTGTCATCGAGTGCAGGTCTGTCTTAGGTATCACGGCTTAACGTCATTGAAGTCTAGAGAGTGGACAACACGTTCGTCTTACTCAGAGCGGTGTCCGAATTCTATTTTCGACGTGATGCGTGCCACTTCCATTGTGGCCAACTACGATTCAATACAGAATGCACGAAACCTGAAAGACACCCTCACAGATACATAGAGAGTAGTGTTTGTCTGCGGAATAATGGGAGTGCAAGCGTCTGTGACATTGATATTGCTGTATGTAGCACAATTTGTCATGGAGGGGGCGTAGCTCAGATGGTAGAGCGCTCGCTTAGCATGCGAGAGGTACTGGGATCGATACCCAGCGCCTCCAGAATTTTTAACACCCCTACATGCGCACCTTGCCATGCAAGTGGAGTAATTCACAGCCAGCAGATGTGTCTAGGCAGATACAAGAGAACGATTAGCATCCACAATTGGCAAGCGAGCTGTTATTCGTGCGCAGGAAGCACCCTCCTCCAACTCCTACACTTAATTTACAAACAGTACAAGTGTTCCCATAACATTCTTAAGCCTACGTCGGAAAGATCTGCCTTACGCCAGGTTCACGTAAATCCCACTGCACATTCCTATTCTTTGCGTGCAGTCGGCTGCTACTGGTGTTGCTAGTTGTGACTTCTGATAACAGATGCCGTAGCAATCAGTTCATGGAGTGATTTGTATGTTTTGCGATAGTCTGTCTCTGACAAGCAAGCACAGGTGACATAGGTGCGAACGCAGGAAGCTTGCAGCCCCTCGCTGCCTGCAGACACCGAGCAGCCACACTAGGAGGGCGGCCTAAGCCGTAGGCGAAATGTGCTCATTCGCTTTGGGGCGACGTCGAACTATAAATGAGGCTGTCACTAGCGTGAGCGTCGTGTAAAGTCGTAAAAGTCGGCTGCATGGGCGAGTGCCATGTTTGGGGAGCGTTTCGTAGTTTGCGCAGTGCAATGGAGACGTGGAAACTTGTTGTGGCCCAGTGTTTTGCAGTTGGACGACAAGAGTGGTACACAGTAGCAAAGAGCGAGGCACTGAGTTTGCATGAACAGTGGAGTGCAGAATGGGGCTCGAGATGTGCTTGTTACCTCAGGTGCTGTGTGATTGTCGACAAGGAGTGAAAACAGAGCAATTTGTGACCCCCCTTTCAATTTAAGACGTTAAAAACAGACGGAATTTGCATTCGTAATACCAGAGCATCGAAACTACTTGGAACTCTTGTGTATATGAACGTGTCCGCGCCTTTGTACTCTGGTCCCTTCAGCGCTACAAACCAACCAAGCATCGTGTCCGTGCACATCAGAGTCTCAAGGAATGGAGAATAGCGCAGTTTGGTCGCGGATGGGGGCGTAGCTCAGTTGGTAGAGCGTTCGCTTTGCATGTGAAAGGTCCCGGGTTCAAGCCCCGGCGCCTCCATGTTTTGTGGTCAGTGGATGCCAAGTGTTGATCGCGGCGAACCTAAAAGCACGCAAGATGTTGCAAAGCCAGCGTCACAGACTTGTATGATGCATACTGACGTAAGGAGAGCAAGATGTATGTGTGGGGACCGGCTGTCATCGAGTGCAGGTCTGTCTTAGGTATCACGGCTTAACGTCATTGAAGTCTAGAGAGTGGACAACACGTTCGTCTTACTCAGAGCGGTGTCCGAATTCTATTTTCGACGTGATGCGTGCCACTTCCATTGTGGCCAACTACGATTCAATACAGAATGCACGAAACCTGAAAGACACCCTCACAGATACATAGAGAGTAGTGTTTGTCTGCGGAATAATGGGAGTGCAAGCGTCTGTGACATTGATATTGCTGTATGTAGCACAATTTATCATGGAGGGGGCGTAGCTCAGATGGTAGAGCGCTCGCTTAGCATGCGAGAGGTACTGGGATCGATACCCAGCGCCTCCAGAATTTTTAACACCCCTACATGCGCACCTTGCCATGCAAGTGGAGTAATTCACAGCCAGCAGATGTGTCTAGGCAGATACAAGAGAACGATTAGCATCCACAATTGGCAAGCGAGCTGTTATTCGTGCGCAGGAAGCACCCTCCTCCAACTCCTACACTTAATTTACAAACAGTACAAGTGTTCCCATAACATTCTTAAGCCTACGTCGGAAAGATCTGCCTTACGCCAGGTTCCCGTAAATCCCACTGCACATTCCTATTCTTTGCGTGCAGTCGGCTGCTACTGGTGTTGCTAGTTGTGACTTCTGATAACAGATGCCGTAGCAATCAGTTCATGGAGTGATTTGTATGTTTTGCGATAGTCTGTCTCTGACAAGCAAGCACAGGTGACATAGGTGCGAACGCAGGAAGCTTGCAGCCCCTCGCTGCCTGCAGACACCGAGCAGCCACACTAGGAGGGCGGCCTAAGCCGTAGGCGAAATGTGCTCATTCGCTTTGGGGCGACGTCGAACTATAAATGAGGCTGTCACTAGCGTGAGCGTCGTGTAAAGTCGTAAAAGTCGGCTGCATGGGCGAGTGCCATGTTTGGGGAGCGTTTCGTAGTTTGCGCAGTGCAATGGAGACGTGGAAACTTGTTGTGGCCCAGTGTTTTGCAGTTGGACGACAAGAGTGGTACACAGTAGCAAAGAGCGAGGCACTGAGTTTGCATGAACAGTGGAGTGCAGAATGGGGCTCGAGATGTGCTTGTTACCTCAGGTGCTGTGTGATTGTCGACAAGGAGTGAAAACGGAGCAATTTGTGACCCCCCTTTCAATTTAAGACGTTAAAAACAGACGGAATTTGCATTCGTAATACCAGAGCATCGAAACTACTTGGAACTCTTGTGTATATGAACGTGTCCGCGCCTTTGTACTCTGGTCCCTTCAGCGCTACAAACCAACCAAGCATCGTGTCCGTGCACATCAGAGTCTCAAGGAATGGAGAATAGCGCACTTTGGTCGCGGATGGGGGCGTAGCTCAGTTGGTAGAGCGTTCGCTTTGCATGTGAAAGGTCCCGGGTTGAAGCCCCGGCGCCTCCATGTTTTGTGGTCAGTGGATGCCAAGTGTTGATCGCGGCGAACCTAAAAGCACGCAAGATGTTGCAAAGCCAGCGTCACAGACTTGTATGATGCATACTGACGTAAGGAGAGCAAGATGTATGTGTGGGGACCGGCTGTCATCGAGTGCAGGTCTGTCTTAGGTATCACGGCTTAACGTCATTGAAGTCTAGAGAGTGGACAACACGATCGTCTTACTCAGAGCGGTGTCCGAATTCTATTTTCGACGTGATGCGTGCCACTTCCATTGTGGCCAACTACGATTCAATACAGAATGCACGAAACCTGAAAGACACCCTCACAGATACATAGAGAGTAGTGTTTGTCTGCGGAATAATGGGAGTGCAAGCGTCTGTGACATTGATATTGCTGTATGTAGCACAATTTATCATGGAGGGGGCGTAGCTCAGATGGTAGAGCGCTCGCTTAGCATGCGAGAGGTACTGGGATCGATACCCAGCGCCTCCAGAATTTTTAACACCCCTACATGCGCACCTTGCCATGCAAGTGGAGTAATTCACAGCCAGCAGATGTGTCTAGGCAGATACAAGAGAACGATTAGCATCCACAATTGGCAAGCGAGCTGTTATTCGTGCGCAGGAAGCACCCTCCTCCAACTCCTACACTTAATTTACAAACAGTACAAGTGTTCCCATAACATTCTTAAGCCTACGTCGGAAAGATCTGCCTTACGCCAGGTTCACGTAAATCCCACTGCACATTCCTATTCTTTGCGTGCAGTCGGCTGCTACTGGTGTTGCTAGTTGTGACTTCTGATAACAGATGCCGTAGCAATCAGTTCATGGAGTGATTTGTATGTTTTGCGATAGTCTGTCTCTGACAAGCAAGCACAGGTGACATAGGTGCGAACGCAGGAAGCTTGCAGCCCCTCGCTGCCTGCAGACACCGAGCAGCCACACTAGGAGGGCGGCCTAAGCCGTAGGCGAAATGTGCTCATTCGCTTTGGGGCGACGTCGAACTATAAATGAGGCTGTCACTAGCGTGAGCGTCGTGTAAAGTCGTAAAAGTCGGCTGCATGGGCGAGTGCCATGTTTGGGGAGCGTTTCGTAGTTTGCGCAGTGCAATGGAGACGTGGAAACTTGTTGTGGCCCAGTGTTTTGCAGTTGGACGACAAGAGTGGTACACAGTAGCAAAGAGCGAGGCACTGAGTTTGCATGAACAGTGGAGTGCAGAATGGGGCTCGAGATGTGCTTGTTACCTCAGGTGCTGTGTGATTGTCGACAAGGAGTGAAAACGGAGCAATTTGTGACCCCCCTTTCAATTTAAGACGTTAAAAACAGACGGAATTTGCATTCGTAATACCAGAGCATCGAAACTACTTGGAACTCTTGTGTATATGAACGTGTCCGCGCCTTTGTACTCTGGTCCCTTCAGCGCTACAAACCAACCAAGCATCGTGTCCGTGCACATCAGAGTCTCAAGGAATGGAGAATAGCGCACTTTGGTCGCGGATGGGGGCGTAGCTCAGTTGGTAGAGCGTTCGCTTTGCATGTGAAAGGTCCCGGGTTCAAGCCCCGGCGCCTCCATGTTTTGTGGTCAGTGGATGCCAAGTGTTGATCGCGGCGAACCTAAAAGCACGCAAGATGTTGCAAAGCCAGCGTCACAGACTTGTATGATGCATACTGACGTAAGGAGAGCAAGATGTATGTGTGGGGACCGGCTGTCATCGAGTGCAGGTCTGTCTTAGGTATCACGGCTTAACGTCATTGAAGTCTAGAGAGTGGACAACACGTTCGTCTTACTCAGAGCGGTGTCCGAATTCTATTTTCGACGTGATGCGTGCCACTTCCATTGTGGCCAACTACGATTCAATACAGAATGCACGAAACCTGAAAGACACCCTCACAGATACATAGAGAGTAGTGTTTGTCTGCGGAATAATGGGAGTGCAAGCGTCTGTGACATTGATATTGCTGTATGTAGCACAATTTGTCATGGAGGGGGCGTAGCTCAGATGGTAGAGCGCTCGCTTAGCATGCGAGAGGTACTGGGATCGATACCCAGCGCCTCCAGAATTTTTAACACCCCTACATGCGCACCTTGCCATGCAAGTGGAGTAATTCACAGCCAGCAGATGTGTCTAGGCAGATACAAGAGAACGATTAGCATCCACAATTGGCAAGCGAGCTGTTATTCGTGCGCAGGAAGCACCCTCCTCCAACTCCTACACTTAATTTACAAACAGTACAAGTGTTCCCATAACATTCTTAAGCCTACGTCGGAAAGATCTGCCTTACGCCAGGTTCACGTAAATCCCACTGCACATTCCTATTCTTTGCGTGCAGTCGGCTGCTACTGGTGTTGCTAGTTGTGACTTCTGATAACAGATGCCGTAGCAATCAGTTCATGGAGTGATTTGTATGTTTTGCGATAGTCTGTCTCTGACAAGCAAGCACAGGTGACATAGGTGCGAACGCAGGAAGCTTGCAGCCCCTCGCTGCCTGCAGACACCGAGCAGCCACACTAGGAGGGCGGCCTAAGCCGTAGGCGAAATGTGCTCATTCGCTTTGGGGCGACGTCGAACTATAAATGAGGCTGTCACTAGCGTGAGCGTCGTGTAAAGTCGTAAAAGTCGGCTGCATGGGCGAGTGCCATGTTTGGGGAGCGTTTCGTAGTTTGCGCAGTGCAATGGAGACGTGGAAACTTGTTGTGGCCCAGTGTTTTGCAGTTGGACGACAAGAGTGGTACACAGTAGCAAAGAGCGAGGCACTGAGTTTGCATGAACAGTGGAGTGCAGAATGGGGCTCGAGATGTGCTTGTTACCTCAGGTGCTGTGTGATTGTCGACAAGGAGTGAAAACAGAGCAATTTGTGACCCCCCTTTCAATTTAAGACGTTAAAAACAGACGGAATTTGCATTCGTAATACCAGAGCATCGAAACTACTTGGAACTCTTGTGTATATGAACGTGTCCGCGCCTTTGTACTCTGGTCCCTTCAGCGCTACAAACCAACCAAGCATCGTGTCCGTGCACATCAGAGTCTCAAGGAATGGAGAATAGCGCAGTTTGGTCGCGGATGGGGGCGTAGCTCAGTTGGTAGAGCGTTCGCTTTGCATGTGAAAGGTCCCGGGTTCAAGCCCCGGCGCCTCCATGTTTTGTGGTCAGTGGATGCCAAGTGTTGATCGCGGCGAACCTAAAAGCACGCAAGATGTTGCAAAGCCAGCGTCACAGACTTGTATGATGCATACTGACGTAAGGAGAGCAAGATGTATGTGTGGGGACCGGCTGTCATCGAGTGCAGGTCTGTCTTAGGTATCACGGCTTAACGTCATTGAAGTCTAGAGAGTGGACAACACGTTCGTCTTACTCAGAGCGGTGTCCGAATTCTATTTTCGACGTGATGCGTGCCACTTCCATTGTGGCCAACTACGATTCAATACAGAATGCACGAAACCTGAAAGACACCCTCACAGATACATAGAGAGTAGTGTTTGTCTGCGGAATAATGGGAGTGCAAGCGTCTGTGACATTGATATTGCTGTATGTAGCACAATTTATCATGGAGGGGGCGTAGCTCAGATGGTAGAGCGCTCGCTTAGCATGCGAGAGGTACTGGGATCGATACCCAGCGCCTCCAGAATTTTTAACACCCCTACATGCGCACCTTGCCATGCAAGTGGAGTAATTCACAGCCAGCAGATGTGTCTAGGCAGATACAAGAGAACGATTAGCATCCACAATTGGCAAGCGAGCTGTTATTCGTGCGCAGGAAGCACCCTCCTCCAACTCCTACACTTAATTTACAAACAGTACAAGTGTTCCCATAACATTCTTAAGCCTACGTCGGAAAGATCTGCCTTACGCCAGGTTCCCGTAAATCCCACTGCACATTCCTATTCTTTGCGTGCAGTCGGCTGCTACTGGTGTTGCTAGTTGTGACTTCTGATAACAGATGCCGTAGCAATCAGTTCATGGAGTGATTTGTATGTTTTGCGATAGTCTGTCTCTGACAAGCAAGCACAGGTGACATAGGTGCGAACGCAGGAAGCTTGCAGCCCCTCGCTGCCTGCAGACACCGAGCAGCCACACTAGGAGGGCGGCCTAAGCCGTAGGCGAAATGTGCTCATTCGCTTTGGGGCGACGTCGAACTATAAATGAGGCTGTCACTAGCGTGAGCGTCGTGTAAAGTCGTAAAAGTCGGCTGCATGGGCGAGTGCCATGTTTGGGGAGCGTTTCGTAGTTTGCGCAGTGCAATGGAGACGTGGAAACTTGTTGTGGCCCAGTGTTTTGCAGTTGGACGACAAGAGTGGTACACAGTAGCAAAGAGCGAGGCACTGAGTTTGCATGAACAGTGGAGTGCAGAATGGGGCTCGAGATGTGCTTGTTACCTCAGGTGCTGTGTGATTGTCGACAAGGAGTGAAAACGGAGCAATTTGTGACCCCCCTTTCAATTTAAGACGTTAAAAACAGACGGAATTTGCATTCGTAATACCAGAGCATCGAAACTACTTGGAACTCTTGTGTATATGAACGTGTCCGCGCCTTTGTACTCTGGTCCCTTCAGCGCTACAAACCAACCAAGCATCGTGTCCGTGCACATCAGAGTCTCAAGGAATGGAGAATAGCGCACTTTGGTCGCGGATGGGGGCGTAGCTCAGTTGGTAGAGCGTTCGCTTTGCATGTGAAAGGTCCCGGGTTGAAGCCCCGGCGCCTCCATGTTTTGTGGTCAGTGGATGCCAAGTGTTGATCGCGGCGAACCTAAAAGCACGCAAGATGTTGCAAAGCCAGCGTCACAGACTTGTATGATGCATACTGACGTAAGGAGAGCAAGATGTATGTGTGGGGACCGGCTGTCATCGAGTGCAGGTCTGTCTTAGGTATCACGGCTTAACGTCATTGAAGTCTAGAGAGTGGACAACACGATCGTCTTACTCAGAGCGGTGTCCGAATTCTATTTTCGACGTGATGCGTGCCACTTCCATTGTGGCCAACTACGATTCAATACAGAATGCACGAAACCTGAAAGACACCCTCACAGATACATAGAGAGTAGTGTTTGTCTGCGGAATAATGGGAGTGCAAGCGTCTGTGACATTGATATTGCTGTATGTAGCACAATTTATCATGGAGGGGGCGTAGCTCAGATGGTAGAGCGCTCGCTTAGCATGCGAGAGGTACTGGGATCGATACCCAGCGCCTCCAGAATTTTTAACACCCCTACATGCGCACCTTGCCATGCAAGTGGAGTAATTCACAGCCAGCAGATGTGTCTAGGCAGATACAAGAGAACGATTAGCATCCACAATTGGCAAGCGAGCTGTTATTCGTGCGCAGGAAGCACCCTCCTCCAACTCCTACACTTAATTTACAAACAGTACAAGTGTTCCCATAACATTCTTAAGCCTACGTCGGAAAGATCTGCCTTACGCCAGGTTCACGTAAATCCCACTGCACATTCCTATTCTTTGCGTGCAGTCGGCTGCTACTGGTGTTGCTAGTTGTGACTTCTGATAACAGATGCCGTAGCAATCAGTTCATGGAGTGATTTGTATGTTTTGCGATAGTCTGTCTCTGACAAGCAAGCACAGGTGACATAGGTGCGAACGCAGGAAGCTTGCAGCCCCTCGCTGCCTGCAGACACCGAGCAGCCACACTAGGAGGGCGGCCTAAGCCGTAGGCGAAATGTGCTCATTCGCTTTGGGGCGACGTCGAACTATAAATGAGGCTGTCACTAGCGTGAGCGTCGTGTAAAGTCGTAAAAGTCGGCTGCATGGGCGAGTGCCATGTTTGGGGAGCGTTTCGTAGTTTGCGCAGTGCAATGGAGACGTGGAAACTTGTTGTGGCCCAGTGTTTTGCAGTTGGACGACAAGAGTGGTACACAGTAGCAAAGAGCGAGGCACTGAGTTTGCATGAACAGTGGAGTGCAGAATGGGGCTCGAGATGTGCTTGTTACCTCAGGTGCTGTGTGATTGTCGACAAGGAGTGAAAACGGAGCAATTTGTGACCCCCCTTTCAATTTAAGACGTTAAAAACAGACGGAATTTGCATTCGTAATACCAGAGCATCGAAACTACTTGGAACTCTTGTGTATATGAACGTGTCCGCGCCTTTGTACTCTGGTCCCTTCAGCGCTACAAACCAACCAAGCATCGTGTCCGTGCACATCAGAGTCTCAAGGAATGGAGAATAGCGCACTTTGGTCGCGGATGGGGGCGTAGCTCAGTTGGTAGAGCGTTCGCTTTGCATGTGAAAGGTCCCGGGTTCAAGCCCCGGCGCCTCCATGTTTTGTGGTCAGTGGATGCCAAGTGTTGATCGCGGCGAACCTAAAAGCACGCAAGATGTTGCAAAGCCAGCGTCACAGACTTGTATGATGCATACTGACGTAAGGAGAGCAAGATGTATGTGTGGGGACCGGCTGTCATCGAGTGCAGGTCTGTCTTAGGTATCACGGCTTAACGTCATTGAAGTCTAGAGAGTGGACAACACGTTCGTCTTACTCAGAGCGGTGTCCGAATTCTATTTTCGACGTGATGCGTGCCACTTCCATTGTGGCCAACTACGATTCAATACAGAATGCACGAAACCTGAAAGACACCCTCACAGATACATAGAGAGTAGTGTTTGTCTGCGGAATAATGGGAGTGCAAGCGTCTGTGACATTGATATTGCTGTATGTAGCACAATTTATCATGGAGGGGGCGTAGCTCAGATGGTAGAGCGCTCGCTTAGCATGCGAGAGGTACTGGGATCGATACCCAGCGCCTCCAGAATTTTTAACACCCCTACATGCGCACCTTGCCATGCAAGTGGAGTAATTCACAGCCAGCAGATGTGTCTAGGCAGATACAACAGAACGATTAGCATCCACAATTGGCAAGCGAGCTGTTATTCGTGCGCAGGAAGCACCCTCCTCCAACTGCTACACTTAATTTACAAACAGTACAAGTGTTCCCATAACATTCTTAAGCCTACGTCGGAAAGATCTGCCTTACGCCAGGTTCACGTAAATCCCACTGCACATTCCTATTCTTTGCGTGCAGTCGGCTGCTACTGGTGTTGCTAGTTGTGACTTCTGATAACAGATGCCGTAGCAATCAGTTCATGGAGTGATTTGTATGTTTTGCGATAGTCTGTCTCTGACAAGCAAGCACAGGTGACATAGGTGCGAACGCAGGAAGCTTGCAGCCCCTCGCTGCCTGCAGACACCGAGCAGCCACACTAGGAGGGCGGCCTAAGCCGTAGGCGAAATGTGCTCATTCGCTTTGGGGCGACGTCGAACTATAAATGAGGCTGTCACTAGCGTGAGCGTCGTGTAAAGTCGTAAAAGTCGGCTGCATGGGCGAGTGCCATGTTTGGGGAGCGTTTCGTAGTTTGCACAGTGCAATGGAGACGTGGAAACTTGTTGTGGCCCAGTGTTTTGCAGTTGGACGACAAGAGTGGTACACAGTAGCAAAGAGCGAGGCACTGAGTTTGCATGAACAGTGGAGTGCAGAATGGGGCTCGAGATGTGCTTGTTACCTCAGGTGCTGTGTGATTGTCGACAAGGAGTGAAAACGGAGCAATTTGTGACCCCCCTTTCAATTTAAGACGTTAAAAACAGACGGAATTTGCATTCGTAATACCAGAGCATCGAAACTACTTGGAACTCTTGTGTATATGAACGTGTCCGCGCCTTTGTACTCTGGTCCCTTCAGCGCTACAAACCAACCAAGCATCGTGTCCGTGCACATCAGAGTCTCAAGGAATGGAGAATAGCGCAGTTTGGTCGCGGATGGGGGCGTAGCTCAGTTGGTAGAGCGTTCGCTTTGCATGTGAAAGGTCCCGGGTTCAAGCCCCGGCGCCTCCATGTTTTGTGGTCAGTGGATGCCAAGTGTTGATCGCGGCGAACCTAAAAGCACGCAAGATGTTGCAAAGCCAGCGTCACAGACTTGTATGATGCATACTGACGTAAGGAGAGCAAGATGTATGTGTGGGGACCGGCTGTCATCGAGTGCAGGTCTGTCTTAGGTATCACGGCTTAACGTCATTGAAGTCTAGAGAGTGGACAACACGTTCGTCTTACTCAGAGCGGTGTCCGAATTCTATTTTCGACGTGATGCGTGCCACTTCCATTGTGGCCAACTACGATTCAATACAGAATGCACGAAACCTGAAAGACACCCTCACAGATACATAGAGAGTAGTGTTTGTCTGCGGAATAATGGGAGTGCAAGCGTCTGTGACATTGATATTGCTGTATGTAGCACAATTTATCATGGAGGGGGCGTAGCTCAGATGGTAGAGCGCTCGCTTAGCATGCGAGAGGTACTGGGATCGATACCCAGCGCCTCCAGAATTTTTAACACCCCTACATGCGCACCTTGCCATGCAAGTGGAGTAATTCACAGCCAGCAGATGTGTCTAGGCAGATACAAGAGAACGATTAGCATCCACAATTGGCAAGCGTGCTGTTATTCGTGCGCAGGAAGCACCCTCCTCCAACTCCTACACTTAATTTACAAACAGTACAAGTGTTCCCATAACATTCTTAAGCCTACGTCGGAAAGATCTGCCTTACTCCGGGTTCACGTAAATCCCACTGCACATTCCTATTCTTTGCGTGCAGTCGGCTGCTACTGGTGTTGCTAGTTGTGACTTCTGATAACAGATGCCGTAGCAATCAGTTCATGGAGTGATTTGTATGTTATGCGATAGTCTGTCTCTGACAAGCAAGCACAGGTGACATAGGTGCGAACGCAGGAAGCTTGCAGCCCCTCGCTGCCTGCAGACACCGAGCAGCCACACTAGGAGGGCGACCTAAGCCGTAGGCGAAATGTGCTCATTCGCTTTGGGGCGACGTCGAACTATAAATGAGGCTGTCACTAGCGTGAGCGTGAGCGTTGCGTGAGCGTCGTGTAAAGTCGTAAAAGTCGGCTGCATGGGCGAGTGCCATGTTTGGGGAGCGTTTCGTAGTTTGCGCAGTGCAATGGAGACGTGGAAACTTGTTGTGGCCCAGTGTTTTGCAGTTGGACGACAAGAGTGGTACACAGTAGCAAAGAGCGAGGCACTGAGTTTGCATGAACAGTGGAGTGCAGAATGGGGCTCGAGATGTGCTTGTTACCTCAGGTGCTGTGTGATTGTCGACAAGGAGTGAAAACGGAGCAATTTGTGACCCCCCTTTCAATTTAAGACGTTAAAAACAGACGGAATTTGCATTCGTAATACCAGAGCATCGAAACTACTTGGAACTCTTGTGTATATGAACGTGTCCGCGCCTTTGTACTCTGGTCCCTTCAGCGCTACAAACCAACCAAGCATCGTGTCCGTGCACATCAGAGTCTCAAGGAATGGAGAATAGCGCAGTTTGGTCGCGGATGGGGGCGTAGCTCAGTTGGTAGAGCGTTCGCTTTGCATGTGAAAGGTCCCGGGTTCAAGCCCCGGCGCCTCCATGTTTTGTGGTCAGTGGATGCCAAGTGTTGATCGCGGCGAACCTAAAAGCACGCAAGATGTTGCAAAGCCAGCGTCACAGACTTGTATGATGCATACTGACGTAAGGAGAGCAAGATGTATGTGTGGGGACCGGCTGTCATCGAGTGCAGGTCTGTCTTAGGTATCACGGCTTAACGTCATTGAAGTCTAGAGAGTGGACAACACGTTCGTCTTACTCAGAGCGGTGTCCGAATTCTATTTTCGACGTGATGCGTGCCACTTCCATTGTGGCCAACTACGATTCAATACAGAATGCACGAAACCTGAAAGACACCCTCACAGATACATAGAGAGTAGTGTTTGTCTGCGGAATAATGGGAGTGCAAGCGTCTGTGACATTGATATTGCTGTATGTAGCACAATTTATCATGGAGGGGGCGTAGCTCAGATGGTAGAGCGCTCGCTTAGCATGCGAGAGGTACTGGGATCGATACCCAGCGCCTCCAGAATTTTTAACACCCCTACATGCGCACCTTGCCATGCAAGTGGAGTAATTCACAGCCAGCAGATGTGTCTAGGCAGATACAAGAGAACGATTAGCATCCACAATTGGCAAGCGTGCTGTTATTCGTGCGCAGGAAGCACCCTCCTCCAACTCCTACACTCAATTTACAAACAGTACAAGTGTTCCCATAACATTCTTAAGCCTACGTCGGAAAGATCTGCCTTACGCCAGGTTCACGTAAATCCCACTGCACATTCCTATTCTTTGCGTGCAGTCGGCTGCTACTGGTGTTGCTAGTTGTGACTTCTGATAACAGATGCCGTAGCAATCAGTTCATGGAGTGATTTGTATGTTTTGCGATAGTCTGTCTCTGACAAGCAAGCACAGGTGACATAGGTGCGAACGCAGGAAGCTTGCAGCCCCTCGCTGCCTGCAGACACCGAGCAGCCACACTAGGAGGGCGGCCTAAGCCGTAGGCGAAATGTGCTCATTCGCTTTGGGGCGACGTCGAACTATAAATGAGGCTGTCACTAGCGTGAGCGTCGTGTAAAGTCGTAAAAGTCGGCTGCATGGGCGAGTGCCATGTTTGGGGAGCGTTTCGTAGTTTGCGCAGTGCAATGGAGACGTGGAAACTTGTTGTGGCCCAGTGTTTTGCAGTTGGACGACAAGAGTGGTACACAGTAGCAAAGAGCGAGGCACTGAGTTTGCATGAACAGTGGAGTGCAGAATGGGGCTCGAGATGTGTTTGTTACCTCAGGTGCTGTGTGATTGTCGACAAGGAGTGAAAACGGAGCAATTTGTGACCCCCCTTTCAATTTAAGACGTTAAAAACAGACGGAATTTGCATTCGTAATACCAGAGCATCGAAACTACTTGGAACTCTTGTGTATATGAACGTGTCCGCGCCTTTGTACTCTGGTCCCTTCAGCGCTACAAACCAACCAAGCATCGTGTCCGTGCACATCAGAGTCTCAAGGAATGGAGAATAGCGCAGTTTGGTCGCGGATGGGGGCGTAGCTCAGTTGGTAGAGCGTTCGCTTTGCATGTGAAAGGTCCCGGGTTCAAGCCCCGGCGCCTCCATGTTTTGTGGTCAGTGGATGCCAAGTGTTGATCGCGGCGAACCTAAAAGCACGCAAGATGTTGCAAAGCCAGCGTCACAGACTTGTATGATGCATACTGACGTAAGGAGAGCAAGATGTATGTGTGGGGACCGGCTGTCATCGAGTGCAGGTCTGTCTTAGGTATCACGGCTTAACGTCATTGAAGTCTAGAGAGTGGACAACACGTTCGTCTTACTCAGAGCGGTGTCCGAATTCTATTTTCGACGTGATGCGTGCCACTTCCATTGTGGCCAACTACGATTCAATACAGAATGCACGAAACCTGAAAGACACCCTCACAGATACATAGAGAGTAGTGTTTGTCTGCGGAATAATGGGAGTGCAAGCGTCTGTGACATTGATATTGCTGTATGTAGCACAATTTATCATGGAGGGGGCGTAGCTCAGATGGTAGAGCGCTCGCTTAGCATGCGAGAGGTACTGGGATCGATACCCAGCGCCTCCAGAATTTTTAACACCCCTACATGCGCACCTTGCCATGCAAGTGGAGTAATTCACAGCCAGCAGATGTGTCTAGGCAGATACAAGAGAACGATTAGCATCCACAATTGGCAAGCGTGCTGTTATTCGTGCGCAGGAAGCACCCTCCTCCAACTCCTACACTTAATTTACAAACAGTACAAGTGTTCCCATAACATTCTTAAGCCTACGTCGGAAAGATCTGCCTTACGCCGGGTTCACGTAAATCCCACTGCACATTCCTATTCTTTGCGTGCAGTCGGCTGCTACTGGTGTTGCTAGTTGTGACTTCTGATAACAGATGCCGTAGCAATCAGTTCATGGAGTGATTTGTATGTTTTGCGATAGTCTGTCTCTGACAAGCAAGCACAGGTGACATAGGTGCGAACGCAGGAAGCTTGCAGCCCCTCGCTGCCTGCAGACACCGAGCAGCCACGCTAGGAGGGCGGCCTAAGCCGTAGGCGAAATGTGCTCATTCGCTTTGGGGCGACGTCGAACTATAAATGAGGCTGTCACTAGCGTGAGCGTCGTGTAAAGTCGTAAAAGTCGGCTGCATGGGCGAGTGCCATGTTTGGGGAGCGTTTCGTAGTTTGCGCAGTGCAATGGAGACGTGGAAACTTGTTGTGGCCCAGTGTTTTGCAGTTGGACGACAAGAGTGGTACACAGTAGCAAAGAGCGAGGCACTGAGTTTGCATGAACAGTGGAGTGCAGAATGGGGCTCGAGATGTGCTTGTTACCTCAGGTGCTGTGTGATTGTCGACAAGGAGTGAAAACGGAGCAATTTGTGACCCCCCTTTCAATTTAAGACGTTAAAAACAGACGGAATTTGCATTCGTAATACCAGAGCATCGAAACTACTTGGAACTCTTGTGTATATGAACGTGTCCGCGCCTTTGTACTCTGGTCCCTTCAGCGCTACAAACCAACCAAGCATCGTGTCCGTGCACATCAGAGTCTCAAGGAATGGAGAATAGCGCAGTTTGGTCGCGGATGGGGGCGTAGCTCAGTTGGTAGAGCGTTCGCTTTGCATGTGAAAGGTCCCGGGTTCAAGCCCCGGCGCCTCTATGTTTTGTGGTCAGTGGATGCCAAGTGTTGATCGCGGCGAACCTAAAAGCACGCAAGATGTTGCAAAGCCAGCGTCACAGACTTGTATGATGCATACTGATGTAAGGAGAGCAAGATGTATGTGTGGGGACCGGCTGTCATCGAGTGCAGGTCTGTCTTAGGTATCACGGCTTAACGTCATTGAAGTCTAGAGAGTGGACAACACGTTCGTCTTACTCAGAGCGGTGTCCGAATTCTATTTTCGACGTGATGCGTGCCACTTCCATTGTGGCCAACTACGATTCAATACAGAATGCACGAAACCTGAAAGACACCCTCACAGATACATAGAGAGTAGTGTTTGTCTGCGGAATAATGGGAGTGCAAGCGTCTGTGACATTGATATTGCTGTATGTAGCACAATTTATCATGGAGGGGGCGTAGCTCAGATGGTAGAGCGCTCGCTTAGCATGCGAGAGGTACTGGGATCGATACCCAGCGCCTCCAGACTTTTTAACACCCCTACATGCGCACCTTGCCATGCAAGTGGAGTAATTCACAGCCAGCAGATGTGTCTAGGCAGATACAAGAGAACGATTAGCATCCACAATTGGCAAGCGTGCTGTTATTCGTGCGCAGGAAGCACCCTCCTCCAACTCCTACACTCAATTTACAAACAGTACAAGTGTTCCCATAACATTCTTAAGCCTACGTCGGAAAGATCTGCCTTACGCCGGGTTCACGTAAATCCCACTGCACATTCCTATTCTTTGCGTGCAGTCGGCTGCTACTGGTGTTGCTAGTTGTGACTTCTGATAACAGATGCCGTAGCAATCAGTTCATGGAGTGATTTGTATGTTTTGCGATAGTCTGTCTCTGACAAGCAAGCACAGGTGACATAGGTGCGAACGCAGGAAGCTTGCAGCCCCTCGCTGCCTGCAGACACCGAGCAGCCACACTAGGAGGGCGGCCTAAGCCGTAGGCGAAATGTGCTCATTCGCTTTGGGGCGACGTCGAACTATAAATGAGGCTGTCACTAGCGTGAGCGTCGTGTAAAGTCGTAAAAGTCGGCTGCATGGGCGAGTGCCATGTTTGGGGAGCGTTTCGTAGTTTGCGCAGTGCAATGGAGACGTGGAAACTTGTTGTGGCCCAGTGTTTTGCAGTTGGACGACAAGAGTGGTACACAGTAGCAAAGAGCGAGGCACTGAGTTTGCATGAACAGTGGAGTGCAGAATGGGGCTCGAGATGTGCTTGTTACCTCAGGTGCTGTGTGATTGTCGACAAGGAGTGAAAACGGAGCAATTTGTGACCCCCCTTTCAATTTAAGACGTTAAAAACAGACGGAATTTGCATTCGTAATACCAGAGCATCGAAACTACTTGGAACTCTTGTGTATATGAACGTGTCCGCGCCTTTGTACTCTGGTCCCTTCAGCGCTACAAACCAACCAAGCATCGTGTCCGTGCACATCAGAGTCTCAAGGAATGGAGAATAGCGCAGTTTGGTCGCGGATGGGGGCGTAGCTCAGTTGGTAGAGCGTTCGCTTTGCATGTGAAAGGTCCCGGGTTCAAGCCCCGGCGCCTCCATGTTTTGTGGTCAGTGGATGCCAAGTGTTGATCGCGGCGAACCTAAAAGCACGCAAGATGTTGCAAAGCCAGCGTCACAGACTTGTATGATGCATACTGACGTAAGGAGAGCAAGATGTATGTGTGGGGACCGGCTGTCATCGAGTGCAGGTCTGTCTTAGGTATCACGGCTTAACGTCATTGAAGTCTAGAGAGTGGACAACACGTTCGTCTTACTCAGAGCGGTGTCCGAATTCTATTTTCGACGTGATGCGTGCCACTTCCATTGTGGCCAACTACGATTCAATACAGAATGCACGAAACCTGAAAGACACCCTCACAGATACATAGAGAGTAGTGTTTGTCTGCGGAATAATGGGAGTGCAAGCGTCTGTGACATTGATATTGCTGTATGTAGCACAATTTATCATGGAGGGGGCGTAGCTCAGATGGTAGAGCGCTCGCTTAGCATGCGAGAGGTACTGGGATCGATACCCAGCGCCTCCAGAATTTTTAACACCCCTACATGCGCACCTTGCCATGCAAGTGGAGTAATTCACAGCCAGCAGATGTGTCTAGGCAGATACAAGAGAACGATTAGCATCCACAATTGGCAAGCGAGCTGTTATTCGTGCGCAGGAAGCACCCTCCTCCAACTCCTACACTTAATTTACAAACAGTACAAGTGTTCCCATAACATTCTTAAGCCTACGTCGGAAAGATCTGCCTTACGCCAGGTTCCCGTAAATCCCACTGCACATTCCTATTCTTTGCGTGCAGTCGGCTGCTACTGGTGTTGCTAGTTGTGACTTCTGATAACAGATGCCGTAGCAATCAGTTCATGGAGTGATTTGTATGTTTTGCGATAGTCTGTCTCTGACAAGCAAGCACAGGTGACATAGGTGCGAACGCAGGAAGCTTGCAGCCCCTCGCTGCCTGCAGACACCGAGCAGCCACACTAGGAGGGCGGCCTAAGCCGTAGGCGAAATGTGCTCATTCGCTTTGGGGCGACGTCGAACTATAAATGAGGCTGTCACTAGCGTGAGCGTGAGCGTTGCGTGAGCGTCGTGTAAAGTCGTAAAAGTCGGCTGCATGGGCGAGTGCCATGTTTGGGGAGCGTTTCGTAGTTTGCGCAGTGCAATGGAGACGTGGAAACTTGTTGTGGCCCAGTGTTTTGCAGTTGGACGACAAGAGTGGTACACAGTAGCAAAGAGCGAGGCACTGAGTTTGCATGAACAGTGGAGTGCAGAATGGGGCTCGAGATGTGCTTGTTACCTCAGGTGCTGTGTGATTGTCGACAAGGAGTGAAAACGGAGCAATTTGTGACCCCCCTTTCAATTTAAGACGTTAAAAACAGACGGAATTTGCATTCGTAATACCAGAGCATCGAAACTACTTGGAACTCTTGTGTATATGAACGTGTCCGCGCCTTTGTACTCTGGTCCCTTCAGCGCTACAAACCAACCAAGCATCGTGTCCGTGCACATCAGAGTCTCAAGGAATGGAGAATAGCGCAGTTTGGTCGCGGATGGGGGCGTAGCTCAGTTGGTAGAGCGTTCGCTTTGCATGTGAAAGGTCCCGGGTTCAAGCCCCGGCGCCTCCATGTTTTGTGGTCAGTGGATGCCAAGTGTTGATCGCGGCGAACCTAAAAGCACGCAAGATGTTGCAAAGCCAGCGTCACAGACTTGTATGATGCATACTGACGTAAGGAGAGCAAGATGTATGTGTGGGGACCGGCTGTCATCGAGTGCAGGTCTGTCTTAGGTATCACGGCTTAACGTCATTGAAGTCTAGAGAGTGGACAACACGTTCGTCTTACTCAGAGCGGTGTCCGAATTCTATTTTCGACGTGATGCGTGCCACTTCCATTGTGGCCAACTATGATTCAATACAGAATGCACGAAACCTGAAAGACACCCTCACAGATACATAGAGAGTAGTGTTTGTCTGCGGAATAATGGGAGTGCAAGCGTCTGTGACATTGATATTGCTGTATGTAGCACAATTTATGATGGAGGGGGCGTAGCTCAGATGGTAGAGCGCTCGCTTAGCATGCGAGAGGTACTGGGATCGATACCCAGCGCCTCCAGAATTTTTAACACCCCTACATGCGCACCTTGCCATGCAAGTGGAGTAATTCACAGCCAGCAGATGTGTCTAGGCAGATACAAGAGAACGATTAGCATCCACAATTGGCAAGCGAGCTGTTATTCGTGCGCAGGAAGCACCCTCCTCCAACTCCTACACTTAATTTACAAACAGTACAAGTGTTCCCATAACATTCTTAAGCCTACGTCGGAAAGATCTGCCTTACGCCGGGTTCACGTAAATCCCACTGCACATTCCTATTCTTTGCGTGCAGTCGGCTGCTACTGGTGTTGCTAGTTGTGACTTCTGATAACAGATGCCGTAGCAATCAGTTCATGGAGTGATTTGTATGTTTTGCGATAGTCTGTCTCTGACAAGCAAGCACAGGTGACATAGGTGCGAACGCAGGAAGCTTGCAGCCCCTCGCTGCCTGCAGACACCGAGCAGCCACACTAGGAGGGCGGCCTAAGCCGTAGGCGAAATGTGCTCATTCGCTTTGGGGCGACGTCGAACTATAAATGAGGCTGTCACTAGCGTGAGCGTCGTGTAAAGTCGTAAAAGTCGGCTGCATGGGCGAGTGCCATGTTTGGGGAGCGTTTCGTAGTTTGCGCAGTGCAATGGAGACGTGGAAACTTGTTGTGGCCCAGTGTTTTGCAGTTGGACGACAAGAGTGGTACACAGTAGCAAAGAGCGAGGCACTGAGTTTGCATGAACAGTGGAGTGCAGAATGGGGCTCGAGATGTGCTTGTTACCTCAGGTGCTGTGTGATTGTCGACAAGGAGTGAAAACGGAGCAATTTGTGACCCCCCTTTCAATTTAAGAGGTTAAAAACAGACGGAATTTGCATTCGTAACACCAGAGCATCGAAACTACTTGGAACTCTTGTGTATATGAACGTGTCCGCGCCTTTGTACTCTGGTCCCTTCAGCGCTACAAACCAACCAAGCATCGTGTCCGTGCACATCAGAGTCTCAAGGAATGGAGAATAGCGCAGTTTGGTCGCGAATGGGGGCGTAGCTCAGTTGGTAGAGCGTTCGCTTTGCATGTGAAAGGTCCCGGGTTCAAGCCCCGGCGCCTCCATGTTTTGTGGTCAGTGGATGCCAAGTGTTGATCGCGGCGAACCTAAAAGCACGCAAGATGTTGCAAAGCCAGCGTCACAGACTTGTATGATGCATACTGACGTAAGGAGAGCAAGATGTATGTGTGGGGACCGGCTGTCATCGAGTGCAGGTCTGTCTTAGGTATCACGGCTTAACGTCATTGAAGTCTAGAGAGTGGACAACACGTTCGTCTTACTCAGAGCGGTGTCCGAATTCTATTTTCGACGTGATGCGTGCCACTTCCATTGTGGCCAACTACGATTCAATACAGAATGCACGAAACCTGAAAGACACCCTCACAGATACATAGAGAGTAGTGTTTGTCTGCGGAATAATGGGAGTGCAAGCGTCTGTGACATTGATATTGCTGTATGTAGCACAATTTATGATGGAGGGGGCGTAGCTCAGATGGTAGAGCGCTCGCTTAGCTTGCGAGATGTACTGGGATCGATACCCAGCGCCTCCAGAATTTTTAACACCCCTACATGCGCACCTTGCCATGCAAGTGGAGTAATTCACAGCCAGCAGATGTGTCTAGGCAGATACAAGAGAACGATTAGCATCCACAATTGGCAAGCGAGCTGTTATTCGTGCGCAGGAAGCACCCTCCTCCAACTCCTACACTTAATTTACAAACAGTACAAGTGTTCCCATAACATTCTTAAGCCTACGTCGGAAAGATCTGCCTTACGCCAGGTTCACGTAAATCCCACTGCACATTCCTATTCTTTGCGTGCAGTCGGCTGCTACTGGTGTTGCTAGTTGTGACTTCTGATAACAGATGCCGTAGCAATCAGTTCATGGAGTGATTTGTATGTTTTGCGATAGTCTGTCTCTGACAAGCAAGCACAGGTGACATAGGTGCGAACGCAGGAAGCTTGCAGCCCCTCGCTGCCTGCAGACACCGAGCAGCCACACTAGGAGGGCGGCCTAAGCCGTAGGCGAAATGTGCTCATTCGCTTTGGGGCGACGTCGAACTATAAATGAGGCTGTCACTAGCGTGAGCGTCGTGTAAAGTCGTAAAAGTCGGCTGCATGGGCGAGTGCCATGTTTGGGGAGCGTTTCGTAGTTTGCGCAGTGCAATGGAGACGTGGAAACTTGTTGTGGCCCAGTGTTTTGCAGTTGGACGACAAGAGTGGTACACAGTAGCAAAGAGCGAGGCACTGAGTTTGCATGAACAGTGGAGTGCAGAATGGGGCTCGAGATGTGCTTGTTACCTCAGGTGCTGTGTGATTGTCGACAAGGAGTGAAAACGGAGCAATTTGTGACCCCCCTTTCAATTTAAGACGTTAAAAACAGACGGAATTTGCATTCGTAATACCAGAGCATCGAAACTACTTGGAACTCTTGTGTATATGAACGTGTCCGCGCCTTTGTACTCTGATCCCTTCAGCGCTACAAACCAACCAAGCATCGTGTCCGTGCACATCAGAGTCTCAAGGAATGGAGAATAGCGCAGTTTGGTCGCGGATGGGGGCGTAGCTCAGTTGGTAGAGCGTTCGCTTTGCATGTGAAAGGTCCCGGGTTCAAGCCCCGGCGCCTCCATGTTTTGTGGTCAGTGGATGCCAAGTGTTGATCGCGGCGAACCTAAAAGCACGCAAGATGTTGCAAAGCCAGCGTCACAGACTTGTATGATGCATACTGACGTAAGGAGAGCAAGATGTATGTGTGGGGACCGGCTGTCATCGAGTGCAGGTCTGTCTTAGGTATCACGGCTTAACGTCATTGAAGTCTAGAGAGTGGACAACACGTTCGTCTTACTCAGAGCGGTGTCCGAATTCTATTTTCGACGTGATGCGTGCCACTTCCATTGTGGCCAACTACGATTCAATACAGAATGCACGAAACCTGAAAGACACCCTCACAGATACATAGAGAGTAGTGTTTGTCTGCGGAATAATGGGAGTGCAAGCGTCTGTGACATTGATATTGCTGTATGTAGCACAATTTATCATGGAGGGGGCGTAGCTCAGATGGTAGAGCGCTCGCTTAGCATGCGAGAGGTACTGGGATCGATACCCAGCGCCTCCAGAATTTTTAACACCCCTACATGCGCACCTTGCCATGCAAGTGGAGTAATTCGCAGCCAGCAGATGTGTCTAGGCAGATACAAGAGAACGATTAGCATCCACAATTGGCAAGCGAGCTGTTATTCGTGCGCAGGAAGCACCCTCCTCCAACTCCTACACTTAATTTACAAACAGTACAAGTGTTCCCATAACATTCTTAAGCCTACGTCGGAAAGATCTGCCTTACGCCGGGTTCACGTAAATCCCACTGCACATTCCTATTCTTTGCGTGCAGTCGGCTGCTACTGGTGTTGCTAGTTGTGACTTCTGATAACAGATGCCGTAGCAATCAGTTCATGGAGTGATTTGTATGTTTTGCGATAGTCTGTCTCTGACAAGCAAGCACAGGTGACATAGGTGCGAACGCAGGAAGCTTGCAGCCCCTCGCTGCCTGCAGACACCGAGCAGCCACACTAGGAGGGCGGCCTAAGCCGTAGGCGAAATGTGCTCATTCGCTTTGGGGCGACGTCGAACTATAAATGAGGCTGTCACTAGCGTGAGCGTCGTGTAAAGTCGTAAAAGTCGGCTGCATGGGCGAGTGCCATGTTTGGGGAGCGTTTCGTAGTTTGCGCAGTGCAATGGAGTCGTGGAAACTTGTTGTGGCCCAGTGTTTTGCAGTTGGACGACAAGAGTGGTACACAGTAGCAAAGAGCGAGGCACTGAGTTTGCATGAACAGTGGAGTGCAGAATGGGGCTCGAGATGTGCTTGTTACCTCAGGTGCTGTGTGATTGTCGACAAGGAGTGAAAACGGAGCAATTTGTGACCCCCCTTTCAATTTAAGACGTTAAAAACAGACGGAATTTGCATTCGTAATACCAGAGCATCGAAACTACTTGGAACTCTTGTGTATATGAACGTGTCCGCGCCTTTGTACTCTGGTCCCTTCAGCGCTACAAACCAACCAAGCATCGTGTCCGTGCACATCAGAGTCTCAAGGAATGGAGAATAGCGCAGTTTGGTCGCGGATGGGGGCGTAGCTCAGTTGGTAGAGCGTTCGCTTTGCATGTGAAAGGTCCCGGGTTCAAGCCCCGGCGCCTCCATGTTTTGTGGTCAGTGGATGCCAAGTGTTGATCGCGGCGAACCTAAAAGCACGGAAGATGTTGCAAAGCCAGCGTCACAGACTTGTATGATGCATACTGACGTAAGGAGAGCAAGATGTATGTGTGGGGACCGGCTGTCATCGAGTGCAGGTCTGTCTTAGGTATCACGGCTTAACGTCATTGAAGTCTAGAGAGTGGACAACACGTTCGTCTTACTCAGAGCGGTGTCCGAATTCTATTTTCGACGTGATGCGTGCCACTTCCATTGTGGCCAACTACGATTCAATACAGAATGCACGAAACCTGAAAGACACCCTCACAGATACATAGAGAGTAGTGTTTGTCTGCGGAATAATGGGAGTGCAAGCGTCTGTGACATTGATATTGCTGTATGTAGCACAATTTATCATGGAGGGGGCGTAGCTCAGATGGTAGAGCGCTCGCTTAGCATGTGAGAGGTACTGGGATCGATACCCAGCGCCTCCAGAATTTTTAACACCCCTACATGCGCACCTTGCCATGCAAGTGGAGTAATTCACAGCCAGCAGATGTGTCTAGGCAGATACAAGAGAACGATTAGCATCCACAATTGGCAAGCGAGCTGTTATTCGTGCGCAGGAAGCACCCTCCTCCAACTCCTACACTTAATTTACAAACAGTACAAGTGTTCCCATAACATTCTTAAGCCTACGTCGGAAAGATCTGCCTTACGCCGGGTTCACGTAAATCCCACTGCACATTCCTATTCTTTGCGTGCAGTCGGCTGCTACTGGTGTTGCTAGTTGTGACTTCTGATAACAGATGCCGTAGCAATCAGTTCATGGAGTGATTTGTATGTTTTGCGATAGTCTGTCTCTGACAAACAAGCACAGGTGACATAGGTGCGAACGCAGGAAGCTTGCAGCCCCTCGCTGCCTGCAGACACCGAGCAGCCACACTAGGAGGGCGGCCTAAGCCGTAGGCGAAATGTGCTCATTCGCTTTGGGGCGACGTCGAACTATAAATGAGGCTGTCACTAGCGTGAGCGTCGTGTAAAGTCGTAAAAGTCGGCTGCATGGGCGAGTGCCATGTTTGGGGAGCGTTTCGTAGTTTGCGCAGTGCAATGGAGTCGTGGAAACTTGTTGTGGCCCAGTGTTTTGCAGTTGGACGACAAGAGTGGT
The DNA here is from genome assembly GCF_023897955.1 of Schistocerca gregaria. Lineage (NCBI taxonomy): Eukaryota > Metazoa > Arthropoda > Insecta > Orthoptera > Acrididae > Schistocerca > Schistocerca gregaria. Next base: position 30,664,710 of record NC_064925.1, read on the forward strand.
ACACAGTAGCAAAGAGCGAGGCACTGAGTTTGCATGAACAGTGGAGTGCAGAATGGGGCTCGAGATGTGCTTGTTACCTCAGGTGCTGTGTGATTGTCGACAAGGAGTGAAAACGGAGCAATTTGTGACCCCCCTTTCAATTTAAGACGTTAAAAACAGACGGAATTTGCATTCGTAATACCAGAGCATCGAAACTACTTGGAACTCTTGTGTATATGAACGTGTCCGCGCCTTTGTACTCTGGTCCCTTCAGCGCTACAAACCAACCAAGCATCGTGTCCGTGCACATCAGAGTCTCAAGGAATGGAGAATAGCGCAGTTTGGTCGCGGATGGGGGCGTAGCTCAGTTGGTAGAGCGTTCGCTTTGCATGTGAAAGGTCCCGGGTTCAAGCCCCGGCGCCTCCATGTTTTGTGGTCAGTGGATGCCAAGTGTTGATCGCGGCGAACCTAAAAGCACGCAAGATGTTGCAAAGCCAGCGTCACAGACTTGTATGATGCATACTGACGTAAGGAGAGCAAGATGTATGTGTGGGGACCGGCTGTCATCGAGTGCAGGTCTGTCTTAGGTATCACGGCTTAACGTCATTGAAGTCTAGAGAGTGGACAACACGTTCGTCTTACTCAGAGCGGTGTCCGAATTCTATTTTCGACGTGATGCGTGCCACTTCCATTGTGGCCAACTACGATTCAATACAGAATGCACGAAATCTGAAAGACACCCTCACAGATACATAGAGAGTAGTGTTTGTCTGCGGAATAATGGAGTGCAAGCGTCTGTGACATTGATATTGCTGTATGTAGCACAATTTATGATGGAGGGGGCGTAGCTCAGATGGTAGAGCGCTCGCTTAGCATGCGAGAGGTACTGGGATCGATACCCAGCGCCTCCAGAATTTTTAACACCCCTACATGCGCACCTTGCCATGCAAGTGGAGTAATTCACAGCCAGCAGATGTGTCTAGGCAGATACAAGAGAACGATTAGCATCCACAATTGGCAAGCGAGCTGTTATTCGTGCGCAGGAAGCACCCTCCTCCAACTCCTACACTTAATTTACAAACAGTACAAGTGTTCCCATAACATTCTTAAGCCTACGTCGGAAAGATCTGCCTTACGCCAGGTTCACGTAAATCCCACTGCACATTCCTATTCTTTGCGTGCAGTCGGCTGCTACTGGTGTTGCTAGTTGTGACTTCTGATAACAGATGCCGTAGCAATCAGTTCATGGAGTGATTTGTATGTTTTGCGATAGTCTGTCTCTGACAAGCAAGCACAGGTGACATAGGTGCGAACGCAGGAAGCTTGCAGCCCCTCGCTGCCTGCAGACACCGAGCAGCCACACTAGGAGGGCGGCCTAAGCCGTAGGCGAAATGTGCTCATTCGCTTTGGGGCGACGTCGAACTATAAATGAGGCTGTCACTAGCGTGAGCGTCGTGTAAAGTCGCAAAAGTCGGCTGCATGGGCGAGTGCCATGTTTGGGGAGCGTTTCGTAGTTTGCGCAGTGCAATGGAGACGTGGAAACTTGTTGTGGCCCAGTGTTTTGCAGTTGGACGACAAGAGTGGTACACAGTAGCAAAGAGCGAGGCACTGAGTTTGCATGAACAGTGGAGTGCAGAATGGGGCTCGAGATGTGCTTGTTACCTCAGGTGCTGTGTGATTGTCGACAAGGAGTGAAAACGGAGCAATTTGTGACCCCCCTTTCAATTTAAGACGTTAAAAACAGACGGAATTTGCATTCGTAATACCAGAGCATCGAAACTACTTGGAACTCTTGTGTATATGAACGTGTCCGCGCCTTTGTACTCTGGTCCCTTCAGCGCTACAAACCAACCAAGCATCGTGTCCGTGCACATCAGAGTCTCAAGGAATGGAGAATAGCGCAGTTTGGTCGCGGATGGGGGCGTAGCTCAGTTGGTAGAGCGTTCGCTTTGCATGTGAAAGGTCCCGGGTTCAAGCCCCGGCGCCTCCATGTTTTGTGGTCAGTGGATGCCAAGTGTTGATCGCGGCGAACCTAAAAGCACGCAAGATGTTGCAAAGCCAGCGTCACAGACTTGTATGATGCATACTGACGTAAGGAGAGCAAGATGTATGTGTGGGGACCGGCTGTCATCGAGTGCAGGTCTGTCTTAGGTATCACGGCTTAACGTCATTGAAGTCTAGAGAGTGGACAACACGTTCGTCTTACTCAGAGCGGTGTCCGAATTCTATTTTCGACGTGATGCGTGCCACTTCCATTGTGGCCAACTACGATTCAATACAGAATGCACGAAACCTGAAAGACACCCTCACAGATACATAGAGAGTAGTGTTTGTCTGCGGAATAATGGAGTGCAAGCGTCTGTGACATTGATATTGCTGTATGTAGCACAATTTATGATGGAGGGGGCGTAGCTCAGATGGTAGAGCGCTCGCTTAGCATGCGAGAGGTACTGGGATCGATACCCAGCGCCTCCAGAATTTTTAACACCCCTACATGCGCACCTTGCCATGCAAGTGGAGTAATTCACAGCCAGCAGATGTGTCTAGGCAGATACAAGAGAACGATTAGCATCCACAATTGGCAAGCGAGCTGTTATTCGTGCGCAGGAAGCACCCTCCTCCAACTCCTACACTTAATTTACAAACAGTACAAGTGTTCCCATAACATTCTTAAGCCTACGTCGGAAAGATCTGCCTTACGCCGGGTTCACGTAAATCCCACTGCACATTCCTATTCTTTGCGTGCAGTCGGCTGCTACTGGTGTTGCTAGTTGTGACTTCTGATAACAGATGCCGTAGCAATCAGTTCATGGAGTGATTTGTATGTTTTGCGATAGTCTGTCTCTGACAAGCAAGCACAGGTGACATAGGTGCGAACGCAGGAAGCTTGCAGCCCCTCGCTGCCTGCAGACACCGAGCAGCCACACTAGGAGGGCGGCCTAAGCCGTAGGCGAAATGTGCTCATTCGCTTTGGGGCGACGTCGAACTATAAATGAGGCTGTCACTAGCGTGAGCGTTGCGTGAGCGTCGTGTAAAGTCGTAAAAGTCGGCTGCATGGGCGAGTGCCATGTTTGGGGAGCGTTTCGTAGTTTGCGCAGTGCAATGGAGTCGTGGAAACTTGTTGTGGCCCAGTGTTTTGCAGTTGGACGACAAGAGTGGTACACAGTAGCAAAGAGCGAGGCACTGAGTTTGCATGAACAGTGGAGTGCAGAATGGGGCTCGAGATGTGCTTGTTACCTCAGGTGCTGTGTGATTGTCGACAAGGAGTGAAAACGGAGCAATTTGTGACCCCCCTTTCAATTTAAGACGTTAAAAACAGACGGAATTTGCATTCGTAATACCAGAGCATCGAAACTACTTGGAACTCTTGTGTATATGAACGTGTCCGCGCCTTTGTACTCTGGTCCCTTCAGCGCTACAAACCAACCAAGCATCGTGTCCGTGCACATCAGAGTCTCAAGGAATGGAGAATAGCGCAGTTTGGTCGCGGATGGGGGCGTAGCTCAGTTGGTAGAGCGTTCGCTTTGCATGTGAAAGGTCCCGGGTTCAAGCCCCGGCGCATCCATGTTTTGTGGTCAGTGGATGCCAAGTGTTGATCGCGGCGAACCTAAAAGCACGCAAGATGTTGCAAAGCCAGCGTCACAGACTTGTATGATGCATACTGACGTAAGGAGAGCAAGATGTATGTGTGGGGACCGGCTGTCATCGAGTGCAGGTCTGTCTTAGGTATCACGGCTTAACGTCATTGAAGTCTAGAGAGTGGACAACACGTTCGTCTTACTCAGAGCGGTGTCCGAATTCTATTTTCGACGTGATGCGTGCCACTTCCATTGTGGCCAACTACGATTCAATACAGAATGCACGAAACCTGAAAGACACCCTCACAGATACATAGAGAGTAGTGTTTGTCTGCGGAATAATGGGAGTGCAAGCGTCTGTGACATTGATATTGCTGTATGTAGCACAATTTATCATGGAGGGGGCGTAGCTCAGATGGTAGAGCGCTCGCTTAGCATGCGAGAGGTACTGGGATCGATACCCAGCGCCTCCAGAATTTTTAGCACCCCTACATGCGCACCTTGCCATGCAAGTGGAGTAATTCACAGCCAGCAGATGTGTCTAGGCAGATACAAGAGAACGATTAGCATCCACAATTGGCAAGCGAGCTGTTATTCGTGCGCAGGAAGCACCCTCCTCCAACTCCTACACTTAATTTACAAACAGTACAAGTGTTCCCATAACATTCTTAAGCCTACGTCGGAAAGATCTGCCTTACGCCGGGTTCACGTAAATCCCACTGCACATTCCTATTCTTTGCGTGCAGTCGGCTGCTACTGGTGTTGCTAGTTGTGACTTCTGATAACAGATGCCGTAGCAATCAGTTCATGGAGTGATTTGTATGTTTTGCGATAGTCTGTCTCTGACAAGCAAGCACAGGTGACATAGGTGCGAACGCAGGAAGCTTGCAGCCCCTCGCTGCCTGCAGACACCGAGCAGCCACACTAGGAGGGCGGCCTAAGCCGTAGGCGAAATGTGCTCATTCGCTTTGGGGCGACGTCGAACTATAAATGAGGCTGTCACTAGCGTGAGCGTCGTGTAAAGTCGCAAAAGTCGGCTGCATGGGCGAGTGCCATGTTTGGGGAGCGTTTCGTAGTTTGCGCAGTGCAATGGAGACGTGGAAACTTGTTGTGGCCCAGTGTTTTGCAGTTGGACGACAAGAGTGGTACACAGTAGCAAAGAGCGAGGCACTGAGTTTGCATGAACAGTGGAGTGCAGAATGGGGCTCTAGATGTGCTTGTTACCTCAGGTGCTGTGTGATTGTCGACAAGGAGTGAAAACGGAGCAATTTGTGACCCCCCTTTCAATTAAAGACGTTAAAAAAAGACGGAATTTGCATTCGTAATACCAGAGCATCGAAACTACTTGGAACTCTTGTGTATATGAACGTGTCCGCGCCTTTGTACTCTGGTCCCTTCAGCGCTACAAACCAACCAAGCATCGTGTCCGTGCACATCAGAGTCTCAAGGAATGGAGAATAGCGCAGTATGGTCGCGGATGGGGGCGTAGCTCAGTTGGTAGAGCGTTCGCTTTGCATGTGAAAGGTCCCGGGTTCAAGCCCCGGCGCCTCCATGTTTTGTGGTCAGTGGATGCCAAGTGTTGATCGCGGCGAACCTAAAAGCACGCAAGATGTTGCAAAGCCAGCGTCACAGACTTGTATGATGCATACTGACGTAAGGAGAGCAAGATGTATGTGTGGGGACCGGCTGTCATCGAGTGCAGGTCTGTCTTAGGTATCACGGCTTAACGTCATTGAAGTCTAGAGAGTGGACAACACGTTCGTCTTACTCAGAGCGGTGTCCGAATTCTATTTTCGACGTGATGCGTGCCACTTCCATTGTGGCCAACTACGATTCAATACAGAATGCACGAAACCTGAAAGACACCCTCACAGATACATAGAGAGTAGTGTTTGTCTGCGGAATAATGGGAGTGCAAGCGTCTGTGACATTGATATTGCTGTATGTAGCACAATTTATCATGGAGGGGGCGTAGCTGAGATGGTAGAGCGCTCGCTTATCATGCGAGAGGTACTGGGATCGATACCCAGCGCCTCCAGAATTTTTAACACACCTACATGCGCACCTTGCCATGCAAGTGGAGTAATTCACAGCCAGCAGATGTGTCTAGGCAGATACAAGAGAACGATTAGCATCCACAATTGGCAAGCGTGCTGTTATTCGTGCGCAGGAAGCACCCTCCTCCAACTCCTACACTTAATTTACAAACAGTACAAGTGTTCCCATAAGATTCTTAAGCCTACGTCGGAAAGATCTGCCTTACGCCGGGTTCACGTAAATCCCACTGCACATTCCTATTCTTTGCGTGCAGTCGGCTGCTACTGGTGTTGCTAGTTGTGACTTCTGATAACAGATGCCGTAGCAATCAGTTCATGGAGTGATTTGTATGTTTTGCGATAGTCTGTCTCTGACAAGCAAGCACAGGTGACATAGGTGCGAACGCAGGAAGCTTGCAGCCCCTCGCTGCCTGCAGACACCGAGCAGCCACACTAGGAGGGCGGCCTAAGCCGTAGGCGAAATGTGCTCATTCGCTTTGGGGCGACGTCGAACTATAAATGAGGCAGTCACTAGCGTGAGCGTCGTGTAAAGTCGCAAAAGTCGGCTGCATGGGCGAGTGCCATGTTTGGGGAGCGTTTCGTAGTTTGCGCAGTGCAATGGAGACGTGGAAACTTGTTGTGGCCCAGTGTTTTGCAGTTGGACGACAAGAGTGGTACACAGTAGCAAAGAGCGAGGCACTGAGTTTGCATGAACAGTGGAGTGCAGAATGGGGCTCGAGATGTGCTTGTTACCTCAGGTGCTGTGTGATTGTCGACAAGGAGTGAAAACGGAGCAATTTGTGACCCCCCTTTCAATTTAAGACGTTAAAAACAGACGGAATTTGCATTCGTAATACCAGAGCATCGAAACTACTTGGAACTCTTGTGTATATGAACGTGTCCGCGCCTTTGTACTCTGGTCCCTTCAGCGCTACAAACCAACCAAGCATCGTGTCCGTGCACATCAGAGTCTCAAGGAATGGAGAATAGCGCAGTTTGGTCGCGGATGGGGGCGTAGCTCAGTTGGTAGAGCGTTCGCTTTGCATGTGAAAGGTCCCGGGTTCAAGCCCCGGCGCCTCCATGTTTTGTGGTCAGTGGATGCCAAGTGTTGATCGCGGCGAACCTAAAAGCACGCAAGATGTTGCAAAGCCAGCGTCACAGACTTGTATGATGCATACTGACGTAAGGAGAGCAAGATGTATGTGTGGGGACCGGCTGTCATCGAGTGCAGGTCTGTCTTAGGTATCACGGCTTAACGTCATTGAAGTCTAGAGAGTGGACAACACGTTCGTCTTACTCAGAGCGGTGTCCGAATTCTATTTTCGACGTGATGCGTGCCACTTCCATTGTGGCCAACTACGATTCAATACAGAATGCACGAAACCTGAAAGACACCCTCACAGATACATAGAGAGTAGTGTTTGTCTGCGGAATAATGGGAGTGCAAGCGTCTGTGACATTGATATTGCTGTATGTAGCACAATTTATCATGGAGGGGGCGTAGCTCAGATGGTAGAGCGCTCGCTTAGCATGCGAGAGGTACTGGGATCGATACCCAGCGCCTCCAGAATTTTTAACACCCCTACATGCGCACCTTGCCATGCAAGTGGAGTAATTCACAGCCAGCAGATGTGTCTAGGCAGATACAAGAGAACGATTAGCATCCACAATTGGCAAGCGAGCTGTTATTCGTGCGCAGGAAGCACCCTCCTCCAACTCCTACACTTAATTTACAAACAGTACAAGTGTTCCCATAACATTCTTAAGCCTACGTCGGAAAGATCTGCCTTACGCCGGGTTCACGTAAATCCCACTGCACATTCCTATTCTTTGCGTGCAGTCGGCTGCTACTGGTGTTGCTAGTTGTGACTTCTGATAACAGATGCCGTAGCAATCAGTTCATGGAGTGATTTGTATGTTTTGCGATAGTCTGTCTCTGACAAGCAAGCACAGGTGACATAGGTGCGAACGCAGGAAGCTTGCAGCCCCTCGCTGCCTGCAACACCGAGCAGCCACACTAGGAGGGCGGCCTAAGCCGTAGGCGAAATGTGCTCATTCGCTTTGGGGCGACGTCGAACTATAAATGAGGCTGTCACTAGCGTGAGCGTCGTGTAAAGTCGCAAAAGTCGGCTGCATGGGCGAGTGCCATGTTTGGGGAGCGTTTCGTAGTTTGCGCAGTGCAATGGAGACGTGGAAACTTGTTGTGGCCCAGTGTTTTGCAGTTGGACGACAAGAGTGGTACACAGTAGCAAAGAGCGAGGCACTGAGTTTGCATGAACAGTGGAGTGCAGAATGGGGCTCGAGATGTGCTTGTTACCTCAGGTGCTGTGTGATTGTCGACAAGGAGTGAAAACGGAGCAATTTGTGACCCCCCTTTCAATTTAAGACGTTAAAAACAGACGGAATTTGCATTCGTAATACCAGAGCATCGAAACTACTTGGAACTCTTGTGTATATGAACGTGTCCGCGCCTTTGTACTCTGGTCCTTCAGCGCTACAAACCAACCAAGCATCGTGTCCGTGCACATCAGAGTCTCAAGGAATGGAGAATAGCGCAGTTTGGTCGCGGATGGGGGCGTAGCTCAGTTGGTAGAGCGTTCGCTTTGCATGTGAAAGGTCCCGGGTTCAAGCCCCGGCGCCTCCATGTTTTGTGGTCAGTGGATGCCAAGTGTTGATCGCGGCGAACCTAAAAGCACGCAAGATGTTGCAAAGCCAGCGTCACAGACTTGTATGATGCATACTGACGTAAGGAGAGCAAGATGTATGTGTGGGGACCGGCTGTCATCGAGTGCAGGTCTGTCTTAGGTATCACGGCTTAACGTCATTGAAGTCTAGAGAGTGGACAACACGTTCGTCTTACTCAGAGCGGTGTCCGAATTCTATTTTCGACGTGATGCGTGCCACTTCCATTGTGGCCAACTACGATTCAATACAGAATGCACGAAACCTCAAAGACACCCTCACAGATACATAGAGAGTAGTGTTTGTCTGCGGAATAATGGGAGTGCAAGCGTCTGTGACATTGATATTGCTGTATGTAGCACAATTTATCATGGAGGGGGCGTAGCTCAGATGGTAGAGCGCTCGCTTAGCATGCGAGAGGTACTGGGATCGATACCCAGCGCCTCCAGAATTTTTAACACCCCTACATGCGCACCTTGCCATGCAAGTGGAGTAATTCACGGCCAGCAGATGTGTCTAGGCAGATACAAGAGAACGATTAGCATCCACAATTGGCAAGCGAGCTGTTATTCGTGCGCAGGAAGCACCCTCCTCCAACTCCTACACTTAATTTACAAACAGTACAAGTGTTCCCATAACATTCTTAAGCCTACGTCGGAAAGATCTGCCTTACGCCGGGTTCACGTAAATCCCACTGCACATTCCTATTCTTTGCGTGCAGTCGGCTGCTACTGGTGTTGCTAGTTGTGACTTCTGATAACAGATGCCGTAGCAATCAGTTCATGGAGTGATTTGTATGTTTTGCGATAGTCTGTCTCTGACAAGCAAGCACAGGTGACATAGGTGCGAACGCAGGAAGCTTGCAGCCCCTCGCTGCCTGCAGACACCGAGCAGCCACACTAGGAGGGCGGCCTAAGCCGTAGGCGAAATGTGCTCATTCGCTTTGGGGCGACGTCGAACTATAAATGAGGCAGTCACTAGCGTGAGCGTCGTGTAAAGTCGCAAAAGTCGGCTGCATGGGCGAGTGCCATGTTTGGGGAGCGTTTCGTAGTTTGCGCAGTGCAATGGAGACGTGGAAACTTGTTGTGGCCCAGTGTTTTGCAGTTGGACGACAAGAGTGGTACACAGTAGCAAAGAGCGAGGCACTGAGTTTGCATGAACAGTGGAGTGCAGAATGGGGCTCGAGATGTGCTTGTTACCTCAGGTGCTGTGTGATTGTCGACAAGGAGTGAAAACGGAGCAATTTGTGACCCCCCTTTCAATTTAAGACGTTAGAAACAGACGGAATTTGCATTCGTAATACCAGAGCATCGAAACTACTTGGAACTCTTGTGTATATGAACGTGTCCGCACCTTTGTACTCTGGTCCCTTCAGCGCTACAAACCAACCAAGCATCGTGTCCGTGCACATCAGAGTCTCAAGGAATGGAGAATAGCGCAGTTTGGTTGCGGATGGGGGCGTAGCTCAGTTGGTAGAGCGTTCGCTTTGCATGTGAAAGGTCCCGGGTTCAAGCCCCGGCGCCTCCATGTTTTGTGGTCAGTGGATGCCAAGTGTTGATCGCGGCGAACCTAAAAGCACGCAAGATGTTGCAAAGCCAGCGTCACAGACTTGTATGATGCATACTGACGTAAGGAGAGCAAGATGTATGTGTGGGGACCGGCTGTCATCGAGTGCAGGTCTGTCTTAGGTATCACGGCTTAACGTCATTGAAGTCTAGAGAGTGGACAACACGTTCGTCTTACTCAGAGCGGTGTCCGAATTCTATTTTCGACGTGATGCGTGCCACTTCCATTGTGGCCAACTACGATTCAATACAGAATGCACGAAACCTGAAAGACACCCTCACAGATACATAGAGAGTAGTGTTTGTCTGCGGAATAATGGGAGTGCAAGCGTCTGTGACATTGATATTGCTGTATGTAGCACAATTTATCATGGAGGGGGCGTAGCTCAGATGGTAGAGCGCTCGCTTAGCATGCGAGAGGTACTGGGATCGATACCCAGCGCCTCCAGAATTTTTAACACCCCTACATGCGCACCTTGCCATGCAAGTGGAGTAATTCACGGCCAGCAGATGTGTCTAGGCAGATACAAGAGAACGATTAGCATCCACAATTGGCAAGCGAGCTGTTATTCGTGCGCAGGAAGCACCCTCCTCCAACTCCTACACTTAATTTACAAACAGTACAAGTGTTCCCATAACATTCTTAAGCCTACGTCGGAAAGATCTGCCTTACGCCGGGTTCACGTAAATCCCACTGCACATTCCTATTCTTTGCGTGCAGTCGGCTGCTACTGGTGTTGCTAGTTGTGACTTCTGATAACAGATGCCGTAGCAATCAGTTCATGGAGTGATTTGTATGTTTTGCGATAGTCTGTCTCTGACAAGCAAGCACAGGTGACATAGGTGCGAACGCAGGAAGCTTGCAGCCCCTCGCTGCCTGCAGACACCGAGCAGCCACACTAGGAGGGCGGCCTAAGCCGTAGGCGAAATGTGCTCATTCGCTTTGGGGCGACGTCGAACTATAAATGAGGCAGTCACTAGCGTGAGCGTCGTGTAAAGTCGCAAAAGTCGGCTGCATGGGCGAGTGCCATGTTTGGGGAGCGTTTCGTAGTTTGCGCAGTGCAATGGAGACGTGGAAACTTGTTGTGGCCCAGTGTTTTGCAGTTGGACGACAAGAGTGGTACACAGTAGCAAAGAGCGAGGCACTGAGTTTGCATGAACAGTGGAGTGCAGAATGGGGCTCGAGATGTGCTTGTTACCTCAGGTGCTGTGTGATTGTCGACAAGGAGTGAAAACGGAGCAATTTGTGACCCCCCTTTCAATTTAAGACGTTAGAAACAGACGGAATTTGCATTCGTAATACCAGAGCATCGAAACTACTTGGAACTCTTGTGTATATGAACGTGTCCGCACCTTTGTACTCTGGTCCCTTCAGCGCTACAAACCAACCAAGCATCGTGTCCGTGCACATCAGAGTCTCAAGGAATGGAGAATAGCGCAGTTTGGTTGCGGATGGGGGCGTAGCTCAGTTGGTAGAGCGTTCGCTTTGCATGTGAAAGGTCCCGGGTTCAAGCCCCGGCGCCTCCATGTTTTGTGGTCAGTGGATGCCAAGTGTTGATCGCGGCGAACCTAAAAGCACGCAAGATGTTGCAAAGCCAGCGTCACAGACTTGTATGATGCATACTGACGTAAGGAGAGCAAGATGTATGTGTGGGGACCGGCTGTCATCGAGTGCAGGTCTGTCTTAGGTATCACGGCTTAACGTCATTGAAGTCTAGAGAGTGGACAACACGTTCGTCTTACTCAGAGCGGTGTCCGAATTCTATTTTCGACGTGATGCGTGCCACTTCCATTGTGGCCAACTACGATTCAATACAGAATGCACGAAACCTGAAAGACACCCTCACAGATACATAGAGAGTAGTGTTTGTCTGCGGAATAATGGGAGTGCAAGCGTCTGTGACATTGATATTGCTGTATGTAGCACAATTTATCATGGAGGGGGCGTAGCTCAGATGGTAGAGCGCTCGCTTAGCATGCGAGAGGTACTGGGATCGATACCCAGCACCTCCAGAATTTTTAACACCCCTACATGCGCACCTTGCCATGCAAGTGGAGTAATTCACAGCCAGCAGATGTGTCTAGGCAGATACAAGAGAACGATTAGCATCCACAATTGGCAAGCGAGCTGTTATTCGTGCGCAGGAAGCACCCTCCTCCAACTCCTACACTTAATTTACAAACAGTACAAGTGTTCCCATAACATTCTTAAGCCTACGTCGGAAAGATCTGCCTTACGCCGGGTTCACGTAAATCCCACTGCACATTCCTATTCTTTGCGTGCAGTCGGCTGCTACTGGTGTTGCTAGTTGTGACTTCTGATAACAGATGCCGTAGCAATCAGTTCATGGAGTGATTTGTATGTTTTGCGATAGTCTGTCTCTGACAAGCAAGCACAGGTGACATAGGTGCGAACGCAGGAAGCTTGCAGCCCCTCGCTGCCTGCAGACACCGAGCAGCCACACTAGGAGGGCGGCCTAAGCCGTAGGCGAAATGTGCTCATTCGCTTTGGGGCGACGTCGAACTATAAATGAGGCAGTCACTAGCGTGAGCGTCGTGTAAAGTCGCAAAAGTCGGCTGCATGGGCGAGTGCCATGTTTGGGGAGCGTTTCGTAGTTTGCGCAGTGCAATGGAGACGTGGAAACTTGTTGTGGCCCAGTGTTTTGCAGTTGGACGACAAGAGTGGTACACAGTAGCAAAGAGCGAGGCACTGAGTTTGCATGAACAGTGGAGTGCAGAATGGGGCTCGAGATGTGCTTGTTACCTCAGGTGCTGTGTGATTGTCGACAAGGAGTGAAAACGGAGCAATTTGTGACCCCCCTTTCAATTTAAGACGTTAGAAACAGACGGAATTTGCATTCGTAATACCAGAGCATCGAAACTACTTGGAACTCTTGTGTATATGAACGTGTCCGCGCCTTTGTACTCTGGTCCCTTCAGCGCTACAAACCAACCAAGCATCGTGTCCGTGCACATCAGAGTCTCAAGGAATGGAGAATAGCGCAGTTTGGTCGCGGATGGGGGCGTAGCTCAGTTGGTAGAGCGTTCGCTTTGCATGTGAAAGGTCCCGGGTTCAAGCCCCGGCGCCTCCATGTTTTGTGGTCAGTGGATGCCAAGTGTTGATCGCGGCGAACCTAAAAGCACGCAAGATGTTGCAAAGCCAGCGTCACAGACTTGTATGATGCATACTGACGTAAGGAGAGCAAGATGTATGTGTGGGGACCGGCTGTCATCGAGTGCAGGTCTGTCTTAGGTATCACGGCTTAACGTCATTGAAGTCTAGAGAGTGGACAACACGTTCGTCTTACTCAGAGCGGTGTCCGAATTCTATTTTCGACGTGATGCGTGCCACTTCCATTGTGGCCAACTACGATTCAATACAGAATGCACGAAACCTGAAAGACACCCTCACAGATACATAGAGAGTAGTGTTTGTCTGCGGAATAATGGGAGTGCAAGCGTCTGTGACATTGATATTGCTGTATGTAGCACAATTTATCATGGAGGGGGCGTAGCTCAGATGGTAGAGCGCTCGCTTAGCATGCGAGAGGTACTGGGATCGATACCCAGCGCCTCCAGAATTTTTAACACCCCTACATGCGCACCTTGCCATGCAAGTGGAGTAATTCACAGCCAGCAGATGTGTCTAGGCAGATACAAGAGAACGATTAGCATCCACAATTGGCAAGCGAGCTGTTATTCGTGCGCAGGAAGCACCCTCCTCCAACTCCTACACTTAATTTACAAACAGTACAAGTGTTCCCATAACATTCTTAAGCCTACGTCGGAAAGATCTGCCTTACGCCGGGTTCACGTAAATCCCACTGCACATTCCTATTCTTTGCGTGCAGTCGGCTGCTACTGGTGTTGCTAGTTGTGACTTCTGATAACAGATGCCGTAGCAATCAGTTCATGGAGTGATTTGTATGTTTTGCGATAGTCTGTCTCTGACAAGCAAGCACAGGTGACATAGGTGCGAACGCAGGAAGCTTGCAGCCCCTCGCTGCCTGCAGACACCGAGCAGCCACACTAGGAGGGCGGCCTAAGCCGTAGGCGAAATGTGCTCATTCGCTTTGGGGCGACGTCGAACTATAAATGAGGCAGTCACTAGCGTGAGCGTCGTGTAAAGTCGCAAAAGTCGGCTGCATGGGCGAGTGCCATGTTTGGGGAGCGTTTCGTAGTTTGCGCAGTGCAATGGAGACGTGGAAACTTGTTGTGGCCCAGTGTTTTGCAGTTGGACGACAAGAGTGGTACACAGTAGCAAAGAGCGAGGCACTGAGTTTGCATGAACAGTGGAGTGCAGAATGGGGCTCGAGATGTGCTTGTTACCTCAGGTGCTGTGTGATTGTCGACAAGGAGTGAAAACGGAGCAATTTGTGACCCCCCTTTCAATTTAAGACGTTAAAAACAGACGGAATTTGCATTCGTAATACCAGAGCATCGAAACTACTTGGAACTCTTGTGTATATGAACGTGTCCGCGCCTTTGTACTCTGGTCCCTTCAGCGCTACAAACCAACCAAGCATCGTGTCCGTGCACATCAGAGTCTCAAGGAATGGAGAATAGCGCAGTTTGGTCGCGGATGGGGGCGTAGCTCAGTTGGTAGAGCGTTCGCTTTGCATGTGAAAGGTCCCGGGTTCAAGCCCCGGCGTCTCCATGTTTTGTGGTCAGTGGATGCCAAGTGTTGATCGCGGCGAACCTAAAAGCACGCAAGATGTTGCAAAGCCAGCGTCACAGACTTGTATGATGCATACTGACGTAAGGAGAGCAAGATGTATGTGTGGGGACCGGCTGTCATCGAGTGCAGGTCTGTCTTAGGTATCACGGCTTAACGTCATTGAAGTCTAGAGAGTGGACAACACGTTCGTCTTACTCAGAGCGGTGTCCGAATTCTATTTTCGACGTGATGCGTGCCACTTCCATTGTGGCCAACTACGATTCAATACAGAATGCACGAAACCTGAAAGACACCCTCACAGATACATAGAGAGTAGTGTTTGTCTGCGGAATAATGGGAGTGCAAGCGTCTGTGACATTGATATTGCAGTATGTAGCACAATTTATCATGGAGGGGGCGTAGCTCAGATGGTAGAGCGCTCGCTTAGCATGCGAGAGGTACTGGGATCGATACCCAGCGCCTCCAGAATTTTTAACACCCCTACATGCGCACCTTGCCATGCAAGTGGAGTAATTCACAGCCAGCAGATGTGTCTAGGCAGATACAAGAGAACGATTAGCATCCACAATTGGCAAGCGTGCTGTTATTCGTGCGCAGGAAGCACCCTCCTCCAACTCCTACACTTAATTTACAAACAGTACAAGTGTTCCCATAACATTCTTAAGCCTACGTCGGAAAGATCTGCCTTACGCCGGGTTCACGTAAATCCCACTGCACATTCCTATTCTTTGCGTGCAGTCGGCTGCTACTGGTGTTGCTAGTTGTGACTTCTGATAACAGATGCCGTAGCAATCAGTTCATGGAGTGATTTGTATGTTTTGCGATAGTCTGTCTCTGACAAGCAAGCACAGGTGACATAGGTGCGAACGCAGGAAGCTTGCAGCCCCTCGCTGCCTGCAGACACCGAGCAGCCACACTAGGAGGGCGGCCTAAGCCGTAGGCGAAATGTGCTCATTCACTTTGGGGCGACGTCGAACTATAAATGAGGCTGTCACTAGCGTGAGCGTCGTGTAAAGTCGTAAAAGTCGGCTGCATGGGCGAGTGCCATGTTTGGGGAGCGTTTCGTAGTTTGCGCAGTGCAATGGAGACGTGGAAACTTGTTGTGGCCCAGTGTTTTGCAGTTGGACGACAAGAGTGGTACACAGTAGCAAAGAGCGAGGCACTGAGTTTGCATGAACAGTGGAGTGCAGAATGGGGCTCGAGATGTGCTTGTTACCTCAGGTGCTGTGTGATTGTCGACAAGGAGTGAAAACGGAGCAATTTGTGACCCCCCTTTCAATTTAAGACGTTAAAAACAGACGGAATTTGCATTCGTAATACCAGAGCATCGAAACTACTTGGAACTCTTGTGTATATGAACGTGTCCGCGCCTTTGTACTCTGGTCCCTTCAGCGCTACAAACCAACCAAGCATCGTGTCCGTGCACATCAGAGTCTCAAGGAATGGAGAATAGCGCAGTTTGGTCGCGGATGGGGGCGTAGCTCAGTTGGTAGAGCGTTCGCTTTGCATGTGAAAGGTCCCGGGTTGAAGCCCCGGCGCCTCCATGTTTCGTGGTCAGTGGATGCCAAGTGTTGATCGCGGCGAACCTAAAAGCACGCAAGATGTTGCAAAGCCAGCGTCACAGACTTGTATGATGCATACTGACGTAAGGAGAGCAAGATGTATGTGTGGGGACCGGCTGTCATCGTGTGCAGGTCTGTCTTAGGTATCACGGCTTAACGTCATTGAAGTCTAGAGAGTGGACAACACGTTCGTCTTACTCAGAGCGGTGTCCGAATTCTATTTTCGACGTGATGCGTGCCACTTCCATTGTGGCCAACTACGATTCAATACAGAATGCACGAAACCTGAAAGACACCCTCACAGATACATAGAGAGTAGTGTTTGTCTGCGGAATAATGGGAGTGCAAGCGTCTGTGACATTGATATTGCTGTATGTAGCACAATTTATCATGGAGGGGGCGTAGCTCAGATGGTAGAGCGCTCGCTTAGCATGCGAGAGGTACTGGGATCGATACCCAGCGCCTCCAGAATTTTTAACGCCCCTACATGCGCACCTTGCCATGCAAGTGGAGTAATTCACAGCCAGCAGATGTGTCTAGGCAGATACAAGAGAACGATTAGCATCCACAATTGGCAAGCGTGCTGTTATTCGTGCGCAGGAAGCACCCTCCTCCAACTCCTACACTTAATTTACAAACAGTACAAGTGTTCCCATAACATTCTTAAGCCTACGTCGGAAAGATCTGCCTTACGCCGGGTTCACGTAAATCCCACTGCACATTCCTATTCTTTGCGTGCAGTCGGCTGCTACTGGTGTTGCTAAATGTGACTTCTGATAACAGATGCCGTAGCAATCAGTTCATGGAGTGATTTGTATGTTTTGCGATAGTCTGTCTCTGACAAGCAAGCACAGGTGACATAGGTGCGAACGCAGGAAGCTTGCAGCCCCTCGCTGCCTGCAGACACCGAGCAGCCACACTAGGAGGGCGGCCTAAGCCGTAGGCGAAATGTGCTCATTCGCTTTGGGGCGACGTCGAACTATAAATGAGGCTGTCACTAGCGTGAGCGTCGTGTAAAGTCGCAAAAGTCGGCTGCATGGGCGAGTGCCATGTTTGGGGAGCGTTTCGTAGTTTGCGCAGTGCAATGGAGACGTGGAAACTTGTTGTGGCCCAGTGTTTTGCAGTTGGACGACAAGAGTGGTACACAGTAGCAAAGAGCGAGGCACTGAGTTTGCATGAACAGTGGAGTGCAGAATGGGGCTCGAGATGTGCTTGTTACCTCAGGTGCTGTGTGATTGTCGACAAGGAGTGAAAACGGAGCAATTTGTGACCCCCCTTTCAATTTAAGACGTTAAAAACAGACGGAATTTGCATTCGTAATACCAGAGCATCGAAACTACTTGGAACTCTTGTGTATATGAACGTGTCCGCGCCTTTGTACTCTGGTCCCTTCAGCGCTACAAACCAACCAAGCATCGTGTCCGTGCACATCAGAGTCCCAAGGAATGGAGAATAGCGCAGTTTGGTCGCGGATGGGGGCGTAGCTCAGTTGGTAGAGCGTTCGCTTTGTATGTGAAAGGTCCCGGGTTCAAGCCCCGGCGCCTCCATGTTTTGTGGTCAGTGGATGCCAAGTGTTGATCGCGGCGAACCTAAAAGCACGCAAGATGTTGCAAAGCCAGCGTCACAGACTTGTATGATGCATACTGACGTAAGGAGAGCAAGATGTATGTGTGGGGACCGGCTGTCATCGAGTGCAGGTCTGTCTTAGGTATCACGGCTTAACGTCATTGAAGTCTAGAGAGTGGACAACACGTTCGTCTTACTCAGAGCGGTGTCCGAATTCTATTTTCGACGTGATGCGTGCCACTTCCATTGTGGCCAACTACGATTCAATACAGAATGCACGAAACCTGAAAGACACCCTCACAGATACATAGAGAGTAGTGTTTGTCTGCGGAATAATGGGAGTGCAAGCGTCTGTGACATTGATATTGCTGTATGTAGCACAATTTATCATGGAGGGGGCGTAGCTCAGATGGTAGAGCGCTCGCTTAGCATGCGAGAGGTACTGGGATCGATACCCTGCGCCTCCAGAATTTTTAACACACCTACATGCGCACCTTGCCATGCAAGTGGAGTAATTCACAGCCAGCAGATGTGTCTAGGCAGATACAAGAGAACGATTAGCATCCACAATTGGCAAGCGTGCTGTTATTCGTGCGCAGGAAGCACCCTCCTCCAACTCCTACACTTAATTTACAAACAGTACAAGTGTTCCCATAACATTCTTAAGCCTACGTCGGAAAGATCTGCCTTACGCCGGGTTCACGTAAATCCCACTGCACATTCCTATTCTTTGCGTGCAGTCGGCTGCTACTGGTGTTGCTAGTTGTGACTTCTGATAACAGATGCCGTAGCAATCAGTTCATGGAGTGATTTGTATGTTTTGCGATAGTCTGTCTCTGACAAGCAAGCACAGGTGACATAGGTGCGAACGCAGGAAGCTTGCAGCCCCTCGCTGCCTGCAGACACCGAGCAGCCACACTAGGAGGGCGGCCTAAGCCGTAGGCGAAATGTGCTCATTCGCTTTGGGGCGACGTCGAACTATAAATGAGGCTGTCACTAGCGTGAGCGTCGTGTAAAGTCGTAAAAGTCGGCTGCATGGGCGAGTGCCATGTTTGGGGAGCGTTTCGTAGTTTGCGCAGTGCAATGGAGACGTGGAAACTTGTTGTGGCCCAGTGTTTTGCAGTTGGACGACAAGAGTGGTACACAGTAGCAAAGAGCGAGGCACTGAGTTTGCATGAACAGTGGAGTGCAGAATGGGGCTCGAGATGTGCTTGTTACCTCAGGTGCTGTGTGATTGTCGACAAGGAGTGAAAACGGAGCAATTTGTGACCCCCCTTTCAATTTAAGACGTTAAAAACAGACGGAATTTGCATTCGTAATACCAGAGCATCGAAACTACTTGGAACTCTTGTGTATATGAACGTGTCCGCGCCTTTGTACTCTGGTCCCTTCAGCGCTACAAACCAACCAAGCATCGTGTCCGTGCACATCAGAGTCTCAAGGAATGGAGAATAGCGCAGTTAGGTCGCGGATGGGGGCGTAGCTCAGTTGGTAGAGCGTTCGCTTTGCATGTGAAAGGTCCCGGGTTGAAGCCCCGGCGCCTCCATGTTTCGTGGTCAGTGGATGCCAAGTGTTGATCGCGGCGAACCTAAAAGCACGCAAGATGTTGCAAAGCCAGCGTCACAGACTTGTATGATGCATACTGACGTAAGGAGAGCAAGATGTATGTGTGGGGACCGGCTGTCATCGTGTGCAGGTCTGTCTTAGGTATCACGGCTTAACGTCATTGAAGTCTAGAGAGTGGACAACACGTTCGTCTTACTCAGAGCGGTGTCCGAATTCTATTTTCGACGTGATGCGTGCCACTTCCATTGTGGCCAACTACGATTCAATACAGAATGCACGAAACCTGAAAGACACCCTCACAGATACATAGAGAGTAGTGTTTGTCTGCGGAATAATGGGAGTGCAAGCGTCTGTGACATTGATATTGCTGTATGTAGCACAATTTATCATGGAGGGGGCGTAGCTCAGATGGTAGAGCGCTCGCTTAGCATGCGAGAGGTACTGGGATCGATACCCAGCGCCTCCAGAATTTTTAACACCCCTACATGCGCACCTTGCCATGCAAGTGGAGTAATTCACAGCCAGCAGATGTGTCTAGGCAGATACAAGAGAACGATTAGCATCCACAATTGGCAAGCGTGCTGTTATTCGTGCGCAGGAAGCACCCTCCTCCAACTCCTACACTTAATTTACAAACAGTACAAGTGTTCCCATAAGATTCTTAAGCCTACGTCGGAAAGATCTGCCTTACGCCGTGTTCACGTAAATCCCACTGCACATTCCTATTCTTTGCGTGCAGTCGGCTGCTACTGGTGTTGCTAGTTGTGACTTCTGATAACAGATGCCGTAGCAATCAGTTCATGGAGTGATTTGTATGTTTTGCGATAGTCTGTCTCTGACAAGCAAGCACAGGTGACATAGGTGCGAACGCAGGAAGCTTGCAGCCCCTCGCTGCCTGCAGACACCGAGCAGCCACACTAGGAGGGCGGCCTAAGCCGTAGGCGAAATGTGCTCATTCGCTTTGGGGCGACGTCGAACTATAAATGAGGCTGTCACTAGCGTGAGCGTCGTGTAAAGTCGTAAAAGTCGGCTGCATGGGCGAGTGCCATGTTTGGGGAGCGTTTCGTAGTTTGCGCAGTGCAATGGAGACGTGGAAACTTGTTGTGGCCCAGTGTTTTGCAGTTGGACGACAAGAGTGGTACACAGTAGCAAAGAGCGAGGCACTGAGTTTGCATGAACAGTGGAGTGCAGAATGGGGCTCGAGATGTGCTTGTTACCTCAGGTGCTGTGTGATTGTCGACAAGGAGTGAAAACGGAGCAATTTGTGACCCCCCTTTCAATTTAAGACGTTAAAAACAGACGGAATTTGCATTCGTAATACCAGAGCATCGAAACTACTTGGAACTCTTGTGTATATGAACGTGTCCGCGCCTTTGTACTCTGGTCCCTTCAGCGCTACAAACCAACCAAGCATCGTGTCCGTGCACATCAGAGTCTCAAGGAGTGGAGAATAGCGCAGTTTGGTCGCGGATGGGGGCGTAGCTCAGTTGGTAGAGCGTTCGCTTTGCATGTGAAAGGTCCCGGGTTCAAGCCCCGGCGCCTCCATGTTTTGTGGTCAGTGGATGCCAAGTGTTGATCGCGGCGAACCTAAAAGCACGCAAGATGTTGCAAAGCCAGCGTCACAGACTTGTATGATGCATACTGACGTAAGGAGAGCAAGATGTATGTGTGGGGACCGGCTGTCATCGAGTGCAGGTCTGTCTTAGGTATCACGGCTTAACGTCATTGAAGTCTAGAGAGTGGACAACACGTTCGTCTTACTCAGAGCGGTGTCCGAATTCTATTTTCGACGTGATGCGTGCCACTTCCATTGTGGCCAACTACGATTCAATACAGAATGCACGAAACCTGAAAGACACCCTCACAGATACATAGAGAGTAGTGTTTGTCTGCGGAATAATGGGAGTGCAAGCGTCTGTGACATTGATATTGCTGTATGTAGCGCAATTTATCATGGAGGGGGGTAGCTGAGATGGTAGAGCGCTCGCTTAGCATGCGAGAGGTACTGGGATCGATACCCAGCACCTCCAGAATTTTTAACACACCTACATGCGCACCTTGCCATGCAAGTGGAGTAATTCACAGCCAGCAGATGTGTCTAGGCAGATACAAGAGAACGATTAGCATCCACAATTGGCAAGCGTGCTGTTATTCGTGCGCAGGAAGCACCCTCCTCCAACTCCTACACTTAATTTACAAACAGTACAAGTGTTCCCATAAGATTCTTAAGCCTACGTCGGAAAGATCTGCCTTACGCCGGGTTCACGTAAATCCCACTGCACATTCCTATTCTTTGCGTGCAGTCGGCTGCTACTGGTGTTGCTAGTTGTGACTTCTGATAACAGATGCCGTAGCAATCAGTTCATGGAGTGATTTGTATGTTTTGCGATAGTCTGTCTCTGACAAGCAAGCACAGGTGACATAGGTGCGAACGCAGGAAGCTTGCAGCCCCTCGCTGCCTGCAGACACCGAGCAGCCACACTAGGAGGGCGGCCTAAGCCGTAGGCGAAATGTGCTCATTCGCTTTGGGGCGACGTCGAACTATAAATGAGGCTGTCACTAGCGTGAGCGTCGTGTAAAGTCGTAAAAGTCGGCTGCATGGGCGAGTGCCATGTTTGGGGAGCGTTTCGTAGTTTGCGCAGTGCAATGGAGACGTGGAAACTTGTTGTGGCCCAGTGTTTTGCAGTTGGACGACAAGAGTGGTACACAGTAGCAAAGAGCGAGGCACTGAGTTTGCATGAACAGTGGAGTGCAGAATGGGGCTCGAGATGTGCTTGTTACCTCAGGTGCTGTGTGATTGTCGACAAGGAGTGAAAACGGAGCAATTTGTGACCCCCCTTTCAATTTAAGACGTTAAAAACAGACGGAATTTGCATTCGTAATACCAGAGCATCGAAACTACTTGGAACTCTTGTGTATATGAACGTGTCCGCGCCTTTGTACTCTGGTCCCTTCAGCGCTACAAACCAACCAAGCATCGTGTCCGTGCACATCAGAGTCTCAAGGAATGGAGAATAGCGCAGTTTGGTCGCGGATGGGGGCGTAGCTCAGTTGGTAGAGCGTTCGCTTTGCATGTGAAAGGTCCCGGGTTCAAGCCCCGGCGCCTCCATGTTTTGTGGTCAGTGGATGCCAAGTGTTGATCGCGGCGAACCTAAAAGCACGCAAGATGTTGCAAAGCCAGCGTCACAGACTTGTATGATGCATACTGACGTAAGGAGAGCAAGATGTATGTGTGGGGACCGGCTGTCATCGAGTGCAGGTCTGTCTTAGGTATCACGGCTTAACGTCATTGAAGTCTAGAGAGTGGACAACACGTTCGTCTTACTCAGAGCGGTGTCCGAATTCTATTTTCGACGTGATGCGTGCCACTTCCATTGTGGCCAACTACGATTCAATACAGAATGCACGAAACCTGAAAGACACCCTCACAGATACATAGAGAGTAGTGTTTGTCTGCGGAATAATGGGAGTGCAAGCGTCTGTGACATTGATATTGCTGTATGTAGCGCAATTTATCATGGAGGGGGGTAGCTGAGATGGTAGAGCGCTCGCTTAGCATGCGAGAGGTACTGGGATCGATACCCAGCGCCTCCAGAATTTTTAACACACCTACATGCGCACCTTGCCATGCAAGTGGAGTAATTCACAGCCAGCAGATGTGTCTAGGCAGATACAAGAGAACGATTAGCATCCACAATTGGCAAGCGTGCTGTTATTCGTGCGCAGGAAGCACCCTCCTCCAACTCCTACACTTAATTTACAAACAGTACAAGTGTTCCCATAAGATTCTTAAGCCTACGTCGGAAAGATCTGCCTTACGCCGGGTTCACGTAAATCCCACTGCACATTCCTATTCTTTGCGTGCAGTCGGCTGCTACTGGTGTTGCTAGTTGTGACTTCTGATAACAGATGCCGTAGCAATCAGTTCATGGAGTGATTTGTATGTTTTGCGATAGTCTGTCTCTGACAAGCAAGCACAGGTGACATAGGTGCGAACGCAGGAAGCTTGCAGCCCCTCGCTGCCTGCAGACACCGAGCAGCCACACTAGGAGGGCGGCCTAAGCCGTAGGCGAAATGTGCTCATTCGCTTTGGGGCGACGTCGAACTATAAATGAGGCTGTCACTAGCGTGAGCGTCGTGTAAAGTCGTAAAAGTCGGCTGCATGGGCGAGTGCCATGTTTGGGGAGCGTTTCGTAGTTTGCGCAGTGCAATGGAGACGTGGAAACTTGTTGTGGCCCAGTGTTTTGCAGTTGGACGACAAGAGTGGTACACAGTAGCAAAGAGCGAGGCACTGAGTTTGCATGAACAGTGGAGTGCAGAATGGGGCTCGAGATGTGCTTGTTACCTCAGGTGCTGTGTGATTGTCGACAAGGAGTGAAAACGGAGCAATTTGTGACCCCCCTTTCAATTTAAGACGTTAAAAACAGACGGAATTTGCATTCGTAATACCAGAGCATCGAAACTACTTGGAACTCTTGTGTATATGAACGTGTCCGCGCCTTTGTACTCTGGTCCCTTCAGCGCTACAAACCAACCAAGCATCGTGTCCGTGCACATCAGAGTCTCAAGGAATGGAGAATAGCGCAGTTTGGTCGCGGATGGGGGCGTAGCTCAGTTGGTAGAGCGTTCGCTTTGCATGTGAAAGGTCCCGGGTTGAAGCCCCGGCGCCTCCATGTTTCGTGGTCAGTGGATGCCAAGTGTTGATCGCGGCGAACCTAAAAGCACGCAAGATGTTGCAAAGCCAGCGTCACAGACTTGTATGATGCATACTGACGTAAGGAGAGCAAGATGTATGTGTGGGGACCGGCTGTCATCGTGTGCAGGTCTGTCTTAGGTATCACGGCTTAACGTCATTGAAGTCTAGAGAGTGGACAACACGTTCGTCTTACTCAGAGCGGTGTCCGAATTCTATTTTCGACGTGATGCGTGCCACTTCCATTGTGGCCAACTACGATTCAATACAGAATGCACGAAACCTGAAAGACACCCTCACAGATACATAGAGAGTAGTGTTTGTCTGCGGAATAATGGGAGTGCAAGCGTCTGTGACATTGATATTGCTGTATGTAGCACAATTTATCATGGAGGGGGCGTAGCTCAGATGGTAGAGCGCTCGCTTAGCATGCGAGAGGTACTGGGATCGATACCCAGCGCCTCCAGAATTTTTAACACACCTACATGCGCACCTTGCCATGCAAGTGGAGTAATTCACAGCCAGCAGATGTGTCTAGGCAGATACAAGAGAACGATTAGCATCCACAATTGGCAAGCGTGCTGTTATTCGTGCGCAGGAAGCACCCTCCTCCAACTCCTACACTTAATTTACAAACAGTACAAGTGTTCCCATAACATTCTTAAGCCTACGTCGGAAAGATCTGCCTTACGCCGGGTTCACGTAAATCCCACTGCACATTCCTATTCTTTGCGTGCAGTCGGCTGCTACTGGTGTTGCTAGTTGTGACTTCTGATAACAGATGGCGTAGCAATCAGTTCATGGAGTGATTTGTATGTTTTGCGATAGTCTGTCTCTGACAAGCAAGCACAGGTGACATAGGTGCGAACGCAGGAAGCTTGCAGCCCCTCGCTGCCTGCAGACACCGAGCAGCCACACTAGGAGGGCGGCCTAAGCCGTAGGCGAAATGTGCTCATTCGCTTTGGGGCGACGTCGAACTATAAATGAGGCTGTCACTAGCGTGAGCGTCGTGTAAAGTCGTAAAAGTCGGCTGCATGGGCGAGTGCCATGTTTGGGGAGCGTTTCGTAGTTTGCGCAGTGCAATGGAGACGTGGAAACTTGTTGTGGCCCAGTGTTTTGCAGTTGGACGACAAGAGTGGTACACAGTAGCAAAGAGCGAGGCACTGAGTTTGCATGAACAGTGGAGTGCAGAATGGGGCTCGAGATGTGCTTGTTACCTCAGGTGCTGTGTGATTGTCGACAAGGAGTGAAAACGGAGCAATTTGTGACCCCCCTTTCAATTTAAGACGTTAAAAACAGACGGAATTTGCATTCGTAATACCAGAGCATCGAAACTACTTGGAACTCTTGTGTATATGAACGTGTCCGCGCCTTTGTACTCTGGTCCCTTCAGCGCTACAAACCAACCAAGCATCGTGTCCGTGCACATCAGAGTCTCAAGGAATGGAGAATAGCGCAGTTTGGTCGCGGATGGGGGCGTAGCTCAGTTGGTAGAGCGTTCGCTTTGCATGTGAAAGGTCCCGGGTTCAAGCCCCGGCGCCTCCATGTTTTGTGGTCAGTGGATGCCAAGTGTTGATCGCGGCGAACCTAAAAGCACGCAAGATGTTGCAAAGCCAGCGTCACAGACTTGTATGATGCATACTGACGTAAGGAGAGCAAGATGTATGTGTGGGGACCGGCTGTCATCGAGTGCAGGTCTGTCTTAGGTATCACGGCTTAACGTCATTGAAGTCTAGAGAGTGGACAACACGTTCGTCTTACTCAGAGCGGTGTCCGAATTCTATTTTCGACGTGATGCGTGGCCAACTACGATTCAATACAGAATGCACGAAACCTGAAAGACACCCTCACAGATACATAGAGAGTAGTGTTTGTCTGCGGAATAATGGGAGTGCAAGCGTCTGTGACATTGATATTGCTGTATGTAGCACAATTTATCATGGAGGGGGCGTAGCTCAGATGGTAGAGCGCTCGTTTAGCATGCGAGAGGTACTGGGATCGATACCCAGCGCCTCCAGAATTTTTAACACACCTACATGCGCACCTTGCCATGCAAGTGGAGTAATTCACAGCCAGCAGATATGTCTAGGCAGATACAAGAGAACGATTAGCATCCACAATTGGCAAGCGTGCTGTTATTCGTGCGCAGGAAGCACCCTCCTCCAACTCCTACACTTAATTTACAAACAGTACAAGTGTTCCCATAAGATTCTTAAGCCTACGTCGGAAAGATCTGCCTTACGCCGGGTTCACGTAAATCCCACTGCACATTCCTATTCTTTGCGTGCAGTCGGCTGCTACTGGTGTTGCTAGTTGTGACTTCTGATAACAGATGCCGTAGCAATCAGTTCATGGAGTGATTTGTATGTTTTGCGATAGTCTGTCTCTGACAAGCAAGCACAGGTGACATAGGTGCGAACGCAGGAAGCTTGCAGCCCCTCGCTGCCTGCAGACACCGAGCAGCCACACTAGGAGGGCGGCCTAAGCCGTAGGCGAAATGTGCTCATTCGCTTTGGGGCGACGTCGAACTATAAATGAGGCTGTCACTAGCGTGAGCGTCGTGTAAAGTCGTAAAAGTCGGCTGCATGGGTGAGTGCCATGTTTGGGGAGCGTTTCGTAGTTTGCGCAGTGCAATGGAGACATGGAAACTTGTTGTGGCCCAGTGTTTTGCAGTTGGACGACAAGAGTGGTACACAGTAGCAAAGAGCGAGGCACTGAGTTTGCATGAACAGTGGAGTGCAGAATGGGGCTCGAGATGTGCTTGTTACCTCAGGTGCTGTGTGATTGTCGACAAGGAGTGAAAACGGAGCAATTTGTGACCCCCCTTTCAATTTAAGACGTTAAAAACAGACGGAATTTGCATTCGTAATACCAGAGCATCGAAACTACTTGGAACTCTTGTGTATATGAACGTGTCCGCGCCTTTGTACTCTGGTCCCTTCAGCGCTACAAACCAACCAAGCATCGTGTCCGTGCACATCAGAGTCTCAAGGAATGGAGAATAGCGCAGTTTGGTCGCGGATGGGGGCGTAGCTCAGTTGGTAGAGCGTTCGCTTTGCATGTGAAAGGTCCCGGGTTCAAGCCCCGGCGCCTCCATGTTTTGTGGTCAGTGGATGCCAAGTGTTGATCGCGGCGAACCAAAAAGCACGCAAGATGTTGCAAAGCCAGCGTCACAGACTTGTATGATGCATACTGACGTAAGGAGAGCAAGATGTATGTGTGGGGACCGGCTGTCATCGAGTGCAGGTCTGTCTTAGGTATCACGGCTTAACGTCATTGAAGTCTAGAGAGTGGACAACACGTTCGTCTTACTCAGAGCGGTGTCCGAATTCTATTTTCGACGTGATGCGTGGCCAACTACGATTCAATACAGAATGCACGAAACCTGAAAGACACCCTCACAGATACATAGAGAGTAGTGTTTGTCTGCGGAATAATGGGACTGCAAGCGTCTGTGACATTGATATTGCTGTATGTAGCACAATTTATCATGGAGGGGGCGTAGCTCAGATGGTAGAGCGCTCGCGTAGCATGCGAGAGGTACTGGGATCGATACCCAGCGCCTCCAGAATTTTTAACACACCTACATGCGCACCTTGCCATGCAAGTGGAGTAATTCACAGCCAGCAGATGTGTCTAGGCAGATACAAGAGAACGATTAGCATCCACAATTGGCAAGCGTGCTGTTATTCGTGCGCAGGAAGCACCCTCCTCCAACTCCTACACTTAATTTACAAACAGTACAAGTGTTCCCATAACATTCTTAAGCCTACGTCGGAAAGATCTGCCTTACGCCGGGTTCACGTAAATCCCACTGCACATTCCTATTCTTTGCGTGCAGTCGGCTGCTACTGGTGTTGCTAGTTGTGACTTCTGATAACAGATGCCGTAGCAATCAGTTCATGGAGTGATTTGTATGTTTTGCGATAGTCTGTCTCTGACAAGCAAGCACAGGTGACATAGGTGCGAACGCAGGAAGCTTGCAGCCCCTCGCTGCCTGCAGACACCGAGCAGCCACACTAGGAGGGCGGCCTAAGCCGTAGGCGAAATGTGCTCATTCGCTTTGGGGCGACGTCGAACTATAAATGAGGCTGTCACTAGCGTGAGCGTCGTGTAAAGTCGTAAAAGTCGGCTGCATGGGCGAGTGCCATGTTTGGGGAGCGTTTCGTAGTTTGCGCAGTGCAATGGAGACATGGAAACTTGTTGTGGCCCAGTGTTTTGCAGTTGGACGACAAGAGTGGTACACAGTAGCAAAGAGCGAGGCACTGAGTTTGCATGAACAGTGGAGTGCAGAATGGGGCTCGAGATGTGCTTGTTACCTCAGGTGCTGTGTGATTGTCGACAAGGAGTGAAAACGGAGCAATTTGTGACCCCCCTTTCAATTTAAGACGTTAAAAACAGACGGAATTTGCATTCGTAATACCAGAGCATCGAAACTACTTGGAACTCTTGTGTATATGAACGTGTCCGCGCCTTTGTACTCTGGTCTCTTCAGCGCTACAAACCAACCAAGCATCGTGTCCGTGCACATCAGAGTCTCAAGGAATGGAGAATAGCGCAGTTTGGTCGCGGATGGGGGCGTAGCTCAGTTGGTAGAGCGTTCGCTTTGCATGTGAAAGGTCCCGGGTTCAAGCCCCGGCGCCTCCATGTTTTGTGGTCAGTGGATGCCAAGTGTTGATCGCGGCGAACCTAAAAGCACGCAAGATGTTGCAAAGCCAGCGTCACAGACTTGTATGATGCATACTGACGTAAGGAGAGCAAGATGTATGTGTGGGGACCGGCTGTCATCGAGTGCAGGTCTGTCTTAGGTATCACGGCTTAACGTCATTGAAGTCTAGAGAGTGGACAACACGTTCGTCTTACTCAGAGCGGTGTCCGAATTCTATTTTCGACGTGATGCGTGGCCAACTACGATTCAATACAGAATGCACGAAACGTGAAAGACACCCTCACAGATACATAGAGAGTAGTGTTTGTCTGCGGAATAATGGGAGTGCAAGCGTCTGTGACATTGATATTGCTGTATGTAGCACAATTTGTCATGGAGGGGGCGTAGCTCAGATGGTAGAGCGCTCGTTTAGCATGCGAGAGGTACTGGGATCGATACCCAGCGCCTCCAGAATTTTTAACACACCTACATGCGCACCTTGCCATGCAAGTGGAGTAATTCACAGCCAGCAGATATGTCTAGGCAGATACAAGAGAACGATTAGCATCCACAATTGGCAAGCGTGCTGTTATTCGTGCGCAGGAAGCACCCTCCTCCAACTCCTACACTTAATTTACAAACAGTACAAGTGTTCCCATAACATTCTTAAGCCTACGTCGGAAAGATCTGCCTTACGCCGGGTTCACGTAAATCCCACTGCACATTCCTATTCTTTGCGTGCAGTCGGCTGCTACTTGTGTTGCTAGTTGTGACTTCTGATAACAGATGCCGTAGCAATCAGTTCATGGAGTGATTTGTATGTTTTGCGATAGTCTGTCTCTGACAAGCAAGCACAGGTGACATAGGTGCGAACGCAGGAAGCTTGCAGCCCCTCGCTGCCTGCAGACACCGAGCAGCCACACTAGGAGGGCGGCCTAAGCCGTAGGCGAAATGTGCTCATTCGCTTTGGGGCGACGTCGAACTATAAATGAGGCTGTCACTAGCGTGAGCGTCGTGTAAAGTCGTAAAAGTCGGCTGCATGGGCGAGTGCCATGTTTGGGGAGCGTTTCGTAGTTTGCGCAGTGCAATGGAGACATGGAAACTTGTTGTGGCCCAGTGTTTTGCAGTTGGACGACAAGAGTGGTACACAGTAGCAAAGAGCGAGGCACTGAGTTTGCATGAACAGTGGAGTGCAGAATGGGGCTCGAGATGTGCTTGTTACCTCAGGTGCTGTATGATTGTCGACAAGGAGTGAAAACGGAGCAATTTGTGACCCCCCTTTCAATTTAAGACGTTAAAAACAGACGGAATTTGCATTCGTAATACCAGAGCATCGAAACTACTTGGAACTCTTGTGTATATGAACGTGTCCGCGCCTGTGTACTCTGGTCTCTTCAGCGCTACAAACCAACCAAGCATCGTGTCCGTGCACATCAGAGTCTCAAGGAATGGAGAATAGCGCAGTTTGGTCGCGGATGGGGGCGTAGCTCAGTTGGTAGAGCGTTCGCTTTGCATGTGAAAGGTCCCGGGTTCAAGCCCCGGCGCCTCCATGTTTTGTGGTCAGTGGATGCCAAGTGTTGATCGCGGCGAACCTAAAAGCACGCAAGATGTTGCAAAGCCAGCGTCACAGACTTGTATGATGCATACTGACGTAAGGAGAGCAAGATGTATGTGTGGGGACCGGCTGTCATCGAGTGCAGGTCTGTCTTAGGTATCACGGCTTAACGTCATTGAAGTCTAGAGAGTGGACAACACGTTCGTCTTACTCAGAGCGGTGTCCGAATTCTATTTTCGACGTGATGCGTGGCCAACTACGATTCAATACAGAATGCACGAAACGTGAAAGACACCCTCACAGATACATAGAGAGTAGTGTTTGTCTGCGGAATAATGGGAGTGCAAGCGTCTGTGACATTGATATTGCTGTATGTAGCACAATTTATCATGGAGGGGGCGTAGCTCAGATGGTAGAGCGCTCGTTTAGCATGCGAGAGGTACTGGGATCGGTACCCAGCGCCTCCAGAATTTTTAACACACCTACATGCGCACCTTGCCATGCAAGTGGAGTAATTCACAGCCAGCAGATATGTCTAGGCAGATACAAGAGAACGATTAGCATCCACAATTGGCAAGCGTGCTGTTATTCGTGCGCAGGAAGCACCCTCCTCCAACTCCTACACTTAATTTACAAACAGTACAAGTGTTCCCATAAGATTCTTAAGCCTACGTCGGAAAGATCTGCCTTACGCCGGGTTCACGTAAATCCCACTGCACATTCCTATTCTTTGCGTGCAGTCGGCTGCTACTGGTGTTGCTAGTTGTGACTTCTGATAAAAGATGCCGTAGCAATCAGTTCATGGAGTGATCTGTATGTTTTGCGATAGTCTGTCTCTGACAAGCAAGCACAGGTGACATAGGTGCGAACGCAGGAAGCTTGCAGCCCCTCGCTGCCTGCAGACACCGAGCAGCCACACTAGGAGGGCGGCCTAAGCCGTAGGCGAAATGTGCTCATTCGCTTTGGGGCGACGTCGAACTATAAATGAGGCTGTCACTAGCGTGAGCGTCGTGTAAAGTCGTAAAAGTCGGCTGCATGGGCGAGTGCCATGTTTGGGGAGCGTTTCGTAGTTTGCGCAGTGCAATGGAGACATGGAAACTTGTTGTGGCCCAGTGTTTTGCAGTTGGACGACAAGAGTGGTACACAGTAGCAAAGAGCGAGGCACTGAGTTTGCATGAACAGTGGAGTGCAGAATGGGGCTCGAGATGTGCTTGTTACCTCAGGTGCTGTGTGATTGTCGACAAGGAGTGAAAACGGAGCAATTTGTGACCCCCCTTTCAATTTAAGACGTTAAAAACAGACGGAATTTGCATTCGTAATACCAGAGCATCGAAACTACTTGGAACTCTTGTGTATATGAACGTGTCCGCGCCTTTGTACTCTGGTCTCTTCAGCGCTACAAACCAACCAAGCATCGTGTCCGTGCACATCAGAGTCTCAAGGAATGGAGAATAGCGCAGTTTGGTCGCGGATGGGGGCGTAGCTCAGTTGGTAGAGCGTTCGCTTTGCATGTGAAAGGTCCCGGGTTCAAGCCCCGGCGCCTCCATGTTCTGTGGTCAGTGGATGCCAAGTGTTGATCGCGGCGAACCTAAAAGCACGCAAGATGTTGCAAAGCCAGCGTCACAGACTTGTATGATGCATACTGACGTAAGGAGAGCAAGATGTATGTGTGGGGACCGGCTGTCATCGAGTGCAGGTCTGTCTTAGGTATCACGGCTTAACGTCATTGAAGTCTAGAGAGTGGACAACACGTTCGTCTTAGTCAGAGCGGTGTCCGAATTCTATTTTCGACGTGATGCGTGCCACTTCCATTGTGGCCAACTACGATTCAATACAGAATGCACGAAACCTGAAAGACACCCTCACAGATACATAGAGAGTAGTGTTTGTCTGCGGAATAATGGGAGTGCAAGCGTCTGTGACATTGATATTGCTGTATGTAGCACAATTTATCATGGAGGGGGCGTAGCTCAGATGGTAGAGCGCTCGTTTAGCATGCGAGAGGTACTGGGATCGATACCCAGCGCCTCCAGAATTTTTAACACACCTACATGCGCACCTTGCCATGCAAGTGGAGTAATTCACAGCCAGCAGATATGTCTAGGCAGATACAAGAGAACGATTAGCATCCACAATTGGCAAGCGTGCTGTTATTCGTGCGCAGGAAGCACCCTCCTCCAACTCCTACACTTAATTTACAAACAGTACAAGTGTTCCCATAAGATTCTTAAGCCTACGTCGGAAAGATCTGCCTTACGCCGGGTTCACGTAAATCCCACTGCACATTCCTATTCTTTGCGTGCAGTCGGCTGCTACTGGTGTTGCTAGTTGTGACTTCTGATAACAGATGCCGTAGCAATCAGTTCATGGAGTGATTTGTATGTTTTGCGATAGTCTGTCTCTGACAAGCAAGCACAGGTGACATAGGTGCGAACGCAGGAAGCTTGCAGCCCCTCGCTGCCTGCAGACACCGAGCAGCCACACTAGGAGGGCGGCCTAAGCCGTAGGCGAAATGTGCTCATTCGCTTTGGGGCGACGTCGAACTATAAATGAGGCTGTCACTAGCGTGAGCGTCGTGTAAAGTCGTAAAAGTCGGCTGCATGGGCGAGTGCCATGTTTGGGGAGCGTTTCGTAGTTTGCGCAGTGCAATGGAGACGTGGAAACTTGTTGTGGCCCAGTGTTTTGCAGTTGGACGACAAGAGTGGTACACAGTAGCAAAGAGCGAGGCACTGAGTTTGCATGAACAGTGGAGTGCAGAATGGGGCTCGAGATGTGCTTGTTACCTCAGGTGCTGTGTGATTGTCGACAAGGAGTGAAAACGGAGCAATTTGTGACCCCCCTTTCAATTTAAGACGTTAAAAACAGACGGAATTTGCATTCGTAATACCAGAGCATCGAAACTACTTGGAACTCTTGTGTATATGAACGTGTCCGCGCCTTTGTACTCTGGTCTCTTCAGCGCTACAAACCAACCAAGCATCGTGTCCGTGCACATCAGAGTCTCAAGGAATGGAGAATAGCGCAGTTTGGTCGCGGATGGGGGCGTAGCTCAGTTGGTAGAGCGTTCGCTTTGCATGTGAAAGGTCCCGGGTTCAAGCCCCGGCGCCTCCATGTTTTGTGGTCAGTGGATGCCAAGTGTTGATCGCGGCGAACCTAAAAGCACGCAAGATGTTGCAAAGCCAGCGTCACAGACTTGTATGATGCATACTGACGTAAGGAGAGCAAGATGTATGTGTGGGGACCGGCTGTCATCGAGTGCAGGTCTGTCTTAGGTATCACGGCTTAACGTCATTGAAGTCTAGAGAGTGGACAACACGTTCGTCTTACTCAGAGCGGTGTCCGAATTCTATTTTCGACGTGATGCGTGGCCAACTACGATTCAATACAGAATGCACGAAACGTGAAAGACACCCTCACAGATACATAGAGAGTAGTGTTTGTCTGCGGAATAATGGGAGTGCAAGCGTCTGTGACATTGATATTGCTGTATGTAGCACAATTTATCATGGAGGGGGCGTAGCTCAGATGGTAGAGCGCTCGTTTAGCATGCGAGAGGTACTGGGATCGATACCCAGCGCCTCCAGAATTTTTAACACACCTACATGCGCACCTTGCCATGCAAGTGGAGTAATTCACAGCCAGCAGATATGTCTAGGCAGATACAAGAGAACGATTAGCATCCACAATTGGCAAGCGTGCTGTTATTCGTGCGCAGGAAGCACCCTCCTCCAACTCCTACACTTAATTTACAAACAGTACAAGTGTTCCCATAAGATTCTTAAGCCTACGTCGGAAAGATCTGCCTTACGCCGGGTTCACGTAAATCCCACTGCACATTCCTATTCTTTGCGTGCAGTCGGCTGCTACTGGTGTTGCTAGTTGTGACTTCTGATAACAGATGCCGTAGCAATCAGTTCATGGAGTGATTTGTATGTTTTGCGATAGTCTGTCTCTGACAAGCAAGCACAGGTGACATAGGTGCGAACGCAGGAAGCTTGCAGCCCCTCGCTGCCTGCAGACACCGAGCAGCCACACTAGGAGGGCGGCCTAAGCCGTAGGCGAAATGTGCTCATTCGCTTTGGGGCGACGTCGAACTATAAATGAGGCTGTCACTAGCGTGAGCGTCGTGTAAAGTCGTAAAAGTCGGCTGCATGGGCGAGTGCCATGTTTGGGGAGCGTTTCGTAGTTTGCGCAGTGCAATGGAGACGTGGAAACTTGTTGTGGCCCAGTGTTTTGCAGTTTGACGACAAGAGTGGTACACAGTAGCAAAGAGCGAGGCACTGAGTTTGCATGAACAGTGGAGTGCAGAATGGGGCTCGAGATGTGCTTGTTACCTGAGGTGCTGTGTGATTGTCGACAAGGAGTGAAAACGGAGCAATTTGTGACCCCCCTTTCAATTTAAGACGTTAAAAACAGACGGAATTTGCATTCGTAATACCAGAGCATCGAAACTACTTGGAACTCTTGTGTATATGAACGTGTCCGCGCCTTTGTACTCTGGTCCCTTCAGCGCTACAAACCAACCAAGCATCGTGTCCGTGCACATCAGAGTCTCAAGGAATGGAGAATAGCGCAGTTTGGTCGCGGATGGGGGCGTAGCTCAGTTGGTAGAGCGTTCGCTTTGCATGTGAAAGGTCCCGGGTTCAAGCCCCGGCGCCTCCATGTTTTGTGGTCAGTGGATGCCAAGTGTTGATCGCGGCGAACCTAAAAGCACGCAAGATGTTGCAAAGCCAGCGTCACAGACTTGTATGATGCATACTGACGTAAGGAGAGCAAGATGTATGTGTGGGGACCGGCTGTCATCGAGTGCAGGTCTGTCTTAGGTATCACGGCTTAACGTCATTGAAGTCTAGAGAGTGGACAACACGTTCGTCTTACTCAGAGCGGTGTCCGAATTCTATTTTCGACGTGATGCGTGGCCAACTACGATTCAATACAGAATGCACGAAACGTGAAAGACACCCTCACAGATACATAGAGAGTAGTGTTTGTCTGCGGAATAATGGGAGTGCAAGCGTCTGTGACATTGATATTGCTGTATGTAGCACAATTTATCATGGAGGGGGCGTAGCTCAGATGGTAGAGCGCTCGTTTAGCATGCGAGAGGTACTGGGATCGATACCCAGCGCCTCCAGAATTTTTAACACACCTACATGCGCACCTTGCCATGCAAGTGGAGTAATTCACAGCCAGCAGATATGTCTAGGCAGATACAAGAGAACGATTAGCATCCACAATTGGCAAGCGTGCTGTTATTCGTGCGCAGGAAGCACCCTCCTCCAACTCCTACACTTAATTTACAAACAGTACAAGTGTTCCCATAACATTCTTAAGCCTACGTCGGAAAGATCTGCCTTACGCCGGGTTCACGTAAATCCCACTGCACATTCCTATTCTTTGCGTGCAGTCGGCTGCTACTGGTGTTGCTAGTTGTGACTTCTGATAACAGATGCCGTAGCAATCAGTTCATGGAGTGATTTGTATGTTTTGCGATAGTCTGTCTCTGACAAGCAAGCACAGGTGACATAGGTGCGAACGCAGGAAGCTTGCAGCCCCTCGCTGCCTGCAGACACCGAGCAGCCACACTAGGAGGGCGGCCTAAGCCGTAGGCGAAATGTGCTCATTCGCTTTGGGGCGACGTCGAACTATAAATGAGGCTGTCACTAGCGTGAGCGTCGTGTAAAGTCGTAAAAGTCGGCTGCATGGGCGAGTGCCATGTTTGGGGAGCGTTTCGTAGTTTGCGCAGTGCAATGGAGACGTGGAAACTTGTTGTGGCCCAGTGTTTTGCAGTTGGACGACAAGAGTGGTACACAGTAGCAAAGAGCGAGGCACTGAGTTTGCATGAACAGTGGAGTGCAGAATGGGGCTCGAGATGTGCTTGTTACCTCAGGTGCTGTGTGATTGTCGACAAGGAGTGAAAACGGAGCAATTTGTGACCCCCCTTTCAATTTAAGACGTTAAAAACAGACGGAATTTGCATTCGTAATACCAGAGCATCGAAACTACTTGGAACTCTTGTGTATATGAACGTGTCCGCGCCTTTGTACTCTGGTCTCTTCAGCGCTACAAACCAACCAAGCATCGTGTCCGTGCACATCAGAGTCTCAAGGAATGGAGAATAGCGCAGTTTGGTCGCGGATGGGGGCGTAGCTCAGTTGGTAGAGCGTTCGCTTTGCATGTGAAAGGTCCCGGATTCAAGCCCCGGCGCCTCCATGTTTTGTGGTCAGTGGATGCCAAGTGTTGATCGCGGCGAACCTAAAAGCACGCAAGATGTTGCAAAGCCAGCGTCACAGACTTGTATGATGCATACTGACGTAAGGAGAGCAAGATGTATGTGTGGGGACCGGCTGTCATCGAGTGCAGGTCTGTCTTAGGTATCACGGCTTAACGTCATTGAAGTCTAGAGAGTGGACAACACGTTCGTCTTACTCAGAGCGGTGTCCGAATTCTATTTTCGACGTGATGCGTGCCACTTCCATTGTGGCCAACTACGATTCAATACAGAATGCACGAAACCTGAAAGACACCCTCACAGATACATAGAGAGTAGTGTTTGTCTGCGGAATAATGGGAGTGCAAGCGTCTGTGACATTGATATTGCTGTATGTAGCACAATTTATCATGGAGGGGGCGTAGCTCAGATGGTAGAGCGCTCGCTTAGCATGCGAGAGGTACTGGGATCGATACCCAGCGCCTCCAGAGTTTTTAACACACCTACATGCGCACCTTGCCATGCAAGTGGAGTAATTCACAGCCAGCAGATGTGTCTAGGCAGATACAAGAGAACGATTAGCATCCACAATTGGCAAGCGTGCTGTTATTCGTGCGCAGGAAGCACCCTCCTCCAACTCCTACACTTAATTTACAAACAGTACAAGTGTTCCCATAACATTCTTAAGCCTACGTCGGAAAGATCTGCCTTACGCCGGGTTCACGTAAATCCCACTGCACATTCCTATTCTTTGCGTGCAGTCGGCTGCTACTGGTGTTGCTAGTTGTGACTTCTGATAACAGATGCCGTAGCAATCAGTTCATGGAGTGATTTGTATGTTTTGCGATAGTCTGTCTCTGACAAGCAAGCACAGGTGACATAGGTGCGAACGCAGGAAGCTTGCAGCCCCTCGCTGCCTGCAGACACCGAGCAGCCACACTAGGAGGGCGGCCTAAGCCGTAGGCGAAATGTGCTCATTCGCTTTGGGGCGACGTCGAACTATAAATGAGGCTGTCACTAGCGTGAGCGTCGTGTAAAGTCGTAAAAGTCGGCTGCATGGGCGAGTGCCATGTTTGGGGAGCGTTTCGTAGTTTGCGCAGTGCAATGGAGACGTGGAAACTTGTTGTGGCCCAGTGTTTTGCAGTTGGACGACAAGAGTGGTACACAGTAGCAAAGAGCGAGGCACTGAGTTTGCATGAACAGTGGAGTGCAGAATGGGGCTCGAGATGTGCTTGTTACCTCAGGTGCTGTGTGATTGTCGACAAGGAGTGAAAACGGAGCAATTTGTGACCCCCCTTTCAATTTAAGACGTTAAAAACAGACGGAATTTGCATTCGTAATACCAGAGCATCGAAACTACTTGGAACTCTTGTGTATATGAACGTGTCCGCGCCTTTGTACTCTGGTCTCTTCAGCGCTACAAACCAACCAAGCATCGTGTCCGTGCACATCAGAGTCTCAAGGAATGGAGAATAGCGCAGTTTGGTCGCGGATGGGGGCGTAGCTCAGTTGGTAGAGCGTTCGCTTTGCATGTGAAAGGTCCCGGGTTCAAGCCCCGGCGCCTCCATGTTTTGTGGTCAGTGGATGCCAAGTGTTGATCGCGGCGAACCTAAAAGCACGCAAGATGTTGCAAAGCCAGCGTCACAGACTTGTATGATGCATACTGACGTAAGGAGAGCAAGATGTATGTGTGGGGACCGGCTGTCATCGAGTGCAGGTCTGTCTTAGGTATCACGGCTTAACGTCATTGAAGTCTAGAGAGTGGACAACACGTTCGTCTTACTCAGAGCGGTGTCCGAATTCTATTTTCGACGTGATGCGTGCCACTTCCATTGTGGCCAACTACGATTCAATACAGAATGCACGAAACCTGAAAGACACCCTCACAGATACATAGAGAGTAGTGTTTGTCTGCGGAATAATGGGAGTGCAAGCGTCTGTGACATTGATATTGCTGTATGTAGCACAATTTATCATGGAGGGGGCGTAGCTCAGATGGTAGAGCGCTCGCTTAGCATGCGAGAGGTACTGGGATCGATACCCAGCGCCTCCAGAATTTTTAACACACTTACATGCGCACCTTGCCATGCAAGTGGAGTAATTCACAGCCAGCAGATGTGTCTAGGCAGATACAAGAGAACGATTAGCATCCACAATTGGCAAGCGTGCTGTTATTCGTGCGCAGGAAGCACCCTCCTCCAACTCCTACACTTAATTTACAAACAGTACAAGTGTTCCCATAAGATTCTTAAGCCTACGTCGGAAAGATCTGCCTTACGCCGGGTTCACGTAAATCCCACTGCACATTCCTATTCTTTGCGTGCAGTCGGCTGCTACTGGTGTTGCTAGTTGTGACTTCTGATAACAGATGCCGTAGCAATCAGTTCATGGAGTGATTTGTATGTTTTGCGATAGTCTGTCTCTGACAAGCAAGCACAGGTGACATAGGTGCGAACGCAGGAAGCTTGCAGCCCCTCGCTGCCTGCAGACACCGAGCAGCCACACTAGGAGGGCGGCCTAAGCCGTAGGCGAAATGTGCTCATTCGCTTTGGGGCGACGTCGAACTATAAATGAGGCTGTCACTAGCGTGAGCGTCGTGTAAAGTCGTAAAAGTCGGCTGCATGGGCGAGTGCCATGTTTGGGGAGCGTTTCGTAGTTTGCGCAGTGCAATGGAGACGTGGAAACTTGTTGTGGCCCAGTGTTTTGCAGTTGGACGACAAGAGTGGTACACAGTAGCAAAGAGCGAGGCACTGAGTTTGCATGAACAGTGGAGTGCAGAATGGGGCTCGAGATGTGCTTGTTACCTCAGGTGCTGTGTGATTGTCGACAAGGAGTGAAAACGGAGCAATTTGTGACCCCCCTTTCAATTTAAGACGTTAAAAACAGACGGAATTTGCATTCGTAATACCAGAGCATCGAAACTACTTGGAACTCTTGTGTATATGAACGTGTCCGCGCCTTTGTACTCTGGTCTCTTCAGCGCTACAAACCAACCAAGCATCGTGTCCGTGCACATCAGAGTCTCAAGGAATGGAGAATAGCGCAGTTTGGTCGCGGATGGGGGCGTAGCTCAGTTGGTAGAGCGTTCGCTTTGCATGTGAAAGGTCCCGGATTCAAGCCCCGGCGCCTCCATGTTTTGTGGTCAGTGGATGCCAAGTGTTGATCGCGGCGAACCTAAAAGCACGCAAGATGTTGCAAAGCCAGCGTCACAGACTTGTATGATGCATACTGACGTAAGGAGAGCAAGATGTATGTGTGGGGACCGGCTGTCATCGAGTGCAGGTCTGTCTTAGGTATCACGGCTTAACGTCATTGAAGTCTAGAGAGTGGACAACACGTTAGTCTTACTCAGAGCGGTGTCCGAATTCTATTTTCGACGTGATGCGTGCCACTTCCATTGTGGCCAACTACGATTCAATACAGAATGCACGAAACCTGAAAGACACCCTCACAGATACATAGAGAGTAGTGTTTGTCTGCGGAATAATGGGAGTGCAAGCGTCTGTGACATTGATATTGCTGTATGTAGCACAATTTATCATGGAGGGGGCGTAGCTCAGATGGTAGAGCGCTCGCTTAGCATGCGAGAGGTACTGGGATCGATACCCAGCGCCTCCAGAGTTTTTAACACACCTACATGCGCACCTTGCCATGCAAGTGGAGTAATTCACAGCCAGCAGATGTGTCTAGGCAGATACAAGAGAACGATTAGCATCCACAATTGGCAAGCGTGCTGTTATTCGTGCGCAGGAAGCACCCTCCTCCAACTCCTACACTTAATTTACAAACAGTACAAGTGTTCCCATAACATTCTTAAGCCTACGTCGGAAAGATCTGCCTTACGCCGGGTTCACGTAAATCCCACTGCACATTCCTATTCTTTGCGTGCAGTCGGCTGCTACTGGTGTTGCTAGTTGTGACTTCTGATAACAGATGCCGTAGCAATCAGTTCATGGAGTGATTTGTATGTTTTGCGATAGTCTGTCTCTGACAAGCAAGCACAGGTGACATAGGTGCGAACGCAGGAAGCTTGCAGCCCCTCGCTGCCTGCAGACACCGAGCAGCCACACTAGGAGGGCGGCCTAAGCCGTAGGCGAAATGTGCTCATTCGCTTTGGGGCGACGTCGAACTATAAATGAGGCTGTCACTAGCGTGAGCGTCGTGTAAAGTCGTAAAAGTCGGCTGCATGGGCGAGTGCCATGTTTGGGGAGCGTTTCGTAGTTTGCGCAGTGCAATGGAGACGTGGAAACTTGTTGTGGCCCAGTGTTTTGCAGTTGGACGACAAGAGTGGTACACAGTAGCAAAGAGCGAGGCACTGAGTTTGCATGAACAGTGGAGTGCAGAATGGGGCTCGAGATGTGCTTGTTACCTCAGGTGCTGTGTGATTGTCGACAAGGAGTGAAAACGGAGCAATTTGTGACCCCCCTTTCAATTTAAGACGTTAAAAACAGACGGAATTTGCATTCGTAATACCAGAGCATCGAAACTACTTGGAACTCTTGTGTATATGAACGTGTCCGCGCCTTTGTACTCTGGTCTCTTCAGCGCTACAAACCAACCAAGCATCGTGTCCGTGCACATCAGAGTCTCAAGGAATGGAGAATAGCGCAGTTTGGTCGCGGATGGGGGCGTAGCTCAGTTGGTAGAGCGTTCGCTTTGCATGTGAAAGGTCCCGGGTTCAAGCCCCGGCGCCTCCATGTTTTGTGGTCAGTGGATGCCAAGTGTTGATCGCGGCGAACCTAAAAGCACGCAAGATGTTGCAAAGCCAGCGTCACAGACTTGTATGATGCATACTGACGTAAGGAGAGCAAGATGTATGTGTGGGGACCGGCTGTCATCGAGTGCAGGTCTGTCTTAGGTATCACGGCTTAACGTTATTGAAGTCTAGAGAGTGGACAACACGTTCGTCTTACTCAGAGCGGTGTCCGAATTCTATTTTCGACGTGATGCGTGCCACTTCCATTGTGGCCAACTACGATTCAATACAGAATGCACGAAACCTGAAAGACACCCTCACAGATACATAGAGAGTAGTGTTTGTCTGCGGAATAATGGGAGTGCAAGCGTCTGTGACATTGATATTGCTGTATGTAGCACAATTTATCATGGAGGGGGGTAGCTCAGATGGTAGAGCGCTCGCTTAGCATGCGAGAGGTACTGGGATCGATACCCAGCGCCTCCAGAATTTTTAACACACCTACATGCGCACCTTGCCATGCAAGTGGAGTAATTCACAGCCAGCAGATGTGTCTAGGCAGATACAAGAGAACGATTAGCATCCACAATTGGCAAGCGTGCTGTTATTCGTGCGCAGGAAGCACCCTCCTCCAACTCCTACACTTAATTTACAAACAGTACAAGTGTTCCCATAAGATTCTTAAGCCTACGTCGGAAAGATCTGCCTTACGCCGGGTTCACGTAAATCCCACTGCACATTCCTATTCTTTGCGTGCAGTCGGCTGCTACTGGTGTTGCTAGTTGTGACTTCTGATAACAGATGCCGTAGCAATCAGTTCATGGAGTGATTTGTATGTTTTGCGATAGTCTGTCTCTGACAAGCAAGCACAGGTGACATAGGTGCGAACGCAGGAAGCTTGCAGCCCCTCGCTGCCTGCAGACACCGAGCAGCCACACTAGGAGGGCGGCCTAAGCCGTAGGCGAAATGTGCTCATTCGCTTTGGGGCGACGTCAAACTATAAATGAGGCTGTCACTAGCGTGAGCGTCGTGTAAAGTCGTAAAAGTCGGCTGCATGGGCGAGTGCCATGTTTGGGGAGCGTTTCGTAGTTTGCGCAGTGCAATGGAGACGTGGAAACTTGTTGTGGCCCAGTGTTTTGCAGTTGGACGACAAGAGTGGTACACAGTAGCAAAGAGCGAGGCACTGAGTTTGCATGAACAGTGGAGTGCAGAATGGGGCTCGAGATGTGCTTGTTACCTCAGGTGCTGTGTGATTGTCGACAAGGAGTGAAAACGGAGCAATTTGTGACCCCCCTTTCAATTTAAGACGTTAAAAACAGACGGAATTTGCATTCGTAATACCAGAGCATCGAAACTACTTGGAACTCTTGTGTATATGAACGTGTCCGCGCCTTTGTACTCTGGTCCCTTCAGCGCTACAAACCAACCAAGCATCGTGTCCGTGCACATCAGAGTCTCAAGGAATGGAGAATAGCGCAGTTTGGTCGTGGATGGGGGCGTAGCTCAGTTGGTAGAGCGTTCGCTTTGCATGTGAAAGGTCCCGGGTTCAAGCCCCGGTGCCTCCATGTTTTGTGGTCAGTGGATGCCAAGTGTTGATCGCGGCGAACCTAAAAGCACGCAAGATGTTGCAAAGCCAGCGTCACAGACTTGTATGATGCATACTGACGTAAGGAGAGCAAGATGTATGTGTGGGGACCGGCTGTCATCGAGTGCAGGTCTGTCTTAGGTATCACGGCTTAACGTCATTGAAGTCTAGAGAGTGGACAACACGTTCGTCTTACTCAGAGCGGTGTCCGAATTCTATTTTCGACGTGATGCGTGCCACTTCCATTGTGGCCAACTACGATTCAATACAGAATGCACGAAACCTGAAAGATACCCTCACAGATACATAGAGAGTAGTGTTTGTCTGCGGAATAATGGGAGTGCAAGCGTCTGTGACATTGATATTGCTGTATGTAGCACAATTTATCATGGAGGGGGCGTAGCTCAGATGGTAGAGCGCTCGCTTAGCATGCGAGGGGTACTGGGATCGATACCCAGCGCCTCCAGAATTTTTAACACACCTACATGCGCACCTTGCCATGCAAGTGGAGTAATTCACAGCCAGCAGATGTGTCTAGGCAGATACAAGAGAACGATTAGCATCCACAATTGGCAAGCGGGCTGTTATTCGTGCGCAGGAAGCACCCTCCTCCAACTCCTACACTTAATTTACAAACAGTACAAGTGTTCCCATAAGATTCTTAAGCCTACGTCGGAAAGATCTGCCTTACGCCGGGTTCACGTAAATCCCACTGCACATTCCTATTCTTTGCGTGCAGTCGGCTGCTACTGGTGTTGCTAGTTGTGACTTCTGATAACAGATGCCGTAGCAATCAGTTCATGGAGTGATTTGTATGTTTTGCGATAGTCTGTCTCTGACAAGCAAGCACAGGTGACATAGGTGCGAACGCAGGAAGCTTGCAGCCCCTCGCTGCCTGCAGACACCGAGCAGCCACACTAGGAGGGCGGCCTAAGCCGTAGGCGAAATGTGCTCATTCGCTTTGGGGCGACGTCGAACTATAAATGAGGCTGTCACTAGCGTGAGCGTCGTGTAAAGTCGTAAAAGTCGGCTGCATGGGCGAGTGCCATGTTTGGGGAGCGTTTCGTAGTTTGCGCAGTGCAATGGAGACGTGGAAACTTGTTGTGGCCCAGTGTTTTGCAGTTGGACGACAAGAGTGGTACACAGTAGCAAAGAGCGAGGCACTGAGTTTGCATGAACAGTGGAGTGCAGAATGGGGCTCGAGATGTGCTTGTTACCTCAGGTGCTGTGTGATTGTCGACAAGGAGTGAAAACGGAGCAATTTGTGACCCCCCTTTCAATTTAAGACGTTAAAAACAGACGGAATTTGCATTCGTAATACCAGAGCATCGAAACTACTTGGAACTCTTGTGTATATGAACGTGTCCGCGCCTTTGTACTCTGGTCCCTTCAGCGCTACAAACCAACCAAGCATCGTGTCCGTGCACATCAGAGTCTCAAGGAATGGAGAATAGCGCAGTTTGGTCGCGGATGGGGGCGTAGCTCAGTTGGTAGAGCGTTCGCTTTGCATGTGAAAGGTCCCGGGTTCAAGCCCCGGCGCCTCCATGTTTTGTGGTCAGTGGATGCCAAGTGTTGATCGCGGCGAACCTAAAAGCACGCAAGATGTTGCAAAGCCAGCGTCACAGACTTGTATGATG
Organism: Schistocerca gregaria; assembly: GCF_023897955.1. NCBI lineage: Eukaryota > Metazoa > Arthropoda > Insecta > Orthoptera > Acrididae > Schistocerca > Schistocerca gregaria. Next base: position 30,708,947 of record NC_064925.1, read on the forward strand.
CATACTGACGTAAGGAGAGCAAGATGTATGTGTGGGGACCGGCTGTCATCGAGTGCAGGTCTGTCTTAGGTATCACGGCTTAACGTCATTGAAGTCTAGAGAGTGGACAACACGTTCGTCTTACTCAGAGCGGTGTCCGAATTCTATTTTCGACGTGATGCGTGCCACTTCCATTGTGGCCAACTACGATTCAATACAGAATGCACGAAACCTGAAAGACACCCTCACAGATACATAGAGAGTAGTGTTTGTCTGCGGAATAATGGGAGTGCAAGCGTCTGTGACATTGATATTGCTGTATGTAGCACAATTTATCATGGAGGGGGCGTAGCTCAGATGCTAGAGCGCTCGCTTAGCATGCGAGAGGTACTGGGATCGATACCCAGCGCCTCCAGAATTTTTAACACACCTACATGCGCACCTTGCCATGCAAGTGGAGTAATTCACAGCCAGCAGATGTGTCTAGGCAGATACAAGAGAACGATTAGCATCCACAATTGGCAAGCGTGCTGTTATTCGTGCGCAGGAAGCACCCTCCTCCAACTCCTACACTTAATTTACAAACAGTACAAGTGTTCCCATAAGATTCTTAAGCCTACGTCGGAAAGATCTGCCTTACGCCGGGTTCACGTAAATCCCACTGCACATTCCTATTCTTTGCGTGCAGTCGGCTGCTACTGGTGTTGCTAGTTGTGACTTCTGATAACAGATGCCGTAGCAATCAGTTCATGGAGTGATTTGTATGTTTTGCGATAGTCTGTCTCTGACAAGCAAGCACAGGTGACATAGGTACGAACGCAGGAAGCTTGCAGCCCCTCGCTGCCTGCAGACACCGAGCAGCCACACTAGGAGGGCGGCCTAAGCCGTAGGCGAAATGTGCTCATTCGCTTTGGGGCGACGTCGAACTATAAATGAGGCTGTCACTAGCGTGAGCGTCGTGTAAAGTCGTAAAAGTCGGCTGCATGGGCGAGTGCCATGTTTGGGGAGCGTTTCGTAGTTTGCGCAGTGCAATGGAGACGTGGAAACTTGTTGTGGCCCAGTGTTTTGCAGTTGGACGACAAGAGTGGTACACAGTAGCAAAGAGCGAGGCACTGAGTTTGCATGAACAGTGGAGTGCAGAATGGGGCTCGAGATGTGCTTGTTACCTCAGGTGCTGTGTGATTGTCGACAAGGAGTGAAAACGGAGCAATTTGTGACCCCCCTTTCAATTTAAGACGTTAAAAACAGACGGAATTTGCATTCGTAATACCAGAGCATCGAAACTACTTGGAACTCTTGTGTATATGAACGTGTCCGCGCCTTTGTACTCTGGTCCCTTCAGCGCTACAAACCAACCAAGCATCGTGTCCGTGCACATCAGAGTCTCAAGGAATGGAGAATAGCGCAGTTTGGTCGCGGATGGGGGCGTAGCTCAGTTGGTAGAGCGTTCGCTTTGCATGTGAAAGGTCCCGGGTTCAAGCCCCGGCGCCTCCATGTTTTGTGGTCAGTGGATGCCAAGTGTTGATCGCGGCGAACCTAAAAGCACGCAAGATGTTGCAAAGCCAGCGTCACAGACTTGTATGATGCATACTGACGTAAGGAGAGCAAGATGTATGTGTGGGGACCGGCTGTCATCGAGTGCAGGTCTGTCTTAGGTATCACGGCTTAACGTCATTGAAGTCTAGAGAGTGGACAACACGTTCGTCTTACTCAGAGCGGTGTCCGAATTCTATTTTCGACGTGATGCGTGGCCAACTACGATTCAATACAGAATGCACGAAACCTGAAAGACACCCTCACAGATACATAGAGAGTAGTGTTTGTCTGCGGAATAATGGGAGTGCAAGCGTCTGTGACATTGATATTGCTGTATGTAGCACAATTTATCATGGAGGGGGCGTAGCTCAGATGGTAGAGCGCTCGCTTAGCATGCGAGAGGTACTGGGATCGATACCCAGCGCCTCCAGAATTTTTAACACACCTACATGCGCACCTTGCCATGCAAGTGGAGTAATTCACAGCCAGCAGATGTGTCTAGGCAGATACAAGAGAACGATTAGCATCCACAATTGGCAAGCGTGCTGTTATTCGTGCGCAGGAAGCACCCTCCTCCAACTCCTACACTTAATTTACAAACAGTACAAGTGTTCCCATAAGATTCTTAAGCCTACGTCGGAAAGATCTGCCTTACGCCGGGTTCACGTAAATCCCACTGCACATTCCTATTCTTTGCGTGCAGTCGGCTGCTACTGGTGTTGCTAGTTGTGACTTCTGATAACAGATGCCGTAGCAATCAGTTCATGGAGTGATTTGTATGTTTTGCGATAGTCTGTCTCTGACAAGCAAGCACAGGTGACATAGGTGCGAACGCAGGAAGCTTGCAGCCCCTCGCTGCCTGCAGACACCGAGCAGCCACACTAGGAGGGCGGCCTAAGCCGTAGGCGAAATGTGCTCATTCGCTTTGGGGCGACGTCGAACTATAAATGAGGCTGTCACTAGCGTGAGCGTCGTGTAAAGTCGTAAAAGTCGGCTGCATGGGCGAGTGCCATGTTTGGGGAGCGTTTCGTAGTTTGCGCAGTGCAATGGAGACGTGGAAACTTGTTGTGGCCCAGTGTTTTGCAGTTGGACGACAAGAGTGGTACACAGTAGCAAAGAGCGAGGCACTGAGTTTGCATGAACAGTGGAGTGCAGAATGGGGCTCGAGATGTGCTTGTTACCTCAGGTGCTGTGTGACTGTCGACAAGGAGTGAAAACGGAGCAATTTGTGACCCCCCTTTCAATTTAAGACGTTAAAAACAGACGGAATTTGCATTCGTAATACCAGAGCATCGAAACTACTTGGAACTCTTGTGTATATGAACGTGTCCGCGCCTTTGTACTCTGGTCTCTTCAGCGCTACAAACCAACCAAGCATCGTGTCCGTGCACATCAGAGTCTCAAGGAATGGAGAATAGCGCAGTTTGGTCGCGGATGGGGGCGTAGCTCAGTTGGTAGAGCGTTCGCTTTGCATGTGAAAGGTCCCGGGTTCAAGCCCCGGCGCCTCCATGTTTTGTGGTCAGTGGATGCCAAGTGTTGATCGCGGCGAACCTAAAAGCACGCAAGATGTTGCAAAGCCAGCGTCACAGACTTGTATGATGCATACTGACGTAAGGAGAGCAAGATGTATGTGTGGGGACCGGCTGTCATCGAGTGCAGGTCTGTCTTAGGTATCACGGCTTAACGTCATTGAAGTCTAGAGAGTGGACAACACGTTCGTCTTACTCAGAGCGGTGTCCGAATTCTATTTTCGACGTGATGCGTGCCACTTCCATTGTGGCCAACTACGATTCAATACAGAATGCACGAAACCTGAAAGACACCCTCACAGATACATAGAGAGTAGTGTTTGTCTGCGGAATAATGGGAGTGCAAGCGTCTGTGACATTGATATTGCTGTATGTAGCGCAATTTATCATGGAGGGGGGTAGCTGAGATGGTAGAGCGCTCGCTTAGCATGCGAGAGGTACTGGGATCGATACCCAGCGCCTCCAGAATTTTTAACACACCTACATGCGCACCTTGCCATGCAAGTGGAGTAATTCACAGCCAGCAGATGTGTCTAGGCAGATACAAGAGAACGATTAGCATCCACAATTGGCAAGCGTGCTGTTATTCGTGCGCAGGAAGCACCCTCCTCCAACTCCTACACTTAATTTACAAACAGTACAAGTGTTCCCATAACATTCTTAAGCCTACGTCGGAAAGATCTGCCTTACGCCGGGTTCACGTAAATCCCACTGCACATTCCTATTCTTTGCGTGCAGTCGGCTGCTACTGGTGTTGCTAGTTGTGACTTCTGATAACAGATGCCGTAGCAATCAGTTCATGGAGTGATTTGTATGTTTTGCAATAGTCTGTCTCTGACAAGCAAGCACAGGTGACATAGGTGCGAACGCAGGAAGCTTGCAGCCCCTCGCTGCCTGCAGACACCGAGCAGCCACACTAGGAGGGCGGCCTAAGCCGTAGGCGAAATGTGCTCATTCGCTTTGGGGCGACGTCGAACTATAAATGAGGCTGTCACTAGCGTGAGCGTCGTGTAAAGTCGTAAAAGTCGGCTGCATGGGCGAGTGCCATGTTTGGGGAGCGTTTCGTAGTTTGCGCAGTGCAATGGAGACGTGGAAACTTGTTGTGGCCCAGTGTTTTGCAGTTGGACGACAAGAGTGGTACACAGTAGCAAAGAGCGAGGCACTGAGTTTGCATGAACAGTGGAGTGCAGAATGGGGCTCGAGATGTGCTTGTTACCTCAGGTGCTGTGTGATTGTCGACAAGGAGTGAAAACGGAGCAATTTGTGACCCCCCTTTCAATTTAAGACGTTAAAAACAGACGGAATTTGCATTCGTAATACCAGAGCATCGAAACTACTTGGAACTCTTGTGTATATGAACGTGTCCGCGCCTTTGTACTCTGGTCCCTTCAGCGCTACAAACCAACCAAGCATCGTGTCCGTGCACATCAGAGTCTCAAGGAATGGAGAATAGCGCACTTTGGTCGCGGATGGGGGCGTAGCTCAGTTGGTAGAGCGTTCGCTTTGCATGTGAAAGGTCCCGGGTTCAAGCCCCGGCGCCTCCATGTTTTGTGGTCAGTGGATGCCAAGTGTTGATCGCGGCGAACCTAAAAGCACGCAAGATGTTGCAAAGCCAGCGTCACAGACTTGTATGATGCATACTGACGTAAGGAGAGCAAGATGTATGTGTGGGGACCGGCTGTCATCGAGTGCAGGTCTGTCTTAGGTATCACGGCTTAACGTCATTGAAGTCTAGAGAGTGGACAACACGTTCGTCTTACTCAGAGCGGTGTCCGAATTCTATTTTCGACGTGATGCGTGCCACTTCCATTGTGGCCAACTACGATTCAATACAGAATGCACGAAACCTGAAAGACACCCTCACAGATACATAGAGAGTAGTGTTTGTCTGCGGAATAATGGGAGTGCAAGCGTCTGTGACATTGATATTGCTGTATGTAGCACAATTTATCATGGAGGGGGCGTAGCTCAGATGGTAGAGCGCTCGCTTAGCATGCGAGAGGTACTGGGATCGATACCCAGCGCCTCCAGAATTTTTAACACACCTACATGCGCACCTTGCCATGCAAGTGGAGTAATTCACAGCCAGCAGATGTGTCTAGGCAGATACAAGAGAACGATTAGCATCCACAATTGGCAAGCGTGCTGTTATTCGTGCGCAGGAAGCACCCTCCTCCAACTCCTACACTTAATTTACAAACAGTACAAGTGTTCCCATAAGATTCTTAAGCCTACGTCGGAAAGATCTGCCTTACGCCGGGTTCACGTAAATCCCACTGCACATTCCTATTCTTTGCGTGCAGTCGGCTGCTACTGGTGTTGCTAGTTGTGACTTCTGATAACAGATGCCGTAGCAATCAGTTCATGGAGTGATTTGTATGTTTTGCGATAGTCTGTCTCTGACAAGCAAGCACAGGTGACATAGGTGCGAACGCAGGAAGCTTGCAGCCCCTCGCTGCCTGCAGACACCGAGCAGCCACACTAGGAGGGCGGCCTAAGCCGTAGGCGAAATGTGCTCATTCGCTTTGGGGCGACGTCGAACTATAAATGAGGCTGTCACTAGCGTGAGCGTCGTGTAAAGTCGTAAAAGTCGGCTGCATGGGCGAGTGCCATGTTTGGGGAGCGTTTCGTAGTTTGCGCAGTGCAATGGAGACGTGGAAACTTGTTGTGGCCCAGTGTTTTGCAGTTGGACGACAAGAGTGGTACACAGTAGCAAAGAGCGAGGCACTGAGTTTGCATGAACAGTGGAGTGCAGAATGGGGCTCGAGATGTGCTTGTTACCTCAGGTGCTGTGTGATTGTCGACAAGGAGTGAAAACGGAGCAATTTGTGACCCCCCTTTCAATTTAAGACGTTAAAAACAGACGGAATTTGCATTCGTAATACCAGAGCATCGAAACTACTTGGAACTCTTGTGTATATGAACGTGTCCGCGCCTTTGTACTCTGGTCTCTTCAGCGCTACAAACCAACCAAGCATCGTGTCCGTGCACATAGGAGTCTCAAGGAATGGAGAATAGCGCAGTTTGGTCGCGGATGGGGGCGTAGCTCAGTTGGTAGAGCGTTCGCTTTGCATGTGAAAGGTCCCGGGTTCAAGCCCCGGCGCCTCCATGTTTTGTGGTCAGTGGATGCCAAGTGTTGATCGCTGCGAACCTAAAAGCACGCAAGATGTTGCAAAGCCAGCGTCACAGACTTGTATGATGCATACTGACGTAAGGAGAGCAAGATGTATGTGTGGGGACCGGCTGTCATCGAGTGCAGGTCTGTCTTAGGTATCACGGCTTAACGTCATTGAAGTCTAGAGAGTGGACAACACGTTCGTCTTACTCAGAGCGGTGTCCGAATTCTATTTTCGACGTGATGCGTGCCACTTCCATTGTGGCCAACTACGATTCAATACAGAATGCACGAAACCTGAAAGACACCCTCACAGATACATAGAGAGTAGTGTTTGTCTGCGGAATAATGGGAGTGCAAGCGTCTGTGACATTGATATTGCTGTATGTAGCACAATTTATCATGGAGGGGGGTAGCTCAGATGGTAGAGCGCTCGCTTAGCATGCGAGAGGGACCTGGATCGATACCCAGCGCCTCCAGAATTTTTAACACACCTACATGCGCACCTTGCCATGCAAGTGGAGTAATTCACAGCCAGCAGATGTGTCTAGGCAGATACAAGAGAACGATTAGCATCCACAATTGGCAAGCGTGCTGTTATTCGTGCGCAGGAAGCACCCTCCTCCAACTCCTACACTTAATTTACAAACAGTACAAGTGTTCCCATAAGATTCTTAAGCCTACGTCGGAAAGATCTGCCTTACGCCGGGTTCACGTAAATCCCACTGCACATTCCTATTCTTTGCGTGCAGTCGGCTGCTACTGGTGTTGCTAGTTGTGACTTCTGATAACAGATGCCGTAGCAATCAGTTCATGGAGTGATTTGTATGTTTTGCGATAGTCTGTCTCTGACAAGCAAGCACAGGTGACATAGGTGCGAACGCAGGAAGCTTGCAGCCCCTCGCTGCCTGCAGACACCGAGCAGCCACACTAGGAGGGCGGCCTAAGCCGTAGGCGAAATGTGCTCATTCGCTTTGGGGCGACGTCGAACTATAAATGAGGCTGTCACTAGCGTGAGCGTCGTGTAAAGTCGTAAAAGTCGGCTGCATGGGCGAGTGCCATGTTTGGGGAGCGTTTCGTAGTTTGCGCAGTGCAATGGAGACGTGGAAACTTGTTGTGGCCCAGTGTTTTGCAGTTGGACGACAAGAGTGGTACACAGTAGCAAAGAGCGAGGCACTGAGTTTGCATGAACAGTGGAGTGCAGAATGGGGCTCGAGATGTGCTTGTTACCTCAGGTGCTGTGTGATTGTCGACAAGGAGTGAAAACGGAGCAATTTGTGACCCCCCTTTCAATTTAAGACGTTAAAAACAGACGGAATTTGCATTCGTAATACCAGAGCATCGAAACTACTTGGAACTCTTGTGTATATGAACGTGTCCGCGCCTTTGTACTCTGGTCCCTTCAGCGCTACAAACCAACCAAGCATCGTGTCCGTGCACATCAGAGTCTCAAGGAATGGATAATAGCGCAGTTTGGTCGCGGATGGGGGCGTAGCTCAGTTGGTAGAGCGTTCGCTTTGCATGTGAAAGGTCCCGGGTTCAAGCCCCGGCGCCTCCATGTTTTGTGGTCAGTGGATGCCAAGTGTTGATCGCGGCGAACCTAAAAGCACGCAAGATGTTGCAAAGCCAGCGTCACAGACTTGTATGATGCATACTGACGTAAGGAGAGCAAGATGTATGTGTGGGGACCGGCTGTCATCGAGTGCAGGTCTGTCTTAGGTATCACGGCTTAACGTCATTGAAGTCTAGAGAGTGGACAACACGTTCGTCTTACTCAGAGCGGTGTCCGAATTCTATTTTCGACGTGATGCGTGCCACTTCCATTGTGGCCAACTACGATTCAATACAGAATGCACGAAACCTGAAAGACACCCTCACAGATACATAGAGAGTAGTGTTTGTCTGCGGAATAATGGGAGTGCAAGCGTCTGTGACATTGATATTGCTGTATGTAGCACAATTTATCATGGAGGGGGCGTAGCTCAGGTGGTAGAGCGCTCGCTTAGCATGCGAGAGGTACTGGGATCGATACCCAGCGCCTCCAGAATTTTTAACACCCCTACATGCGCACCTTGCCATGCAAGTGGAGTAATTCACAGCCAGCAGATGTGTCTAGGCAGATACAAGAGAACGATTAGCATCCACAATTGGCAAGCGTGCTGTTATTCGTGCGCAGGAAGCACCCTCCTCCAACTCCTACACTTAATTTACAAACAGTACAAGTGTTCCCATAAGATTCTTAAGCCTACGTCGGAAAGATCTGCCTTACGCCGGGTTCACGTAAATCCCACTGCACATTCCTATTCTTTGCGTGCAGTCGGCTGCTACTGGTGTTGCTAGTTGTGACTTCTGATAACAGATGCCGTAGCAATCAGTTCATGGAGTGATTTGTATGTTTTGCGATAGTCTGTCTCTGAGAAGCAAGCACAGGTGACATAGGTGCGAACGCAGGAAGCTTGCAGCCCCTCGCTGCCTGCAGACACCGAGCAGCCACACTAGGAGGGCGGCCTAAGCCGTAGGCGAAATGTGCTCATTCGCTTTGGGGCGACGTCGAACTATAAATGAGGCTGTCACTAGCGTGAGCGTCGTGTAAAGTCGTAAAAGTCGGCTGCATGGGCGAGTGCCATGTTTGGGGAGCGTTTCGTAGTTTGCGCAGTGCAATGGAGACGTGGAAACTTGTTGTGGCCCAGTGTTTTGCAGTTGGACGACAAGAGTGGTACACAGTAGCAAAGAGCGAGGCACTGAGTTTGCATGAACAGTGGAGTGCAGAATGGGGCTCGAGATGTGCTTGTTACCTCAGGTGCTGTGTGATTGTCGACAAGGAGTGAAAACGGAGCAATTTGTGACCCCCCTTTCAATTTAAGACGTTAAAAACAGACGGAATTTGCATTCGTAATACCAGAGCATCGAAACTACTTGGAACTCTTGTGTATATGAACGTGTCCGCGCCTTTGTACTCTGGTCTCTTCAGCGCTACAAACCAACCAAGCATCGTGTCCGTGCACATAGGAGTCTCAAGGAATGGAGAATAGCGCAGTTTGGTCGCGGATGGGGGCGTAGCTCAGTTGGTAGAGCGTTCGCTTTGCATGTGAAAGGTCCCGGGTTCAAGCCCCGGCGCCTCCATGTTTTGTGGTCAGTGGATGCCAAGTGTTGATCGCGGCGAACCTAAAAGCACGCAAGATGTTGCAAAGCCAGCGTCACAGACTTGTATGATGCATACTGACGTAAGGAGAGCAAGATGTATGTGTGGGGACCGGCTGTCATCGAGTGCAGGTCTGTCTTAGGTATCACGGCTTAACGTCATTGAAGTCTAGAGAGTGGACAACACGTTCGTCTTACTCAGAGCGGTGTCCGAATTCTATTTTCGACGTGATGCGTGCCACTTCCATTGTGGCCAACTACGATTCAATACAGAATGCACGAAACCTGAAAGACACCCTCACAGATACATAGAGAGTAGTGTTTGTCTGCGGAATAATGGGAGTGCAAGCGTCTGTGACATTGATATTGCTGTATGTAGCACAATTTATCATGGAGGGGGCGTAGCTCAGATGGTAGAGCGCTCGCTTAGCATGCGAGAGGTACTGGGATCGATACCCAGCGCCTCCAGAATTTTTAACACACCTACATGCGCACCTTGCCATGCAAGTGGAGTAATTCACAGCCAGCAGATGTGTCTAGGCAGATACAAGAGAACGATTAGCATCCACAATTGGCAAGCGTGCTGTTATTCGTGCGCAGGAAGCACCCTCCTCCAACTCCTACACTTAATTTACAAACAGTACAAGTGTTCCCATAAGATTCTTAAGCCTACGTCGGAAAGATCTGCCTTACGCCGGGTTCACGTAAATCCCACTGCACATTCCTATTCTTTGCGTGCAGTCGGCTGCTACTGGTGTTGCTAGTTGTGACTTCTGATAACAGATGCCGTAGCAATCAGTTCATGGAGTGATTTGTATGTTTTGCGATAGTCTGTCTCTGACAAGCAAGCACAGGTGACATAGGTGCGAACGCAGGAAGCTTGCAGCCCCTCGCTGCCTGCAGACACCGAGCAGCCACACTAGGAGGGCGGCCTAAGCCGTAGGCGAAATGTGCTCATTCGCTTTGGGGCGACGTCGAACTATAAATGAGGCTGTCACTAGCGTGAGCGTCGTGTAAAGTCGTAAAAGTCGGCTGCATGGGCGAGTGCCATGTTTGGGGAGCGTTTCGTAGTTTGCGCAGTGCAATGGAGACGTGGAAACTTGTTGTGGCCCAGTGTTTTGCAGTTGGACGACAAGAGTGGTACACAGTAGCAAAGAGCGAGGCACTGAGTTTGCATGAACAGTGGAGTGCAGAATGGGGCTCGAGATGTGCTTGTTACCTCAGGTGCTGTGTGATTGTCGACAAGGAGTGAAAACGGAGCAATTTGTGACCCCCCTTTCAATTTAAGACGTTAAAAACAGACGGAATTTGCATTCGTAATACCAGAGCATCGAAACTACTTGGAACTCTTGTGTATATGAACGTGTCCGCGCCTTTGTACTCTGGTCTCTTCAGCGCTACAAACCAACCAAGCATCGTGTCCGTGCACATCAGAGTCTCAAGGAATGGAGAATAGCGCAGTTTGGTCGCGGATGGGGGCGTAGCTCAGTTGGTAGAGCGTTCGCTTTGCATGTGAAAGGTCCCGGGTTCAAGCCCCGGCGCCTCCATGTTTTGTGGTCAGTGGATGCCAAGTGTTGATCGCGGCGAACCTAAAAGCACGCAAGATGTTGCAAAGCCAGCGTCACAGACTTGTATGATGCATACTGACGTAAGGAGAGCAAGATGTATGTGTGGGGACCGGCTGTCATCGAGTGCAGGTCTGTCTTAGGTATCACGGCTTAACGTCATTGAAGTCTAGAGAGTGGACAACACGTTCGTCTTACTCAGAGCGGTGTCCGAATTCTATTTTCGACGTGATGCGTGGCCAACTACGATTCAATACAGAATGCACGAAACCTGAAAGACACCCTCACAGATACATAGAGAGTAGTGTTTGTCTGCGGAATAATGGGAGTGCAAGCGTCTGTGACATTGATATTGCTGTATGTAGCACAATTTATCATGGAGGGGGCGTAGCTCAGATGGTAGAGCGCTCGTTTAGCATGCGAGAGGTACTGGGATCGATACCCAGCGCCTCCAGAATTTTTAACACACCTACATGCGCACCTTGCCATGCAAGTGGAGTAATTCACAGCCAGCAGATATGTCTAGGCAGATACAAGAGAACGATTAGCATCCACAATTGGCAAGCGTGCTGTTATTCGTGCGCAGGAAGCACCCTCCTCCAACTCCTACACTTAATTTACAAACAGTACAAGTGTTCCCATAACATTCTTAAGCCTACGTCGGAAAGATCTGCCTTACGCCGGGTTCACGTAAATCCCACTGCACATTCCTATTCTTTGCGTGCAGTCGGCTGCTACTGGTGTTGCTAGTTGTGACTTCTGATAACAGATGCCGTAGCAATCAGTTCATGGAGTGATTTGTATGTTTTGCGATAGTCTGTCTCTGACAAGCAAGCACAGGTGACATAGGTGCGAACGCAGGAAGCTTGCAGCCCCTCGCTGCCTGCAGACACCGAGCAGCCACACTAGGAGGGCGGCCTAAGCCGTAGGCGAAATGTGCTCATTCGCTTTGGGGCGACGTCGAACTATAAATGAGGCTGTCACTAGCGTGAGCGTCGTGTAAAGTCGTAAAAGTCGGCTGCATGGGTGAGTGCCATGTTTGGGGAGCGTTTCGTAGTTTGCGCAGTGCAATGGAGACGTGGAAACTTGTTGTGGCCCAGTGTTTTGCAGTTGGACGACAAGAGTGGTACACAGTAGCAAAGAGCGAGGCACTGAGTTTGCATGAACAGTGGAGTGCAGAATGGGGCTCGAGATGTGCTTGTTACCTCAGGTGCTGTGTGATTGTCGACAAGGAGTGAAAACGGAGCAATTTGTGACCCCCCTTTCAATTTAAGACGTTAAAAACAGACGGAATTTGCATTCGTAATACCAGAGCATCGATACTACTTGGAACTCTTGTGTATATGAACGTGTCCGCGCCTTTGTACTCTGGTCCCTTCAGCGCTACAAACCAACCAAGCATCGTGTCCGTGCACATCAGAGTCTCAAGGAATGGAGAATAGCGCAGTTTGGTCGCGGATGGGGGCGTAGCTCAGTTGGTAGAGCGTTCGCTTTGCATGTGAAAGGTCCCGTGTTCAAGCCCCGGCGCCTCCATGTTTTGTGGTCAGTGGATGCCAAGTGTTGATCGCGGCGAACCTAAAAGCACGCAAGATGTTGCAAAGCCAGCGTCTCAGACTTGTATGATGCATACTGACGTAAGGAGAGCAAGATGTATGTGTGGGGACCGGCTGTCATCGAGTGCAGGTCTGTCTTAGGTATCACGGCTTAACGTCATTGAAGTCTAGAGAGTGGACAACACGTTCGTCTTACTCAGAGCGGTGTCCGAATTCTATTTTCGACGTGATGCGTGCCACTTCCATTGTGGCCAACTACGATTCAATACAGAATGCACGAAACCTGAAAGACACCCTCACAGATACATAGAGAGTAGTGTTTGTCTGCGGAATAATGGGAGTGCAAGCGTCTGTGACATTGATATTGCTGTATGTAGCACAATTTATCATGGAGGGGGCGTAGCTCAGATGGTAGAGCGCTCGCTTAGCATGCGAGAGGTACTGGGATCGATACCCAGCGCCTCCAGAATTTTTAACACACCTACATGCGCACCTTGCCATGCAAGTGGAGTAATTCACAGCCAGCAGATGTGTCTAGGCAGATACAAGAGAACGATTAGCATCCACAATTGGCAAGCGTGCTGTTATTCGTGCGCAGGAAGCACCCTCCTCCAACTCCTACACTTAATTTACAAACAGTACAAGTGTTCCCATAAGATTCTTAAGCCTACGTCGGAAAGATCTGCCTTACGCCGGGTTCACGTAAATCCCACTGCACATTCCTATTCTTTGCGTGCAGTCGGCTGCTACTGGTGTTGCTAGTTGTGACTTCTGATAACAGATGCCGTAGCAATCAGTTCATGGAGTGATTTGTATGTTTTGCGATAGTCTGTCTCTGACAAGCAAGCACAGGTGACATAGGTGCGAACGCAGGAAGCTTGCAGCCCCTCGCTGCCTGCAGACACCGAGCAGCCACACTAGGAGGGCGGCCTAAGCCGTAGGCGAAATGTGCTCATTCGCTTTGGGGCGACGTCGAACTATAAATGAGGCTGTCACTAGCGTGAGCGTCGTGTAAAGTCGTAAAAGTCGGCTGCATGGGCGAGTGCCATGTTTGGGGAGCGTTTCGTAGTTTGCGCAGTGCAATGGAGACGTGGAAACTTGTTGTGGCCCAGTGTTTTGCAGTTGGACGACAAGAGTGGTACACAGTAGCAAAGAGCGAGGCACTGAGTTTGCATGAACAGTGGAGTGCAGAATGGGGCTCGAGATGTGCTTGTTACCTCAGGTGCTGTGTGATTGTCGACAAGGAGTGAAAACGGAGCAATTTGTGACCCCCCTTTCAATTTAAGACGTTAAAAACAGACGGAATTTGCATTCGTAATACCAGAGCATCGAAACTACTTGGAACTCTTGTGTATATGAACGTGTCCGCGCCTTTGTACTCTGGTCTCTTCAGCGCTACAAACCAACCAAGCATCGTGTCCGTGCACATCAGAGTCTCAAGGAATGGAGAATAGCGCAGTTTGGTCGCGGATGGGGGCGTAGCTCAGTTGGTAGAGCGTTCGCTTTGCATGTGAAAGGTCCCGGGTTCAAGCCCCGGCGCCTCCATGTTTTGTGGTCAGTGGATGCCAAGTGTTGATCGCGGCGAACCTAAAAGCACGCAAGATGTTGCAAAGCCAGCGTCACAGACTTGTATGATGCATACTGACGTAAGGAGAGCAAGATGTATGTGTGGGGACCGGCTGTCATCGAGTGCAGGTCTGTCTTAGGTATCACGGCTTAACGTCATTGAAGTCTAGAGAGTGGACAACACGTTCGTCTTACTCAGAGCGGTGTCCGAATTCTATTTTCGACGTGATGCGTGGCCAACTACGATTCAATACAGAATGCACGAAACCTGAAAGACACCCTCACAGATACATAGAGAGTAGTGTTTGTCTGCGGAATAATGGGAGTGCAAGCGTCTGTGACATTGATATTGCTGTATGTAGCACAATTTATCATGGAGGGGGCGTAGCTCAGATGGTAGAGCGCTCGTTTAGCATGCGAGAGGTACTGGGATCGATACCCAGCGCCTCCAGAATTTTTAACACACCTACATGCGCACCTTGCCATGCAAGTGGAGTAATTCACAGCCAGCAGATATGTCTAGGCAGATACAAGAGAACGATTAGCATCCACAATTGGCAAGCGTGCTGTTATTCGTGCGCAGGAAGCACCCTCCTCCAACTCCTACACTTAATTTACAAACAGTGCAAGTGTTCCCATAACATTCTTAAGCCTACGTCGGAAAGATCTGCCTTACGCCGGGTTCACGTAAATCCCACTGCACATTCCTATTCTTTGCGTGCAGTCGGCTGCTACTGGTGTTGCTAGTTGTGACTTCTGATAACAGATGCCGTAGCAATCAGTTCATGGAGTGATTTGTATGTTTTGCGATAGTCTGTCTCTGACAAGCAAGCACAGGTGACATAGGTGCGAACGCAGGAAGCTTGCAGCCCCTCGCTGCCTGCAGACACCGAGCAGCCACACTAGGAGGGCGGCCTAAGCCGTAGGCGAAATGTGCTCATTCGCTTTGGGGCGACGTCGAACTATAAATGAGGCTGTCACTAGCGTGAGCGTCGTGTAAAGTCGTAAAAGTCGGCTGCATGGGTGAGTGCCATGTTTGGGGAGCGTTTCGTAGTTTGCGCAGTGCAATGGAGACGTGGAAACTTGTTGTGGCCCAGTGTTTTGCAGTTGGACGACAAGAGTGGTACACAGTAGCAAAGAGCGAGGCACTGAGTTTGCATGAACAGTGGAGTGCAGAATGGGGCTCGAGATGTGCTTGTTACCTCAGGTGCTGTGTGATTGTCGACAAGGAGTGAAAACGGAGCAATTTGTGACCCCCCTTTCAATTTAAGACGT
The DNA here is from genome assembly GCF_023897955.1 of Schistocerca gregaria. Classification (NCBI taxonomy): domain Eukaryota; kingdom Metazoa; phylum Arthropoda; class Insecta; order Orthoptera; family Acrididae; genus Schistocerca; species Schistocerca gregaria. Next base: position 30,724,206 of record NC_064925.1, read on the forward strand.
TAAAAACAGACGGAATTTGCATTCGTAATACCAGAGCATCGAAACTACTTGGAACTCTTGTGTATATGAACGTGTCCGCGCCTTTGTACTCTGGTCCCTTCAGCGCTACAAACCAACCAAGCATCGTGTCCGTGCACATCAGAGTCTCAAGGAATGGAGAATAGCGCAGTTTGGTCGCGGATGGGGGCGTAGCTCAGTTGGTAGAGCGTTCGCTTTGCATGTGAAAGGTCCCGGGTTCAAGCCCCGGCGCCTCCATGTTTTGTGGTCAGTGGATGCCAAGTGTTGATCGCGGCGAACCTAAAAGCACGCAAGATGTTGCAAAGCCAGCGTCTCAGACTTGTATGATGCATACTGACGTAAGGAGAGCAAGATGTATGTGTGGGGACCGGCTGTCATCGAGTGCAGGTCTGTCTTAGGTATCACGGCTTAACGTCATTGAAGTCTAGAGAGTGGACAACACGTTCGTCTTACTCAGAGCGGTGTCCGAATTCTATTTTCGACGTGATGCGTGCCACTTCCATTGTGGCCAACTACGATTCAATACAGAATGCACGAAACCTGAAAGACACCCTCACAGATACATAGAGAGTAGTGTTTGTCTGCGGAATAATGGGAGTACAAGCGTCTGTGACATTGATATTGCTGTATGTAGCACAATTTATCATGGAGGGGGCGTAGCTCAGATGGTAGAGCGCTCGCTTAGCATGCGAGAGGTACTGGGATCGATACCCAGCGCCTCCAGAATTTTTAACACACCTACATGCGCACCTTGCCATGCAAGTGGAGTAATTCACAGCCAGCAGATGTGTCTAGGCAGATACAAGAGAACGATTAGCATCCACAATTGGCAAGCGTGCTGTTATTCGTGCGCAGGAAGCACCCTCCTCCAACTCCTACACTTAATTTACAAACAGTACAAGTGTTCCCATAAGATTCTTAAGCCTACGTCGGAAAGATCTGCCTTACGCCGGGTTCACGTAAATCCCACTGCACATTCCTATTCTTTGCGTGCAGTCGGCTGCTACTGGTGTTGCTAGTTGTGACTTCTGATAACAGATGCCGTAGCAATCAGTTCATGGAGTGATTTGTATGTTTTGCGATAGTCTGTCTCTGACAAGCAAGCACAGGTGACATAGGTGCGAACGCAGGAAGCTTGCAGCCCCTCGCTGCCTGCAGACACCGAGCAGCCACACTAGGAGGGCGGCCTAAGCCGTAGGCGAAATGTGCTCATTCGCTTTGGGGCGACGTCGAACTATAAATGAGGCTGTCACTAGCGTGAGCGTCGTGTAAAGTCGTAAAAGTCGGCTGCATGGGCGAGTGCCATGTTTGGGGAGCGTTTCGTAGTTTGCGCAGTGCAATGGAGACGTGGAAACTTGTTGTGGCCCAGTGTTTTGCAGTTGGACGACAAGAGTGGTACACAGTAGCAAAGAGCGAGGCACTGAGTTTGCATGAACAGTGGAGTGCAGAATGGGGCTCGAGATGTGCTTGTTACCTCAGGTGCTGTGTGATTGTCGACAAGGAGTGAAAACGGAGCAATTTGTGACCCCCCTTTCAATTTAAGACGTTAAAAACAGACGGAATTTGCATTCGTAATACCAGAGCATCGAAACTACTTGGAACTCTTGTGTATATGAACGTGTCCGCGCCTTTGTACTCTGGTCCCTTCAGCGCTACAAACCAACCAAGCATCGTGTCCGTGCACATCAGAGTCTCAAGGAATGGAGAATAGCGCAGTTTGGTCGCGGATGGGGGCGTAGCTCAGTTGGTAGAGCGTTCGCTTTGCATGTGAAAGGTCCCGGGTTCAAGCCCCGGCGCCTCCATGTTTTGTGGTCAGTGGATGCCAAGTGTTGATCGCGGCGAACCTAAAAGCACGCAAGATGTTGCAAAGCCAGCGTCACAGACTTGTATGATGCATACTGACGTAAGGAGAGCAAGATGTATGTGTGGGGACCGGCTGTCATCGAGTGCAGGTCTGTCTTAGGTATCACGGCTTAACGTCATTGAAGTCTAGAGAGTGGACAACACGTTCGTCTTACTCAGAGCGGTGTCCGAATTCTATTTTCGACGTGATGCGTGCCACTTCCATTGTGGCCAACTACGATTCAATACAGAATGCACGAAACCTGAAAGACACCCTCACAGATACATAGAGAGTAGTGTTTGTCTGCGGAATAATGGGAGTGCAAGCGTCTGTGACATTGATATTGCTGTATGTAGCACAATTTATCATGGAGGGGGCGTAGCTCAGATGGTAGAGCGCTCGCTTAGCATGCGAGAGGTACTGGGATCGATACCCAGCGCCTCCAGAATTTTTAACACACCTACATGCGCACCTTGCCATGCAAGTGGAGTAATTCACAGCCAGCAGATGTGTCTAGGCAGATACAAGAGAACGATTAGCATCCACAATTGGCAAGCGTGCTGTTATTCGTGCGCAGGAAGCACCCTCCTCCAACTCCTACACTTAATTTACAAACAGTACAAGTGTTCCCATAAGATTCTTAAGCCTACGTCGGAAAGATCTGCCTTACGCCGGGTTCATGTAAATCCCACTGCACATTCCTATTCTTTGCGTGCAGTCGGCTGCTACTGGTGTTGCTAGTTGTGACTTCTGATAACAGATGCCGTAGCAATCAGTTCATGGAGTGATTTGTATGTTTTGCGATAGTCTGTCTCTGACAAGCAAGCACAGGTGACATAGGTGCGAACGCAGGAAGCTTGCAGCCCCTCGCTGCCAGCAGACACCGAGCAGCCACACTAGGAGGGCAGCCTAAGCCGTAGGCGAAATGTGCTCATTCGCTTTGGGGCGACGTCGAACTATAAATGATGCTGTCACTAGCGTGAGCGTCGTGTAAAGTCGTAAAAGTCGGCTGCATGGGCGAGTGCCATGTTTGGGGAGCGTTTCGTAGTTTGCGCAGTGCAATGGAGACGTGGAAACTTGTTGTGGCCCAGTGTTTTGCAGTTGGACGACAAGAGTGGTACACAGTAGCAAAGAGCGAGGCACTGAGTTTGCATGAACAGTGGAGTGCAGAATGGGGCTCGAGATGTGCTTGTTACCTCAGGTGCTGTGTGATTGTCGACAAGGAGTGAAAACGGAGCAATTTGTGACCCCCCTTTCAATTTAAGACGTTAAAAACAGACGGAATTTGCATTCGTAATACCAGAGCATCGAAACTACTTGGAACTCTTGTGTATATGAACGTGTCCGCGCCTTTGTACTCTGGTCCCTTCAGCGCTACAAACCAACCAAGCATCGTGTCCGTGCACATCAGAGTCTCAAGGAATGGAGAATAGCGCAGTTTGGTCGCGGATGGGGGCGTAGCTCAGTTGGTAGAGCGTTCGCTTTGCATGTGAAAGGTCCCGGGTTGAAGCCCCGGCGCCTCCATGTTTTGTGGTCAGTGGATGCCAAGTGTTGATCGCGGCGAACCTAAAAGCACGCAAGATGTTGCAAAGCCAGCGTCACAGACTTGTATGATGCATACTGACGTAAGGAGAGCAAGATGTATGTGTGGGGACCGGCTGTCATCGAGTGCAGGTCTGTCTTAGGTATCACGGCTTAACGTCATTGAAGTCTAGAGAGTGGACAACACGTTCGTCTTACTCAGAGCGGTGTCCGAATTCTATTTTCGACGTGATGCGTGGCCAACTACGATTCAATACAGAATGCACGAAACCTGAAAGACACCCTCACAGATACATAGAGAGTAGTGTTTGTCTGCGGAATAATGGGAGTGCAAGCGTCTGTGACATTGATATTGCTGTATGTAGCACAATTTATCATGGAGGGGACGTAGCTCAGCTGGTAGAGTGCTCGCGTAGCATGCGAGAGGTACTGGGATCGATACCCAGCGCCTCCAGAATTTTTAACACACCTACATGCGCACCTTGCCATGCAAGTGGAGTAATTCACAGCCAGCAGATGTGTCTAGGCAGATACAAGAGAACGATTAGCATCCACAATTGGCAAGCGTGCTGTTATTCGTGCGCAGGAAGCACCCTCCTCCAACTCCTACACTTAATTTACAAACAGTACAAGTGTTCCCATAAGATTCTTAAGCCTACGTCGGAAAGATCTGCCTTACGCCGGGTTCACGTAAATCCCACTGCACATTCCTATTCTTTGCGTGCAGTCGGCTGCTACTGGTGTTGCTAGTTGTGACTTCTGATAACAGATGCCGTAGCAATCAGTTCATGGAGTGATTCGTATGTTTTGCGATAGTCTGTCTCTGACAAGCAAGCACAGGTGACATAGGTGCGAACGCAGGAAGCTTGCAGCCCCTCGCTGCCTGCAGACACCGAGCAGCCACACTAGGAGGGCGGCCTAAGCCGTAGGCGAAATGTGCTCATTCGCTTTGGGGCGACGTCGAACTATAAATGAGGCTGTCACTAGCGTGAGCGTCGTGTAAAGTCGTAAAAGTCGGCTGCATGGGCGAGTGCCATGTTTGGGGAGCGTTTCGTAGTTTGCGCAGTGCAATGGAGACGTGGAAACTTGTTGTGGCCCAGTGTTTTGCAGTGGGACGACCAGAGTGGTACACAGTAGCAAAGAGCGAGGCACTGAGTTTGCATGAACAGTGGAGTGCAGAATGGGGCTCGAGATGTGCTTGTTACCTCAGGTGCTGTGTGATTGTCGACAAGGAGTGAAAACGGAGCAATTTGTGACCCCCCTTTCAATTTAAGACGTTAAAAACAGACGGAATTTGCATTCGTAATACCAGAGCATCGAAACTACTTGGAACTCTTGTGTATATGAACGTGTCCGCGCCTTTGTACTCTGGTCCCTTCAGCGCTACAAACCAACCAAGCATCGTGTCCGTGCACATCAGAGTCTCAAGGAATGGAGAATAGCGCAGTTTGGCCGCGGATGGGGGCGTAGCTCAGTTGGTAGAGCGTTCGCTTTGCATGTGAAAGGTCCCGTGTTCAAGCCCCGGCGCCTCCATGTTTTGTGGTCAGTGGATGCCAAGTGTTGATCGCGGCGAACCTAAAAGCACGCAAGATGTTGCAAAGCCAGCGTCACAGACTTGTATGATGCATACTGACGTAAGGAGAGCAAGATGTATGTGTGGGGACCGGCTGTCATCGAGTGCAGGTCTGTCTTAGGTATCACGGCTTAACGTCATTGAAGTCTAGAGAGTGGACAACACGTTCGTCTTACTCAGAGCGGTGTCCGAATTCTATTTTCGACGTGATGCGTGGCCAACTACGATTCAATACAGAATGCACGAAACCTGAAAGACACCCTCACAGATACATAGAGAGTAGTGTTTGTCTGCGGAATAATGGGAGTGCAAGCGTCTGTGACATTGATATTGCTGTATGTAGCACAATTTATCATGGAGGTGGCGTAGCTCAGATGGTAGAGCGCTCGCTTTGCATGCGAGAGGTACTGGGATCGATACCCAGCGCCTCCAGAATTTTTAACGCACCTACATGCGCACCTTGCCATGCAAGTGGAGTAATTCACAGCCAGCAGATGTGTCTAGGCAGATACAAGAGAACGATTAGCATCCACAATTGGCAAGCGTGCTGTTATTCGTGCGCAGGAAGCACCCTCCTCCAACTCCTACACTTAATTTACAAACAGTACAAGTGTTCCCATAAGATTCTTAAGCCTACGTCGGAAAGATCTGCCTTACGCCGGGTTCACGTAAATCCCACTGAACATTCCTATTCTTTGCGTGCAGTCGGCTGCTACTGGTGTTGCTAGTTGTGACTTCTGATAACAGATGCCGTAGCAATCAGTTCATGGAGTGATTTGTATGTTTTGCAAATAGTCTGTCTCTGACAAGCAAGCACAGGTGACATAGGTGCGAACGCAGGAAGCTTGCAGCCCCTCGCTGCCTGCAGACACCGAGCAGCCACACTAGGAGGGCGGCCTAAGCCGTAGGCGAAATGTGCTCATTCGCTTTGGGGCGACGTCGAACTATAAATGAGGCTGTCACTAGCGTGAGCGTCGTGTAAAGTCGTAAAAGTCGGCTGCATGGGCGAGTGCCATGTTTGGGGAGCGTTTCGTAGTTTGCGCAGTGCAATGGAGACGTGGAAACTTGTTGTGGCCCAGTGTTTTGCAGTTGGACGACCAGAGTGGTACACAGTAGCAAAGAGCGAGGCACTGAGTTTGCATGAACAGTGGAGTGCAGAATGGGGCTCGAGATGTGCTTGTTACCTCAGGTGCTGTGTGATTGTCGACAAGGAGTGAAAACGGAGCAATTTGTGACCCCCCTTTCAATTTAAGACGTTAAAAACAGACGGAATTTGCATTCGTAATACCAGAGCATCGAAACTACTTGGAACTCTTGTGTATATGAACGTGTCCGCGCCTTTGTACTCTGGTCCCTTCAGCGCTACAAACCAACCAAGCATCGTGTCCATGCACATCAGAGTCTCAAGGAATGGAGAATAGCGCAGTTTGGTCGCGGATGGGGGCGTAGCTCAGTTGGTAGAGCGTTCGCTTTGCATGTGAAAGGTCCCGGGTTCAAGCCCCGGCGCCTCCATGTTTTGTGGTCAGTGGATGCCAAGTGTTGATCGCGGCGAACCTAAAAGCACGCAAGATGTAGCCAAGCCAGCGTCACAGACTTGTATGATGCATACTGACGTAAGGAGAGCAAGATGTATGTGTGGGGACCGGCTGTCATCGAGTGCAGGTTTGTCTTAGGTATCACGGCTTAACGTCATTGAAGTCTAGAGAGTGGACAACACGTTCGTCTTACTCAGAGCGGTGTCCGAATTCTATTTTCGACGTGATGCGTGGCCAACTACGATTCAATACAGAATGCACGAAACCTGAAAGACACCCTCACAGATACATAGAGAGTAGTGTTTGTCTGCGGAATAATGGGAGTGCAAGCGTCTGTGACATTGATATTGCTGTATGTAGCACAATTTATCATGGAGGGGGCGTAGCTCAGATGCTAGAGCGCTCGCTTAGCATGCGAGAGGTACTGGGATCGATACCCAGCGCCTCCAGAATTTTTAACACACCTACATGCGCACCTTGCCATGCAAGTGGAGTAATTCACAGCCAGCAGATGTGTCTAGGCAGATACAAGAGAACGATTAGCATCCACAATTGGCAAGCGTGCTGTTATTCGTGCGCAGGAAGCACCCTCCTCCAACTCCTACACTTAATTTACAAACAGTACAAGTGTTCCCATAAGATTCTTAAGCCTACGTCGGAAAGATCTGCCTTACGCCGGGTTCACGTAAATCCCACTGCACATTCCTATTCTTTGCGTGCAGTCGGCTGCTACTGGTGTTGCTAGTTGTGACTTCTGATAACAGATGCCGTAGCAATCAGTTCATGGAGTGATTTGTATGTTTTGCGATAGTCTGTCTCTGACAAGCAAGCACAGGTGACATAGGTGCGAACGCAGGAAGCTTGCAGCCCCTCGCTGCCTGCAGACACCGAGCAGCCACACTAGGAGGGCGGCCTAAGCCGTAGGCGAAATGTGCTCATTCGCTTTGGGGCGACGTCGAACTATAAATGAGGCTGTCACTAGCGTGAGCGTCGTGTAAAGTCGCAAAAGTCGGCTGCATGGGCGAGTGCCATGTTTGGGGAGCGTTTCGTAGTTTGCGCAGTGCAATGGAGACGTGGAAACTTGTTGTGGCCCAGTGTTTTGCAGTTGGACGACAAGAGTGGTACACAGTAGCAAAGAGCGAGGCACTGAGTTTGCATGAACAGTGGAGTGCAGAATGGGGCTCGAGATGTGCTTGTTACCTCAGGTGCTGTGTGATTGTCGACAAGGAGTGAAAACGGAGCAATTTGTGACCCCCCTTTCAATTTAAGACGTTAAAAACAGACGGAATTTGCATTCGTAATACCAGAGCATCGAAACTACTTGGAACTCTTGTGTATATGAACGTGTCCGCGCCTTTGTACTCTGGTCCCTTCAGCGCTACAAACCAACCAAGCATCGTGTCCGTGCACATCAGAGTCTCAAGGAATGGAGAATAGCGCAGTTTGGTCGCGGATGGGGGCGTAGCTCAGTTGGTAGAGCGTTCGCTTTGCATGTGAAAGGTCCCGGGTTCAAGCCCCGGCGCCTCCATGTTTTGTGGTCAGTGGATGCCAAGTGTTGATCGCGGCGAACCTAAAAGCACGCAAGATGTTGCAAAGCCAGCGTCACAGACTTGTATGATGCATACTGACGTAAGGAGAGCAAGATGTATGTGTGGGGACCGGCTGTCATCGAGTGCAGGTCTGTCTTAGGTATCACGGCTTAACGTCATTGAAGTCTAGAGAGTGGACAACACGTTCGTCTTACTCAGAGCGGTGTCCGAATTCTATTTTCGACGTGATGTGTGGCCAACTACGATTCAATACAGAATGCACGAAACCTGAAAGACACCCTCACAGATACATAGAGAGTAGTGTTTGTCTGCGGAATAATGGGAGTGCAAGCGTCTGTGACATTGATATTGCTGTATGTAGCACAATTTATCATGGAGGGGACGTGGCTCAGATGGTAGAGCGCTCGCGTAGCATGCGAGAGGTACTGGGATCGATACCCAGCGCCTCCAGAATTTTTAACACACCTACATGCGCACCTTGCCATGCAAGTGGAGTAATTCACAGCCAGCAGATGTGTCTAGGCAGATACAAGAGAACGATTAGCATCCACAATTGGCAAGCGTGCTGTTATTCGTGCGCAGGAAGCACCCTCCTCCAACTCCTACACTTAATTTACAAACAGTACAAGTGTTCCCATAACATTCTTAAGCCTACGTCGGAAAGATCTGCCTTACGCCGGGTTCACGTAAATCCCACTGCACATTCCTATTCTTTGCGTGCAGTCGGCTGCTACTGGTGTTGCTAGTTGTGACTTCTGATAACAGATACCGTAGCAATCAGTTCATGGAGTGATTTGTATGTTTTGCGATAGTCTGTCTCTGACAAGCAAGCACAGGTGACATAGGTGCGAACGCAGGAAGCTTGCAGCCCCTCGCTGCCTGCAGACACCGAGCAGCCACACTAGGAGGGCGGCCTAAGCCGTAGGCGAAATGTGCTCATTCGCTTTGGGGCGACGTCGAACTATAAATGAGGCTGTCACTAGCGTGAGCGTCGTGTAAAGTCGTAAAAGTCGGCTGCATGGGCGAGTGCCATGTTTGGGGAGCGTTTCGTAGTTTGCGCAGTGCAATGGAGACGTGGAAACTTGTTGTGGCCCAGTGTTTTGCAGTTGGACGACCAGAGTGGTACACAGTAGCAAAGAGCGAGGCACTGAGTTTGCATGAACAGTGGAGTGCAGAATGGGGCTCGAGATGTGCTTGTTACCTGAGGTGCTGTGTGATTGTCGACAAGGAGTGAAAACGGAGCAATTTGTGACCCCCCTTTCAATTTAAGACGTTAAAAACAGACGGAATTTGCATTCGTAATACCAGAGCATCGAAACTACTTGGAACTCTTGTGTATATGAACGTGTCCGCGCCTTTGTACTCTGGTCTCTTCAGCGCTACAAACCAACCAAGCATCGTGTCCGTGCACATCAGAGTCTCAAGGAATGGAGAATAGCGCAGTTTGGTCGCGGATGGGGGCGTAGCTCAGTTGGTAGAGCGTTCGCTTTGCATGTGAAAGGTCCCGGGTTCAAGCCCCGGCGCCTCCATGTTTTGTGGTCAGTGGATGCCAAGTGTTGATCGCGGCGAACCTAAAAGCACGCAAGATGTTGCAAAGCCAGCGTCACAGACTTGTATGATGCATACTGACGTAAGGAGAGCAAGATGTATGTGTGGGGACCGGCTGTCATCGAGTGCAGGTCTGTCTTAGGTATCACGGCTTAACGTCATTGAAGTCTAGAGAGTGGACAACACGTTCGTCTTACTCATAGCGGTGTCCGAATTCTATTTTCGACGTGATGCGTGCCACTTCCATTGTGGCCAACTACGATTCAATACAGAATGCACGAAACCTGAAAGACACCCTCACAGATACATAGAGAGTAGTATTTGTCTGCGGAATAATGGGAGTGCAAGCGTCTGTGACATTGATATTGCTGTATGTAGCACAATCTATCATGGAGGGGGCGTAGCTCAGATGGTAGAGCGCTCGCTTAGCATGCGAGAGGTACTGGGATCGATACCCAGCGCCTCCAGAATTTTTAACACCCCTACATGCGCACCTTGCCATGCAAGTGGAGTAATTCACAGCCAGCAGATGTGTCTAGGCAGATACAAGAGAACGATTAGCATCCACAATTGGCAAGCGTGCTGTTATTCGTGCGCAGGAAGCACCCTCCTCCAACTCCTACACTTAATTTACAAACAGTACAAGTGTTCCCATAACATTCTTAAGCCTACGTCGGAAAGATCTGCCTTACGCCGGGTTCACGTAAATCCCACTGCACATTCCTATTCTTTGCGTGCAGTCGGCTGCTACTGGTGTTGCTAGTTGTGACTTCTGATAACAGATGCCGTAGCAATCAGTTCATGGAGTGATTTGTATGTTTTGCGATAGTCTGTCTCTGACAAGCAAGCACAGGTGACATAGGTGCGAACGCAGGAAGCTTGCAGCCCCTCGCTGCCTGCAGACACCGAGCAGCCACACTAGGAGGGCGGCCTAAGCCGTAGGCGAAATGTGCTCATTCGCTTTGGGGCGACGTCGAACTATAAATGAGGCTGTCACTAGCGTGAGCGTCGTGTAAAGTCGTAAAAGTCGGCTGCATGGGCGAGTGCCATGTTTGGGGAGCGTTTCGTAGTTTGCGCAGTGCAATGGAGACGTGGAAACTTGTTGTGGCCCAGTGTTTTGCAGTTGGACGACAAGAGTGGTACACAGTAGCAAAGAGCGAGGCACTGAGTTTGCATGAACAGTGGAGTGCAGAATGGGGCTCGAGATGTGCTTGTTACCTCAGGTGCTGTGTGATTGTCGACAAGGAGTGAAAACGGAGCAATTTGTGACCCCCCTTTCAATTTAAGACGTTAAAAACAGACGGAATTTGCATTCGTAATACCAGAGCATCGAAACTACTTGGAACTCTTGTGTATATGAACGTGTCCGCGCCTTTGTACTCTGGTCCCTTCAGCGCTACAAACCAACCAAGCATCGTGTCCGTGCACATCAGAGTCTCAAGGAATGGAGAATAGCGCAGTTTGGTCGCGGATGGGGGCGTAGCTCAGTTGGTAGAGCGTTCGCTTTGCATGTGAAAGGTCCCGGGTTCAAGCCCCAGCGCCTCCATGTTTTGTGGTCAGTGGATGCCAAGTGTTGATCGCGGCGAACCTAAAAGCACGCAAGATGTTGCAAAGCCAGCGTCACAGACTTGTATGATGCATACTGACGTAAGGAGAGCAAGATGTATGTGTGGGGACCGGCTGTCATCGAGTGCAGGTCTGTCTTAGGTATCACGGCTTAACGTCATTGAAGTCTAGAGAATGGACAACACGTTCGTCTTACTCAGAGCGGTGTCCGAATTCTATTTTCGACGTGACGTGTGGCCAACTACGATTCAATACAGAATGCACGAAACCTGAAAGACACCCTCACAGATACATAGAGAGTAGTGTTTGTCTGCTGAATAATGGGAGTGCAAGCGTCTGTGACATTGATATTGCTGTATGTAGCACAATTTATCATGGAGGGGACGTGGCTCAGATGGTAGAGCGCTCGCGTAGCATGCGAGAGGTACTGGGATCGATACCCAGCGCCTCCAGAATTTTTAACACACCTACATGCGCACCTTGCCATGCAAGTGGAGTAATTCACAGCCAGCAGATGTGTCTAGGCAGATACAAGAGAACGATTAGCATCCACAATTGGCAAGCGTGCTGTTATTCGTGCGCAGGAAGCACCCTCCTCCAACTCCTACACTTAATTTACAAACAGTACAAGTGTTCCCATAACATTCTTAAGCCTACGTCGGAAAGATCTGCCTTACGCCGGGTTCACGTAAATCCCACTGCACATTCCTATTCTTTGCGTGCAGTCGGCTGCTACTGGTGTTGCTAGTTGTGACTTCTGATAACAGATGCCGTAGCAATCAGTTCATGGAGTGATTTGTATGTTTTGCGATAGTCTGTCTCTGACAAGCAAGCACAGGTGACATAGGTGCGAACGCAGGAAGCTTGCAGCCCCTCGCTGCCTGCAGACACCGAGCAGCCACACTAGGAGGGCGGCCTAAGCCGTAGGCGAAATGTGCTCATTCGCTTTGGGGCGACGTCGAACTATAAATGAGGCTGTCACTAGCGTGAGCGTCGTGTACAGTCGTAAAAGTCGGCTGCATGGGCGAGTGCCATGTTTGGGGAGCGTTTCGTAGTTTGCGCAGTGCAATGGAGACGTGGAAACTTGTTGTGGCCCAGTGTTTTGCAGTTGGACGACCAGAGTGGTACACAGTAGCAAAGAGCGAGGCACTGAGTTTGCATGAACAGTGGAGTGCAGAATGGGGCTCGAGATGTGCTTGTTACCTGAGGTGCTGTGTGATTGTCGACAAGGAGTGAAAACGGAGCAATTTGTGACCCCCCTTTCAATTTAAGACGTTAAAAACAGACGGAATTTGCATTCGTAATACCAGAGCATCGAAACTACTTGGAACTCTTGTGTATATGAACGTGTCCGCGCCTTTGTACTCTGGTCCCTTCAGCGCTACAAACCAACCAAGCATCGTGTCCGTGCACATCAGAGTCTCAAGGAATGGAGAATAGCGCAGTTTGGTCGCGGATGGGGGCGTAGCTCAGTTGGTAGAGCGTTCGCTTTGCATGTGAAAGGTCCCGGGTTCAAGCCCCGGCGCCTCCATGTTTTGTGGTCAGTGGATGCCAAGTGTTGATCGCGGCGAACCTAAAAGCACGCAAGATGTTGCAAAGCCAGCGTCACAGACTTGTATGATGCATACTGACGTAAGGAGAGCAAGATGTATGTATGGGGACCGGCTGTCATCGAGTGCAGGTCTGTCTTAGGTATCACGGCTTAACGTCATTGAAGTCTAGAGAGTGGACAACACGTTCGTCTTACTCAGAGCGGTGTCCGAATTCTATTTTCGACGTGATGCGTGGCCAACTACGATTCAATACAGAATGCACGAAACCTGAAAGACACCCTCACAGATACATAGAGAGTAGTGTTTGTCTGCGGAATAATGGGAGTGCAAGCGTCTGTGACATTGATATTTCTGCATGTAGAACAATTTATCACGGAGGGGGCGTAGCTCAGATGGTAGAGTGCTCCCTTAGCAAGCGAGAGGTACTGGGATCGATACCCAGCGCCTCCACAATTTTTAACACGCCTACATGCGCACCTTGCCATGCAAGTGGAGTAATTCACAGCCAGCAGATGTGTCTAGGCAGATACAAGAGAACGATTAGCATCCACAATTGGCAAGCGAGCTGTTATTCGTGCGCAGGAAGCACCCTCCTCCATCTCCTACACTTAATTTACAAACAGTACAAGTGTTCCCATAACATTCTTAAGCCTACGTCGGAAAGATCTGCCTTACGCCGGGTTCACGTAAATCCCACTGCACATTCCTATTCTTTGCGTGCAGTCGGCCGCTACTGGTGTTGCTAGTTGTGACTTCTGATAACAGATGCCGTAGCAATCAATTCATGGAGTGATTTGTAAGTTTTGCGATAGTCTATCTCTGACAAGCAAGCACAGGTGACATAGGTGCGAACGCAGGAAGCTTGCAGCCCCTCGCTGCCTGCAGACACCGAGCAACCACACTAGGAGGGCGGCCTAAGTCGTAGGCGAAATGTGCTCCTTCGCTTTGGGGCGACGTCGAACTATAAATGAGGCTGTCACTAGCGTGAGCGTTGCGTGAGCGTCGTGTAAAGTCGTAAAACTCGGCTGCATGGGCGAGTGCCATGTTTGGGGAGCGTTTCGTAGTTTGCGCAGTGCAATGGAGACGTGGAAACTTGTTGTGGCCCAGTGTTTTGCAGTTGGACGACAAGAGTGGTACACAGTAGCAAAGAGCGAGGCACTGAGTTTGCATGAACAGTGGAGTGCAGAATGGGGCTCGAGATGTGCTTGTTACCTCAGGTGCTGTGTGATTGTCGACAAGGAGTGAAAACGGAGCAATTTGTGACCCCCCTTTCAATTTAAGACGTTAAAAACAGACGGAATTTGCATTCGTAATACCAGAGCATCGAAACTACTTGGAACTCTTGTGTATATGAACGTGTCCGCGCCTTTGTACTCTGGTCCCTTCAGCGCTACAAACCAACCAAGCATCGTGTCCGTGCACATCAGAGACTCAAGGAATGGAGAATAGCGCAGTTTGGTCGCGGATGGGGGCGTAGCTCAGTTGGTAGAGCGTTCGCTTTGCATGTGAAAGGTCCCGGGTTGAAGCCCCGGCGCCTCCATGTTTTGTGGTCAGTGGATGCCAAGTGTTGATCGCGGCGAACCTAAAAGCACGCAAGATGTTGCAAACCCAGCGTCACAGACTTGTATGATGCATACTGACGTAAGGAGAGCAAGATGTATGTGTGGGGACCGGCTGTCATCGAGTGCAGGTCTGTCTTAGGTATCACGGCTTAACGTCATTGAAGTCTAGAGAGTGGACAACACGTTCGTCTTACTCAGAGCGGTGTCCGAATTCTATTTTCGACTTGATGCGTGCCACTTCCATTGTGGCCAACTACGATTCAATACAGAATGCACGAAACCTGAAAGACACCCTCACAGATACATAGAGAGTAGTGTTTGTCTGCGGAATAATGGGAGTGCAAGCGTCTGTGACATTGATATTTCTGCATGTAGAACAATTTATCACGGAGGGGGCGTAGCTCAGATGGTAGAGTGCTCCCTTAGCAAGCGAGAGGTACTGGGATCGATACCCAGCGCCTCCACAATTTTTAACACGCCTACATGCGCACCTTGCCATGCAAGTGGAGTAATTCACAGCCAGCAGATGTGTCTAGGCAGATACAAGAGAACGATTAGCATCCACAATTGGCAAGCGAGCTGTTATTCGTGCGCAGGAAGCACCCTCCTCCATCTCCTACACTTAATTTACAAACAGTACAAGTGTTCCCATAACATTCTTAAGCCTACGTCGGAAAGATCTGCCTTACGCCGGGTTCACGTAAATCCCACTGCACATTCCTATTCTTTGCGTGCAGTCGGCCGCTAATGGTGTTGCTAGTTGTGACTTCTGATAACAGATGCCGTAGCAATCAATTCATGGAGTGATTTGTAAGTTTTGCGATAGTCTATCTCTGACAAGCAAGCACAGGTGACATAGGTGCGAACGCAGGAAGCTTGCAGCCCCTCGCTGCCTGCAGACACCGAGCAACCACACTAGGAGGGCGGCCTAAGTCGTAGGCGAAATGTGCTCCTTCGCTTTGGGGCGACGTCGAACTATAAATGAGGCTGTCACTAGCGTGAGCGTTGCGTGAGCGTCGTGTAAAGTCGTAAAACTCGGCTGCATGGGCGAGTGCCATGTTTGGGGAGCGTTTCGTAGTTTGCGCAGTGCAATGGAGACGTGGAAACTTGTTGTGGCCCAGTGTTTTGCAGTTGGACGACAAGAGTGGTACACAGTAGCAAAGAGCGAGGCACTGAGTTTGCATGAACAGTGGAGTGCAGAATGGGGCTCGAGATGTGCTTGTTACCTCAGGTGCTGTGTGATTGTCGACAAGGAGTGAAAACGGAGCAATTTGTGACCCCCCTTTCAATTTAAGACGTTAAAAACAGACGGAATTTGCATTCGTAATACCAGAGCATCGAAACTACTTGGAACTCTTGTGTATATGAACGTGTCCGCGCCTTTGTACTCTGGTCCCTTCAGCGCTACAAACCAACCAAGCATCGTGTCCGTGCACATCAGAGACTCAAGGAATGGAGAATAGCGCAGTTTGGTCGCGGATGGGGGCGTAGCTCAGTTGGTAGAGCGTTCGCTTTGCATGTGAAAGGTCCCGGGTTGAAGCCCCGGCGCCTCCATGTTTTGTGGTCAGTGGATGCCAAGTGTTGATCGCGGCGAACCTAAAAGCACGCAAGATGTTGCAAACCCAGCGTCACAGACTTGTATGATGCATACTGACGTAAGGAGAGCAAGATGTATGTGTGGGGACCGGCTGTCATCGAGTGCAGGTCTGTCTTAGGTATCACGGCTTAACGTCATTGAAGTCTAGAGAGTGGACAACACGTTCGTCTTACTCAGAGCGGTGTCCGAATTCTATTTTCGACTTGATGCGTGCCACTTCCATTGTGGCCAACTACGATTCAATACAGAATGCACGAAACCTGAAAGACACCCTCACAGATACATAGAGAGTAGTGTTTGTCTGCGGAATAATGGGAGTGCAAGCGTCTGTGACATTGATATGGCTGTATGTAGCACAATTTATCATGGGGGGGGCGTAGTTCAGATGGTAGAGTGCTCGCTTAGCATGCGAGAGGTACTGGCATCGATACCCAGCGCCTCCAGAATTTTTAACACGCCTACATGCGCACCTTGCCATGAAAGTGGAGTAATTCACAGCCAGCAGATGTGTCTAGGCAGATACAAGAGAACGATTAGCATCCACAATTGGCAAGCGAGCTGTTATTCGTGCGCAGGAAGCACCCTCCTCCAACTCCTACACTTAATTTACAAACAGTACAAGTGTTCCCATAACATTCTTAAGCCTACGTCGGAAAGATCTGCCTTACGCCGGGTTCACGTAAATCCCACTGCACATTCCTATTCTTTGCGTGCAGTCGGCTGCTACTGGTGTTGCTAGTTGTGACTTCTGATAACAGATGCCGTAGCAATCAATTCATGGAGTGATTTGTATGTTTTGCGATAGTCTATCTCTGACAAGCAAGCACAGGTGACATAGGTGCGAACGCAGGAAGCTTGCAGCCCCTCGCTGCCTGCAGACACCGAGCAGCCACACTAGGAGGGCGGCCTAAGCCGTAGGCGAAATGTGCTCATTCGCTTTGGGGCGACGTCGAACTATAAATGAGGCTGTCACTAGCGTGAGCGTTGCGTGAGCGTCGTATAAAGTCGTAAAACTCGGCTGCATGGGCGAGTGCCATGTTTGGGGAGCGTTTCGTAGTTTGCGCAGTGCAATGGAGACGTGGAAACTTGTTGTGGCCCAGTGTTTTGCAGTCGGACGACAAGAGTGGTACACAGTAGCAAAGAGCGAGGCACTGAGTTTGCATGAACAGTGGAGTGCAGAATGGGGCTCGAGATGTGCTTGTTACCTGAGGTGCTGTGTGATTGTCGACAAGGAGTGAAAACGGAGCAATTTGTGACCTCCCTTTCAATTTAAGACGTTAAAAACAGACGGAATTTGCATTCGTAATACCAGAGCATCGAAACTACTTGGAACTCTTGTGTATATGAACGTGTCCGCGCCTTTGTACTCTGGTCCCTTCAGCGCTACAAACCAACCAAGCATCGTGTCCGTGCACATCAGAGTCTCAAGGAATGGAGAATAGCGCAGTTTGGTCGCGGATGGGGGCGAAGTTCAGTTGGTAGAGCGTTCGCTTTGCATGTGAAAGGTCCCGGGTTCAAGCCCCGGCGCCTCCATGTTTTGTGGTCAGTGGATGCCAAGTGTTGATCGCGGCGAACCTAAAAGCACGCAAGATGTTGCAAAGCCAGCGTCACAGACTTGTATGATGCATACTGACGTAAGGAGAGCAAGATGTATGTGTGGGGACCGGCTGTCATCGAGTGCAGGTCTGTCTTAGGTATCACGGCTTAACGTCATTGAAGTCTAGAGTGTGGACAACACGTTCGTCTTACTCAGAGCGGTGTCCGAATTCTATTTTCGACGTGATGCGTGCCACTTCCATTGTGGCCAACTACGATTCAATACAGAATGCACGAAACCTGAAAGACACCCTCACAGATACATAGAGAGTAGTGTTTGTCTGCGGAATAATGGGAGTGCAAGCGTCTGTGACATTGATATTGCTGTATGTAGCACAATTTGTCATGGAGGGGGCGTAGCTCAGATGGTAGAGCGCTCGCTTAGCATGCGAGAGGTACTGGGATCGATACCCAGCGCCTCCAGAATTTTTAACACACCTACATGCGCACCTTGCCATGCTAGTGGAGTAATTCACAGCCAGCAGATGTGTCTAGGCGGATACAAGAGAACGATTAGCATCTACATTTGGCAAGCGTGCTGTTATTCGTGCGCAGGAAGCACCCTCCTCCAACTCCTACACTTAATTTACAAACAGTACAAGTGTTCCCATAAGATTCTTAAGCCTACGTCGGAAAGATCTGCCTTACGCCGGGTTCACGTAAATCCCACTGCACATTCCTATTCTTTGCGTGCAGTCGGCTGCTACTGGTGTTGCTAGTTGTGACTTCTGATAACAGATGCCGTAGCAATCAATTCATGGAGTGATTTGTATGTTTTGCGATAGTCTATCTCTGACAAGCAAGCACAGGTGACATAGGTGCGAACGCAGGAAGCTTGCAGCCCCTCGCTGCCTGCAGACACCGAGCAGCCACACTAGGAGGGCGGCCTAAGCCGTAGGCGAAATGTGCTCATTCGCTTTGGGGCGACGTCGAACTATAAATGAGGCTGTCACTAGCGTGAGCGTCGTGTAAAGTCGTAAAACTCGGCTGCATGGGCGAGTGCCATGTTTGGGGAGCGTTTCGTAGTTTGCGCAGTGCAATGGAGACGGAAACTTGTTGTGGCCCAGTGTTTTGCAGTTGGACGACAAGAGTGGTACACAGTAGCAAAGAGCGAGGCACTGAGTTTGCATGAACAGTGGAGTGCAGAATGGGGCTCGAGATGTGCTTGTTACCTCAGGTGCTGTGTGATTGTCGACAAGGAGTGAAAACGGAGCAATTTGTGACCCCCCTTTCAATTTAAGACGTTAAAAACAGACGGAATTTGCATTCGTAATACCAGAGCATCGAAACTACTTGGAACTCTTGTGTATATGAACGTGTCCGCGCCTTTGTACTCTGGTCCCTTCAGCGCTACAAACCAACCAAACATCGTGTCCGTGCACATCAGAGTCTCAAGGAGTGGAGAATAGCGCAGTTTGATCCCGAATCGGGGTGTAGCTCAGTTGGTAGAGCGTTCGCTTTGCATGTGAAAGGTCCCGGGTTCAAGCCCCGGCGCCTCCATGTTTTGTGGTCAGTGGATGCCAAGTGTTGATCGCGGCGAACCTAAAAGCACGCAAGATGTTGCAAAGCCAGCGTCACAGACTTGTATGATGCATACTGACGTAAGGAGAGCAAGATGTATGTGTGGGGACCGGCTGTCATCGAGTGCAGGTCTGTCTTAGGTATCACGGCTTAACGTCATTGAAGTCTAGAGAGTGGACAACACGTTCGTCTTACTCAGAGCGGTGTCCGAATTCTATTTTCGACGTGATGCGTGCCACTTCCATTGTGGCCAACTACGATTCAATACAGAATGCACGAAACCTGAAAGACACCCTCACAGATACATAGAGAGTAGTGTTTGTCTGCGGAATAATGGGAGTGCAAGCGTCTGTGACATTGATATTGCTGTATGTAGCACAATTTGTCATGGAGGGGGCGTAGCTCAGATGGTAGAGCGCTCGCTTAGCATGCGAGAGGTACTGGGATCGATACCGAGCGCCTCCAGAATTTTTAACACACCTACATGCGCACCTTGCCATGCTAGTGGAGTAATTCACAGCCAGCAGATGTGTCTAGGCAGATACAAGAGAATGATTAGCATCTACAATTGGCAAGCGTGCTGTTATTCGTGCGCAGGAAGCACCCTCCTCCAACTCCTACACTTAATTTACAAACAGTACAAGTGTTCCCATAAGATTCTGAAGCCTACGTCGAAAAGATCTGCCTTACGCCGGGTTCACGTAAATCCCACTGCACATTCCTATTCTTTGCGTGCAGTCGGCTGCTACTGGTGTTGCTAGTTGTGACTTCTGATAACAGATGCCGTAGCAATCAATTCATGGAGTGATTTGTATGTTTTGCGATAGTCTGTCTCTGACAAGCAAGCACAGGTGACATAGGTGCGAACGCAGGAAGCTTGCAGCCCCTCGCTGCCTGCAGACACCGAGCAGCCACACTAGGAGGGCGGCCTAAGCCGTAGGCGAAATGTGCTCATTCGCTTTGGGGCGACGTCGAACTATAAATGAGGCTGTCACTAGCGTGAGCGTTGCGTGAGCGTCGTGTAAAGTCGTAAAACTCGGCTGCATGGGCGAGTGCCATGTTTGGGGAGCGTTTCGTAGTTTGCGCAGTGCAATGGAGACGTGGAAACTTGTTGTGGCCCAGTGTTTTGCAGTTGGACGACAAGAGTGGTACACAGTAGCAAAGAGCGAGGCACTGAGTTTGCATGAACAGTGGAGTGCAGAATGGGGCTCGAGATGTGCTTGTTACCTCAGGTGCTGTGTGATTGTCGACAAGGAGTGAAAACGGAGCAATTTGTGACCCCCCTTTCAATTTAAGACGTTAAAAACAGACGGAATTTGCATTCGTAATACCAGAGCATCGAAACTACTTGGAACTCTTGTGTATATGAACGTGTCCGCGCCTTTGTACTCTGGTCCCTTCAGCGCTACAAACCAACCAAGCATCGTGTCCGCGCACATCAGAGACTCAAGGAATGGAGAATAGCGCAGTTTGGTCGCGGATGGGGGCGTAGCTCAGTTGGTAGAGCGTTCGCTTTGCATGTGAAAGGTCCCGGGTTGAAGCCCCGGCGCCTCCATGTTTTGTGGTCAGTGGATGCCAAGTGTTGATCGCGGCGAACCTAAAAGCACGCAAGATGTTGCAAAGCCAGCGTCACAGACTTGTATGATGCATACTGACGTAAGGAGAGCAAGATGTATGTGTGGGGACCGGCTGTCATCGAGTGCAGGTCTGTCTTAGGTATCACGGCTTAACGTCATTGAAGTCTAGAGAATGGACAACACGTTCGTCTTACTCAGAGCGGTGTCCGAATTCTATTTTCGACGTGATGCGTGCCACTTCCATTGTGGCCAACTACGATTCAATACAGAATGCACGAAACATGAAAGACACCCTCACAGATACATAGAGAGTAGTGTTTGTCTGCGGAATAATGGGAGTGCAAGCGTCTGTGACATTGATATTGCTGTATGTAGCACAATTTGTCATGGAGGGGGCGTAGCTCAGATGGTAGAGCGCTCGCTTAGCATGCGAGAGGTACTGGGATCGATACCCAGCGCCTCCAGAATTTTTAACACACCTACATGCGCACCTTGCCGTGCTAGTGGAGTAATTCACAGCCAGCAGATGTGTCTAGGCAGATGCAAGAGAACGATTAGCATCTACATTTGGCAAGCGTGCTGTTATTCGTGCGCAGGAAGCACCCTCCTCCAACTCCTACACTTAATTTACAAACAGTACAAGTGTTCCCATAAGATTCTTAAGCCTACGTCGGAAAGATCTGCCTTACGCCGGGTTCACGTAAATCCCACTGCACATTCCTATTCTTTGCGTGCAGTCGGCTGCTACTGGTGTTGCTAGTTGTGACTTCTGATAACAGATGCCGTAGCAATCAATTCATGGAGTGATTTGTATGTTTTGCGATAGTCTATCTCTGACAAGCAAGCACAGGTGACATAGGTGCGAACGCAGGAAGCTTGCAGCCCCTCGCTGCCTGCAGACACCGAGCAGCCACACTAGGAGGGCGGCCTAAGCCGTAGGCGAAATGTGCTCATTCGCTTTGGGGCGACGTCGAACTATAAATGAGGCTGTCACTAGCGTGAGCGTCGTGTAAAGTCGTAGAAGTCGGCTGCATGGGCGAGTGCCATGTTTGGGGAGCGTTTCGTAGTTTGCGCAGTGCAATGGAGACGTGGAAACTTGTTGTGGCCCAGTGTTTTGCAGTTGGACGACAAGAGTGGTACACAGTAGCAAAGAGCGAGGCACTGAGTTTGCATGAACAGTGGAGTGCAGAATGGGGCTCGAGATGTGCTTGTTACCTCAGGTGCTGTGTGATTGTCGACAAGGAGTGAAAACGGAGCAATTTGTGACCCCCCTTTCAATTTAAGACGTTAAAAACAGTCGGAATTTGCATTCGTAATACCAGAGCATCGAAACTACTTGGAACTCTTGTGTATATGAACGTGTCCGCGCCTTTGCACTCTGGTCCCTTCAGCGCTACAAACCAACCAAGCATCGTGTCCGTGCACATCAGAGTCTCAAGGAATGGAGAATAGCGCAGTTTGGTCGCGAATCGGGGCGTAGCTCATTTGGTAGAGCGTTCGCTTTGCATGTGAAAGGTTCCGGGTTCAAGCCCCGGCGCCTCCATGTTTTGTGGTCAGTGGATGCCAAGTGTTGATCGCGGCGAACCTAAAAGCACGCAAGATGTTGCAAAGCCAGCGTCACAGACTTGTATGATGCATACTGACGTAAGGAGAGCAAGATGTATGTGTGGGGACCGGCTGTCATCGAGTGCAGGTCTGTCTTAGGTATCACGGCTTAACGTCATTGAAGTCTAGAGAGTGGACAACACGTTCGTCTTACTCAGAGCGGTGTCCGAATTCTATTTTCGACGTGATGCGTGCCACTTCCATTGTGGCCAACTACGATTCAATACAGAATGCACGAAACCTGAAAGACACCCTCACAGATACATAGAGAGTAGTGTTTGTCTGCGGAATAATGGGAGTGCAAGCGTCTGTGACATTGATATTGCTGTATGTAGCACAATTTATCATGGAGTGGGCGTAGCTCAGATGGTAGAGCGCTCGCTTAGCATGCGAGAGGTACTGGGATCGATACCCAGCGCCTCCAGAATTTTTAACACACCTACATGCGCACCTTGCCATGCAAGTGGAGTAATTCACAGCCAGCAGATGTGTCTAGGCAGATACAAGAGAACGATTAGCATCCACAATTGGCAAACGTGCTGTTATTCGTGCGCAGGAAGCACCCTCCTCCAACTCCTACACTTAATTTACAAACAGTACAAGTGTTCCCATAAGATTCTTAAGCCTACGTCGGAAAGATCTGCCTTACGCCGGGTTCACGTAAATCCCACTGCACATTCCTATTCTTTGCGTGCAGTCGGCTGCTACTGGTGTTGCTAGTTGTGACTTCTGATAACAGATGCCGTAGCAATCAATTCATGGAGTGATTTGTATGTTTTGCGATAGTCTATCTCTGACAAGCAAGCACAGGTGACATAGGTGCGAACGCAGGAAGCTTGCAGCCCCTCGCGGCCTGCAGACACCGAGCAGCCACACTAGGAGGGCGGCCTAAGCCGTAGGCGAAATGTGCTCATTCGCTTTGGGGCGACGTCGAACTATAAATGAGGCTGTCACTAGCGTGAGCGTTGCGTGAGCGTCGTGTAAAGTCGTAAAACTCGGCTGCATGGGCGAGTGCCATGTTTGGGGAGCGTTTCGTAGTTTGCGCAGTGCAATGGAGACGTGGAAACTTGTTGTGGCCCAGTGTTTTGCAGTTGGACGACAAGAGTGGTACACAGTAGCAAAGAGCGAGGCACTGAGTTTGCATGAACAGTGGAGTGCAGAATGGGGCTCGAGATGTGCTTGTTACCTCAGGTGCTGTGTGATTGTCGACAAGGAGTGAAAACGGAGCAATTTGTGACCCCCCTTTCAATTTAAGACGTTAAAAACAGACGGAATTTGCATTCGTAATACCAGAGCATCGAAACTACTTGGAACTCTTGTGTATATGAACGTGTCCGCGCCTTTGCACTCTGGTCCCTTCAGCGCTACAAACCAACCAAGCATCGTGTCCGTGCACATCAGAGTCTCAAGGAATGGAGAATAGCGCAGTTTGGTCGCGAATCGGGGCGTAGCTCATTTGGTAGAGCGTTCGCTTTGCATGTGAAAGGTTCCGGGTTCAAGCCCCGGCGCCTCCATGTTTTGTGGTCAGTGGATGCCAAGTGTTGATCGCGGCGAACCTAAAAGCACGCAAGATGTTGCAAAGCCAGCGTCACAGACTTGTATGATGCATACTGACGTAAGGAGAGCAAGATGTATGTGTGGGGACCGGCTGTCATCGAGTGCAGGTCTGTCTTAGGTATCACGGCTTAACGTCATTGAAGTCTAGAGAGTGGACAACACGTTCGTCTTACTCAGAGCGGTGTCCGAATTCTATTTTCGACGTGATGCGTGCCACTTCCATTGTGGCCAACTACGATTCAATACAGAATGCACGAAACCTGAAAGACACCCTCACAGATACATAGAGAGTAGTGTTTGTCTGCGGAATAATGGGAGTGCAAGCGTCTGTGACATTGATATTGCTGTAATTAGCACAATTTGTCATGGAGGGGGCGTAGCTCAGATGGTAGAGCGCTCGCTTAGCATGCGAGAGGTACTGGGATCGATACCCAGCGCCTCCAGAATTTTTAACACACCTACATGCGCACCTTGCCATGCAAGTGGAGTAATTCACAGCCAGCAGATGTGTCTAGGCAGATACAAGAGAACGATTAGCATCCACAATTGGCAAGCGTGATGTTATTCGTGCGCAGGAAGCACCCTCCTCCAACTCCTACACTTAATTTACAAACAGTACAAGTGTTCCCATAAGATTCTTAAGCCTACGTCGGAAAGATCTGCCTTACGCCGGGTTCACGTAAATCCCACTGCACATTCCTATTCTTTGCGTGCAGTCGGCTGCTACTGGTGTTGCTAGTTGTGACTTCTGATAACAGATGCCGTAGCAATCAATTCATGGAGTGATTTGTATGTTTTGCGATAGTCTGTCTCTGACAAGCAAGCACAGGTGACATAGGTGCGAACGCAGGAAGCTTGCAGCCCCTCGCTGCCTGCAGACACCGAGCAGCCACACTAGGAGGGCGGCCTAAGCCGTAGGCGAAATGTGCTCATTCGCTTTGGGGCGACGTCGAACTATAAATGAGGCTGTCACTAGCGTGAGCGTCGTGTAAAGTCGTAAAAGTCGGCTGCATGGGCGAGTGCCATGTTTGGGGAGCGTTTCGTAGTTTGCGCAGTGCAATGGAGACGTGGAAACTTGTTGTGGCCCAGTGTTTTGCAGTTGGACGACAAGAGTGGTACACAGTAGCAAAGAGCGAGGCACTGAGTTTGCATGAACAGTGGAGTGCAGAATGGGGCTCGAGATGTGCTTGTTACCTCAGGTGCTGTGTGATTGTCGACAAGGAGTGAAAACGGAGCAATTTGTGATCCCCCTTTCAATTTAAGACGTTAAAAACAGACGGAATTTGCATTCGTAATACCAGAGCATCGAAACTACTTGGAACTCTTGTGTATATGAACGTGTCCGCGCCTTTGTACTCTGGTCCCTTCAGCGCTACAAACCAACCAAGCATCGTGTCCGTGCACATCAGAGTCTCAAGGAATGGAGAATAGCGCAGTTTGGTCGCGGATGGGGGCGTAGCTCAGTTGGTAGAGCGTTCGCTTTGCATGTGAAAGGTCCCGGGTTCAAGCCCCGGCGCCTCCATGTTTTGTGGTCAGTGGATGCCAAGTGTTGATCGCGGCGAACCTAAAAGCACGCAAGATGTTGCAAAGCCAGCGTCACAGACTTGTATGATGCATACTGACGTAAGGAGAGCAAGATGTATGTGTGGGGACCGGCTGTCATCGAGTGCAGGTCTGTCTTAGGTATCACGGCTTAACGTCATTGAAGTCTAGAGAGTGGACAACACGTTCGTCTTACTCAGAGCGGTATCCGAATTCTATTTTCGACGTGATGCGTGCCACTTCCATTGTGGCCAACTACGATTCAATACAGAATGCACGAAACATGAAAGACACCCTCACAGATACATAGAGAGTAGTGTTTGTCTGCGGAATAATGGGAGTGCAAGCGTCTGCGACATTGATATTCCTGTATGTAGCACATTTTGTCATGGAGGGTGCGTAGCTCAGATGGTAGAGCGCTCGCTTAGCATGCGAGAGGTACTGGGATCGATACCCAGCGCCTCCAGAATTTTTAACACACCTACATGCGCACCTTGCCATGCAAGTGGAGTAATTCACAGCCAGCAGATGTGTCTAGGCAGATACAAGAGAACGATTAGCATCCACAATTGGCAAGCGTGATGTTATTCGTGCGCAGGAAGCACCCTCCTCCAACTCCTACACTTAATTTACAAACAGTACAAGTGTTCCCATAAGATTCTTAAGCCTACGTCGGAAAGATCTGCCTTACGCCGGGTTCACGTAAATCCCACTGCACATTCCTATTCTTTGCGTGCAGTCGGCTGCTACTGGTGTTGCTAGTTGTGACTTCTGATAACAGATGCCGTAGCAATCAATTCATGGAGTGATTTGTATGTTTTGCGATAGTCTGTCTCTGACAAGCAAGCACAGGTGACATAGGTGCGAACGCAGGAAGCTTGCAGCCCCTCGCTGCCTGCAGACACCGAGCAGCCACACTAGGAGGGCGGCCTAAGCCGTAGGCGAAATGTGCTCATTCGCTTTGGGGCGACGTCGAACTATAAATGAGGCTGTCACTAGCGTGAGCGTCGTGTAAAGTCGTAAAACTCGGCTGCATGGGCGAGTGCCATGTTTGGGGAGCGTTTTGTAGTTTGCGCAGTGCAATGGAGACGTGGAAACTTGTTGTGGCCCAGTGTTTTGCAGTTGGACGACAAGAGTGGTACACAGTAGCAAAGAGCGAGGCACTGAGTTTGCATGAACAGTGGAGTGCAGAATGGGGCTCGAGATGTGCTTGTTACCTCAGGTGCTGTGTGATTGTCGACAAGGAGTGAAAACGGAGCAATTTGTGACCCCCCTTTCAATTTAAGACGTTAAAAACAGACGGAATTTGCATTCGTAATACCAGAGCATCGAAACTACTTGGAACTCTTGTGTATATGAACGTGTCCGCGCCTTTGTACTCTGGTCCCTTCAGCGCTACAAACCAACCAAGCATCGTGTCCGTGCACATCAGAGTCTCAAGGAATGGAGAATAGCGCAGTTTGGTCGCGGATGGGGGCGTAGCTCAGTTTTTAGAGCGTTCGCTTTGCATGTGAAAGCTCCCGGGTTCAAGCCCCGGCGCCTCCATGTTTTGTGGTCAGTGGATGCCAAGTGTTGATCGCGGCGAACCTAAAAGCACGCAAGATGTTGCAAAGCCAGCGTCACAGACTTGTATGATGCATACTGACGTAAGGAGAGCAAGATGTATGTGTGGGGACCGGCTGTCATCGAGTGCAGGTCTGTCTTAGGTATCACGGCTTAACGTCATTGAAGTCTAGAGAGTGGACAACACGTTCCTCTTACTCAGAGCGGTGTCCGAATTCTATTTTCGACGTGATGCGTGCCACTTCCATTGTGGAGAACTACGATTCAATACAGAATGCACGAAACCTGAAAGACACCCTCACAGATACATAGAGAGTAGTGTTTGTCTGCGGAATAATGGGAGTGCAAGCGCCTGTGACATTGATATTGCTGTATGTAGCACAATTTGTCATGGAGGGGGCGTAGCTCAGATGGTAGAGCGCTCGCTTAGCATGCGAGAGGTACTGGGATCGATACCCAGCGCCTCCAGAATTTTTAACACACCTACATGCTCACCTTGCCATGCAAGTGGAGTAATTCACAGCCAGCAGATGTGTCTAGGCAGTTACAAGAAAACGATTAGCATCCACAATTGGCAAGCGTGATGTTATTCGTGCGCAGGAAGCACCCTCCTCCAACTCCTACACTTAATTTACAAACAGTACAAGTGTTCCCATAAGATTCTTAAGCCTACGTCGGAAAGATCTGCCTTACGCCGGGTTCACGTAAATCCCACTGCACATTCCTATTCTTTGCGTGCAGTCGCCTGCTACTGGTGTTGCTAGTTGTGACGTCTGATAACAGATGCCGTAGCAATCAATTCATGGAGTGATTTGTATGTTTTGCGATAGTCTATCTCTGACAAGCAAGCACAGGTGACATAGGTGCGAACGCAGGAAGCTTGCAGCCCCTCGCTGCCTGCAGACACCGAGCAGCCACACTAGGAGGGCGGCCTAAGCCGTAGGCGAAATGTGCTCATTCGCTTTGGGGCGACGTCGAACTATAAATGAGGCTGTCACTAGCGTGAGCGTCGTGTAAAGTCGTAAAAGTCGGCTGCATAGGCGAGTGCCATGTTTGGGGAGCGTTTCGTAGTTTGCGCAGTGCAACGGAGACGTGGAAACTTGTTGTGGCCCAGTGTTTTGCAGTTGGACGACAAGAGTGGTACACAGTAGCAAAGAGCGAGGCACTGAGTTTGCATGAACAGTGGAGTGCAGAATGGGGCTCGAGATGTGCTTGTTACCTCAGGTGCTGTGTGATTGTCGACAAGGAGTGAAAACGGAGCAATTTGTGACCCCCCTTTCAATTTAAGACGTTAAAAACAGACGGAATTTGCATTCGTAATACCAGGGCATCGAAACTACTTGGAACTCTTGTGTATATGAACGTGTCCGCGCCTTTGTACTCTGGTCCCTTCAGCGCTACAAACCAACCAAGCATCGTGTCCGTGCACACCAGAGTCTCAAGGAATGGAGAATAGCGCAGTTTGGTCGCGGATGGGGGCGTAGCTCAGTTGGTAGAGCGTTCGCTTTGCATGTGAAAGGTCCCGGGTTCAAGCCCCGGCGCCTCCATGTTTTGTGGTCAGTGGATGCCAAGTGTTGATCGCGGCGAACCTAAAAGCACGCAAGATGTTGCAAAGCCAGCGTCACAGACTTGTATGGTGCATACTGACGTAAGGAGAGCAAGATGTATGTGTGGGGACCGGCTGTCATCGAGTGCAGGTCTGTCTTAGGTATCACGGCTTAACGTCATTGAAGTCTAGAGAATGGACAACACGTTCGTCTTACTCAGAGCGGTGTCCGAATTCTATTTTCGACGTGATGCGTGCCACTTCCATTGTGGCCAACTACGATTCAATACAGAATGCACGAAACATGAAAGACACCCTCACAGATACATAGAGAGTAGTGTTTGTCTGCGGAATAATGGGAGTGCAAGCGTCTGTGACATTGATATTGCTGTATGTAGCACAATTTGTCATGGAGGGCGCGTAGCTCAGATGGTAGAGCGCTCGCTTAGCATGCGAGAGGTACTGGGATCGATACCCAGCGCCTCCAGAATTTTTAACACACCTACATGCGCACCTTGCCATGCAAGTGGAGTAATTCACAGCCAGCAGATGTGTCTAGGCAGATACAAGAGAACGATTAGCATCCACAATTGGCAATCGTGATGTTATTCGTGCGCAGGAAGCACCCTCCTCCAACTCCTACACTTAATTTACAAACAGTACAAGTGTTCCCATAAGATTCTTAAGCCTACGTCGGAAAGATCTGCCTTACGCCGGGTTCACGTAAATCCCACTGCACATTCCTATTCTTTGCGTGCAGTCGGCTGCTACTGGTGTTGCTAGTTGTGACTTCTGATAACAGATGCCGTAGCAATCAATTCATGGAGTGATTTGTATGTTTTGCGATAGTCTGTCTCTGACAAGCAAGCACAGGTGACATAGGTGCGAACGCAGGAAGCTTGCAGCCCCTCGCTGCCTGCAGACACCGAGCAGCCACACTAGGAGGGCGGCCTAAGCCGTAGGCGAAATGTGCTCATTCGCTTTGGGGCGACGTCGAACTATAAATGAGGCTGTCACTAGCGTGAGCGTCGTGTAAAGTCGTAAAAGTAGGCTGCATGGGCGAGTGCCATGTTTGGGGAGCGTTTCGTAGTTTGCGCAGTGCAATGGAGACGTGGAAACTTGTTGTGGCCCAGTGTTTTGCAGTTGGACGACAAGAGTGGTACACAGTAGCAAAGAGCGAGGCACTGAGTTTGCATGAACAGTGGAGTGCAGAATGGGGCTCGAGATGTGCTTGTTACCTCAGGTGCTGTGTGATTGTCGACAAGGAGTGAAAACGGAGCAATTTGTGACCCCCCTTTCAATTTAAGACGTTAAAAACAGACGGAATTTGCATTCGTAATACCAGAGCATCGAAACTACTTGGAACTCTTGTGTATATGAACGTGTCCGCGCCTTTGTACTCTGGTCCCTTCAGCGCTACAAACCAACCAAGCATCGTGTCCGTGCACATCGGAGTCTCAAGGAATGGAGAATAGCGCAGTTTGGTCGCGAATCGGGGCGTAGCTCAGTTGGTAGAGCGTTTGCTTTGCATGTGGAAGGTCCCGGGTTCAAGCCCCGGCGCCTCCATGTTTTGTGGTCAGTGGATGCCAAGTGTTGATCGCGGCGAACCTAAAAGCACGCAAGATGTTGCAAAGCCAGCGTCACAGACTTGTATGATGCATACTGACGTAAGGAGAGCAAGATGTATGTGTGGGGACCGGCTGTCATCGAGTGCAGGTCTGTCTTAGGTATCACGGCTTAACGTCATTGAAGTCTAGAGAATGGACAACACGTTCGTCTTACTCAGAGCGGTGTCCGAATTCTATTTTCGACGTGATGCGTGCCACTTCCATTGTGGCCAACTACGATTCAATACAGAATGCACGAAACATGAAAGACACCCTCACAGATACATAGAGAGTAGTGTTTGTCTGCGGAATAATGGGAGTGCAAGCGTCTGTGACATTGATATTGCTGTATGTAGCACAATTTGTCATGGAGGGGGCGTAGCTCAGATGGTAGAGCGCTCGCTTAGCATGCGAGAGGTACTGGGATCGATACCCAGCGCCTCCAGAATTTTTAACACACCTACATGCGCACCTTGCCATGCAAGTGGAGTAATTCACAGCCAGCAGATGTGTCTAGGCAGATACAAGAGAACGATTAGCATCCACAATTGGCAAGCGTGATGTTATTCGTGCGCAGGAAGCACCCTCCTCCAACTCCTACACTTAATTTACAAACAGTACAAGTGTTCCCATAAGATTCTTAAGCCTACGTCGGAAAGATCTGCCTTACGCCGGGTTCACGTAAATCCCACTGCACATTCCTATTCTTTGCGTGCAGTCGGCTGCTACTGGTGTTGCTAGTTGTGACGTCTGATAACAGATGCCGTAGCAATCAATTCATGGAGTGATTTGTATGTTTTGCGATAGTCTGTCTCTGACAAGCAAGCACAGGTGACATAGGTGCGAACGCAGGAAGCTTGCAGCCCCTCGCTGCCTGCAGACACCGAGCAGCCACACTAGGAGGGCGGCCTAAGCCGTAGGCGAAATGTGCTCATTCGCTTTGGGGCGACGTCGAACTATAAATGAGGCTGTCACTAGCGTGAGCGTCGTGTAAAGTCGTAAAAGTCGGCTGCATGGGCGAGTGCCATGTTTGGGGAGCGTTTCGTAGTTTGCGCAGTGCAATGGAGACGTGGAAACTTGTTGTGGCCCAGTGTTTTGCAGTTGGACGACAAGAGTGGTACACAGTAGCAAAGAGCGAGGCACTGAGTTTGCATGAACAGTGGAGTGCAGAATGGGGCTCGAGATGTGCTTGTTACCTCAGGTGCTGTGTGATTGTCGACAAGGAGTGAAAACGGAGCAATTTGTGACCCCCCTTTCAATTTAAGACGTTAAAATCAGACGGAATTTGCATTCGTAATACCAGAGCATCGAAACTACTTGGAACTCTTGTGTATATGAACGTGTCCGCGCCTTTGTACTCTGGTCCCTTCAGCGCTACAAACCAACCAAGCATCGTGTCCGTGCACATCGGAGTCTCAAGGAATGGAGAATAGCGCAGTTTGTTCGCGAATCGGGGCGTAGCTCATTTGGTAGAGCGTTCGCTTTGCATGTGAAAGGTCCCGGGTTCAAGCCCCGGCGCCTCCATGTTTTGTGGTCAGTGGATGCCAAGTGTTGATCGCGGCGAACCTAAAAGCACGCAAGATGTTGCAAAGCCAGCGTCACAGACTTGTATGATGCATACTGACGTAAGGAGAGCAAGATGTATGTGTGGGGACCGGCTGTCATCGAGTGCAGGTCTGTCTTAGGTATCACGGCTTAACGTCATTGAAGTCTAGAGAATGGACAACACGTTCGTCTTACTCAGAGCGGTGTCCGAATTCTATTTTCGACGTGATGCGTGCCACTTCCATTGTGGCCAACTACGATTCAATACAGAATGCACGAAACCTGAAAGACACCCTCACAGATACATAGAGAGTAGTGTTTGTCTGCGGTATAATGGGAGTGCAAGCGTCTGTGACATTGATATTGCTGTATGTAGCACAATTCGACATGGAGGGGGCGTAGCTCAGATGGTAGAGCGCTCGCTTAGCATGCGAGAGGTACTGGGATCGATACCCAGCGCCTCCAGAATTTTTAACACACCTACATGCGCACCTTGCCATGCAAGTGTAGTAATTCACAGCCAGCAGATGTGTCTAGGCAGATACAAGAGAACGATTAGCATCCACAATTGGCAAGCGTGCTGTTATTCGTGCGCAGGAAGCACCCTCCTCCAACTCCTACACTTAATTTACAAACAGTACAAGTGTTCCCATAAGATTCTTAAGCCTACGTCGGAAAGATCTGCCTTACGCCGGGTTCACGTAAATCCCACTGCACATTCCTATTCTTTGCGTGCAGTCGGCTGCTACTGGTGTTGCTAGTTGTGACTTCTGATAACAGATGCCGTAGCAATCAATTCATGGAATGATTTGTATGTTTTGCGATAGTCTGTCTCTGACAAGCAAGCACAGGTGACATAGGTGCGAACGCAGGAAGCTTGCAGCCCCTCGCTGCCTGCAGACACCGAGCAGCCACACTATGAGGGCGGCCTAAGCCCTAGGCGAAATGTGCTCATTCGCTTTGGGGCGACGTCGAACTATAAATGAGGCTGTCACTAGCGTGAGCGTTGCGTGAGCGTCGTGTAAAGTCGTAAAACTCGGCTGCATGGGCGAGTGCCATGTTTGGGGAGCGTTTCGTAGTTCGCGCAGTGCAATGGAGACGTGGAAACTTGTTGTGGCCCAGTGTTTTGCAGTTGGACGACAAGAGTGGTACACAGTAGCAAAGAGCGAGGCACTGAGTTTGCATGAACAGTGGAGTGCAGAATGGGGCTCGAGATGTGCTTGTTACCTCAGGTGCTGTGTGATTGTCGACAAGGAGTGAAAACGGAGCAATTTGTGACCCCCTTTCAATTTAAGACGTTAAAAACAGACGGAATTTGCATTCGTAATACCAGAGCATCGAAACTACTTGGAACTCTTGTGTATATGAACGTGTCCGCGCCTTTGTACTCTGGTCCCTTCAGCGCTACAAACCAACCAAGCATCGTGTCCGTGCACATCAGAGTCTCAAGGAATGGAGAATAGCGCAGTTTGGTCGCGGATGGGGGCGTAGCTCAGTTGGTAGAGCGTTCGCTTTGCATGTGAAAGGTCCCGGGTTCAAGCCCGGCGCCTCCATGTTTTGTGGTCAGTGGATGCCAAGTGTTGATCGCGGCGAACCTAAAAGCACGCAAGATGTTGCAAAGCCAGCGTCACAGACTTGTATGATGCATACTGACGTAAGGAGAGCAAGATGTATGTGTGGGGACCGGCTGTCATCGAGTGCAGGTCTGTCTTAGGTATCACGGCTTAACGTCATTGAAGTCTAGAGAGTGGACAACACGTTCGTCTTACTCAGAGCGGTGTCCGAATTCTATTTTCGACGTGATGCGTGCCACTTCCATTGTGGCCAACTACGATTCAATACAGAATGCACGAAACATGAAAGACACCCTCACAGATACATAGAGAGTAGTGTTTGTCTGCGGAATAATGGGAGTGCAAGCGTCTGTGACATTGGTATTGCTGTATGTAGCACAATTTGTCATGGAGGGGGCGTAGCTCAGATGGTAGAGCGCTCGCTTAGCATGCGAGAGGTACTCGGATCGATACCCAGCGCCTCCAGAATTTTTAACACACCTACATGCGCACCTTGCCATGCAAGTGGAGTAATTCACAGCCAGCAGATGTGTCTAGGCAGATACAAGAGAACGATTAGCATCCACAATTGGCAAGCGTGCTGTTATTCGTGCGCAGGAAGCACCCTCCTCCAACTCCTACACTTAATTACAAACAGTACAAGTGTTCCCATAACATTCTTAAGCCTACGTCGGAAAGATCTGCCTTACGCCGGGTTCACGTAAATCCCACTGCACATTCCTATTCTTTGCGTGCAGTCGGCTGCTACTGGTGTTGCTAGTTGTGACTTCTGATAACAGATGCCGTAGCAATCAATTCATGGAGTGATTTGTATGTTTTGCGATAGTCTGTCTCTGACAACCAAGCACAGGTGACATAGGTGCGAACGCAGGAAGCTTGCAGCCCCTCGCTGCCTGCAGACACCGAGCAGCCACACTAGGAGGGCGGCCTAAGCCGTAGGCGAAATGTGCTCATTCGCTTTGGGGCGACGTCGAACTATAAATGATGCTGTCACTAGCGTGAGCGTCGTGTAAAGTCGTAAAAGTCGGCTGCATGGGCGAGTGCCATGTTTGGGGAGCGTTTCGTAGTTTGCGCAGTGCAATGGAGACGTGGAAACTTGTTGTGGCCCAGTGTTTTGCAGTTGGACGACAAGAGTGGTACACAGTAGCAAAGAGCGAGGCACTGAGTTTGCATGAACAGTGGAGTGCAGAATGGGGCTCGAGATGTGCTTGTTACCTCAGGTGCTGTGTGATTGTCGACAAGGAGTGAAAACGGAGCAATTTGTGATCCCCCTTTCAATTTAAGACGTTAAAAACAGACGGAATTTGCATTCGTAATACCAGAGCATCGAAACTACTTGGAACTCTTGTGTATATGAACGTGTCCGCGCCTTTGTACTCTGGTCCCTTCAGCGCTACAAACCAATCAAGCATCGTGTCCATGCACATCAGAGTCTCAAGGAATGGAGATTAGCGCAGTTTGGTCGCGAATCGGGGCGTAGCTCAGTTGGTAGAGCGTTCGCTTTGCATGTGAATGTTCCCGGGTTCAAGCCCCGGCGCCTCCATGTTTTGTGGTCAGTGGATGCCAAGTGTTGATCGCGGCGAACCTAAAAGCACGCAAGATGTTGCAAAGCCAGCGTCACAGACTTGTATGATGCATACTGACGTAAGGAGAGCAAGATGTATGTGTGGGGACCGGCTGTCATCGAGTGCAGGTCTGTCTTAGGTATCACGGCATAACGTCATTGAAGTCTAGAGAATGGACAACACGTTCGTCTTACTCAGAGCGGTGTCCGAATTCTATTTTCGACGTGATGCGTGCCACTTCCATTGTGGCCAACTACGATTCAATACAGAATGCACGAAACATGAAAGACACCCTCACAGATACATAGAGAGTAGTGTTTGTCTGCGGAATAATGGGAGTGCAAGCGTCTGTGACATTGATATTGCTGTATGTAGCACAATTTGTCATGGAGGGGACGTAGCTCAGATGGTAGAGCGCTCGCTTAGCATGCGAGAGGTACTGGGATCGATACCCAGCGCCTCCAGAATTTTTAACACACCTACATGCGCACCTTGCCATGCAAGTGGAGTAATTCACAGCCAGCAGATGTGTCTAGGCAGATACAAGAGAACGATTAGCATCCACAATTGGCAAGCGTGCTGTTATTCGTGCGCAGGAAGCACCCTCCTCCAACTCCTACACTTAATTACAAACAGTACAAGTGTTCCCATAACATTCTTAAGCCTACGTCGGAAAGATCTGCCTTACGCCGGGTTCACGTAAATCCCACTGCACATTCCTATTCTTTGCGTGCAGTCGGCTGCTACTGGTGTTGCTAGTTGTGACTTCTGATAACAGATGCCGTAGCAATCAATTCATGGAGTGATTTGTATGTTTTGCGATAGTCTATCTCTGACAAGCAAGCACAGGTGACATAGGTGCGAACGCAGGAAGCTTGCAGCCCCTCGCTGCCTGCAGACACCGAGCAGCCACACTAGGAGGGCGGCCTAAGCCGTAGGCGAAATGTGCTCATTCGCTTTGGGGCGACGTCGAACTATAAATGAGGCTGTCACTAGCGTGAGCGTCGTGTAAAGTCGTAAAAGTCGGCTGCATGGGCGAGTGCCATGTTTGGGGAGCGTTTCGTAGTTTGCGCAGTGCAATGGAGACGTGGAAACTTGTTGTGGCCCAGTGTTTTGCAGTTGGACGACAAGAGTGGTACACAGTAGCAAAGAGCGAGGCACTGAGTTTGCATGAACAGTGGAGTGCATAATGGGGCTCGAGATGTGCTTGTTACCTCAGGTGCTGTGTGATTGTCGACAAGGAGTGAAAACGGAGCAATTTGTGACCCGCCTTTCAATTTAAGACGTTAAAAACAGACGGAATTTGCATTCGTAATACCAGAGCATCGAAACTACTTGGAACTCTTGTGTATATGATCGTGTCCGCGCCTTTGTACTCTGGTCCCTTCAGCGCTACAAACCAACCAAGCATCGTGTCCGTGCACATCAGAGTCTCAAGGAATGGAGAATAGCGCAATTTTGTCGCGAATCGGGGCGTAGCTCAGTTGGTAGAGCGTTCGCTTTGCATGTGAAAGGTCCCGGGTTCAAGCCCCGGCGCCTCCATGTTTTGTGGTCAGTGGATGCCAAGTGTTGATCGCGGCGAACCTAAAAGCACGCAAGATGTTGCAAAGCCAGCGTCACAGACTTGTATGATGCATACTGACGTAAGGAGAGCAAGATGTATGTGTGGGGACCGGCTGTCATCGAGTGCAGGTCTGTCTTAGGTATCACGGCTTAACGTCATTGAAGTCTAGAGAATGGACAACACGTTCGTCTTACTCAGAGCGGTGTCCGAATTCTATTTTCGACGTGATGCGTGCCACTTCCATTGTGGCCAACTACGATTCAATACAGAATGCACGAAACATGAAAGACACCCTCACAGATACATAGAGAGTAGTGTTTGTCTGCGGAATAATGGGAGTGCAAGCGTCTGTGACATTGATATTGCTGTATGTAGCACAATTTGTCATGGAGGGGGCGTAGCTCAGATGGTAGAGCGCTCGCTTAGCATGCGAGAGGTACTCGGATCGATACCCAGCGCCTCCAGAATTTTTAACACACCTACATGCGCACCTTGCCATGCAAGTGGAGTAATTCACAGCCAGCAGATGTGTCTAGGCAGATACAAGAGAACGATTAGCATCCACAATTGGCAAGCGTGCTGTTATTCGTGCGCAGGTAGCACCCTCCTCCAACTCCTACACTTAATTTACAAACAGTACAAGTGTTCCCATAACATTCTTAAGCCTACGTCGGAAAGATCTGCCTTACGCCGGGTTCACGTAAATCCCACTGCACATTCCTATTCTTTGCGTGCAGTCGGCTGCTACTGGTGTTGCTAGTTGTGACTTCTGATAACAGATGCCGTAGCAATCAATTCATGGAGTGATTTGTATGTTTTGCGATAGTCTGTCTCTGACAAGCAAGCACAGGTGACATAGGTGCGAACGCAGGAAGCTTGCAGCCCCTCGCTGCCTGCAAACACCGAGCAGCCACACTAGGAGGGCGGCCTAAGCCGTAGGCGAAATGTGCTCATTCGCTTTGGGGCGACGTCGAAGTATAAATGAGGCTGTCACTAGCGTGAGCGTCGTGTAAAGTCGTAAAAGTCGGCTGCATGGGCGAGTGCCATGTTTGGGGAGCGTTTCGTAGTTCGCGCAGTGCAATGGAGACGTGGAAACTTGTTGTGGCCCAGTGTTTTGCAGTTGGACGACAAGAGTGGTACACAGTAGCAAAGAGCGAGGCACTGAGTTTGCATGAACAGTGGAGTGCAGAATGGGGCTCGAGATGTGCTTGTTACCTCAGGTGCTGTGTGATTGTCGACAAGGAGTGAAAACGGAGCAATTTGTGACCCCCCTTTCAATTTAAGACGTTAAAAACAGACGGAATTTGCATTCGTAATACCAGAGCATCGAAACTACTTGGAACTCTTGTGTATATGAACGTGTCCGCGCCTTTGTACTCTGGTCCCTTCAGCGCTACAAACCAACCAAGCATCGTGTCCGTGCACATCAGAGACTCAAGGAATGGAGAATAGCGCAGTTTGGTCGCGAATGGGGGCGTAGCTCAGTTGGTAGAGCGTTCGCTTTGCATGTGAAAGTTCCCGGGTTCAAGCCCCAGCGCCTCCATGTTTTGTGGTCAGTGGATGCCAAGTGTTGATCGCGGCGAACCTAAAAGCACGCAAGATGTTGCAAAGCCAGCGTCACAGACTTGTATGATGCATACTGACGTAAGGAGAGCAAGATGTATGTGTGGGGACCGGCTGTCATCGAGTGCAGGTCTGTCTTAGGTATCACGGCTTAACGTCATTGAAGTCTAGAGAATGGACAACACGTTCGTCTTACTCAGAGCGGTGTCCGAATTCTATTTTCGACGTGATGCGTGCCACTTCCATTGTGGCCAACTACGATTCAATACAGAATGCACGAAACCTGAAAGACACCCTCACAGATACATAGAGAGTAGTGTTTGTCTGCGGAATAATGGGAGTGCAAGGGTCTGTGACATTGATATTGCTGTATGTAGCACAATTTGTCATGGAGGGCGCGTAGCTCAGATGGTAGAGCGCTCGCTTAGCATGCGAGAGGTACTGGCATCGATACCCAGCGCCTCCAGAATTTTTAACACACCTACATGCGCACCTTGCCATGCAAGTGGAGTAATTCACAGCCAGCAGATGTGTCTAGGCAGATACAAGAGAACGATTAGCATCCACAATTGGCAAGCGTGCTGTTATTCGTGAGCAGGAAGCACCCTCCTCCAACTCCTACACTTAATTTACAAACAGTACAAGTGTTCCCATAAGATTCGTAAGCCTACGTCGGAAAGATCTGCCTTACGCCGGGTTCATGTAAATCCCACTGCACATTCCTATTCTTTGCGTGCAGTCGGCTGCTACTGGTGTTGCTAGTTGTGACTTCTGATAACAGATGCCGTAGCAATCAATTCATGGAGTGATTTGTATGTTTTGCGATAGTCTGTCTCTGACAAGCAAGCACAGGTGACATAGGTGCCAACGCAGGAAGCTTGCAGCCCCTCGCTGCCTGCAGACACCGAGCAGCCACACTAGGAGGGCGGCCTAAGCCGTAGGCGAAATGTGCTCATTCGCTTTGGGGCGACGTCGAACTATAAATGAGGCTGTCACTAGCGTGAGCGTTGCGTGAGCGTCGTGTAAAGTCGTAAAACTCGGCTGCATGGGCGAGTGCCATGTTTGGGGAGCGTTTCGTAGTTTGCGCAGTGCAATGGAGACGTGGAAACTTGTTGTGGCCCAGTGTTTTGCAGTTGGACGACAAGAGTGGTACACAGTAGCAAAGAGCGAGGCACTGAGTTTGCATGAACAGTGGAGTGCAGAATGGGGCTCGAGATGTGCTTGTTACCTCAGGTGCTGTGTGATTGTCGACAAGGAGTGAAAACGGAGCAATTTGTGACCCCCCTTTCAATTTAAGACGTTAAAAACAGACGGAATTTGCATTCGTAATACCAGAGCATCGAAACTACTTGGATCTCTTGTGTATATGAACGTGTCCGCGCCTTTGTACTCTGGTCCCTTCAGCGCTACAAACCAACCAAGCATCGTGTCCGTGCACATCAGAGTCTCAAGGAATGGAGAATAGCGCAGTTTGGTCGCGGATGGGGGCGTAGCTCAGTTGGTAGAGCGTTCGCTTTGCATGTGAAAGGTCCCGGGTTCAAGCCTCGGCGCCTCCATGTTTTGTGGTCAGTGGATGCCAAGTGTTGATCGCGGCGAACCTAAAAGCACGCAAGATGTTGCAAAGCCAGCGTCACAGACTTGTATGATGCATACTGACGTAAGGAGAGCAAGATGTATGTATGGGGACCGGCTGTCATCGAGTGCAGGTCTGTCTTAGGTATCACGGCTTAACGTCATTGAAGTCTAGAGAATGGACAACACGTTCGTCTTACTCAGAGCGGTGTCCGAATTCTATTTTCGACTTGATGCGTGCCACTTCCATTGTGGCCAACTACGATTCAATACAGAATGCACGAAACCTGAAAGACACCCTCACAGATACATAGAGAGTAGTGTTTGTCTGCGGAATAATGGGAGTGCAAGCGTCTGTGACATTGATATTGCTGTATGTAGCACAATTTGACATGGATTGGGCGTAGCTCAGATGGTAGAGCGCTCGCTTAACATGCGAGAGGTTCTCGGATCGATACCCAGCGCCTACAGAATTTTTAACACACCTACATGCGCACCTTGCCATGCAAGTGGAGTAATTCACAGCCAGCAGATGTGTCTAGGCAGATACAAGAGAACGATTTGCATCCACAATTGGCAAGCGTGCTGTTATTCGTGCGCAGGAAGCACCCTCCTCCAACTCCTACACTTAATTTACAAACAGTACAAGTGTTCCCATAAGATTCTTAAGCCTACGTCGGAAAGATCTGCCTTACGCCGGGTTCACGTAAATCCCACTGCACATTCCTATTCTTTGCGTGCAGTCGGCTGCTACTGGTGTTGCTAGTTGTGACGTCTGATAACAGATGCCGTAGCAATCAATTCATGGAGTGATTTGTATGTTTTGCGATACTCTATCTCTGACAAGCAAGCACAGGTGACATAGGTGCGAACGCAGGAAGCTTGCAGCCCCTCGCTGCCTGCAGACACCGAGCAGCCACACTAGGAGGGCGGCCTAAGCCGTAGGCGAAATGTGCTCATTCGCTTTGGGGCGACGTCGAACTATAAATGAGGCTGTCACTAGCGTGAGCGTCGTGTAAAGTCGT
Source organism: Schistocerca gregaria (assembly GCF_023897955.1). NCBI lineage: Eukaryota > Metazoa > Arthropoda > Insecta > Orthoptera > Acrididae > Schistocerca > Schistocerca gregaria. Next base: position 30,764,615 of record NC_064925.1, read on the forward strand.
AAAAGTCGGCTGCATGGGCGAGTGCCATGTTTGGGGAGCGTTTCGTAGTTCGCGCAGTGCAATGGAGACGTGGAAACTTGTTGTGGCCCAGTGTTTTGCAGTTGGACGACAAGAGTGGTACACAGTAGCAAAGAGCGAGGCACTGAGTTTGCATGAACAGTGGAGTGCAGAATGGGGCTCGAGATGTGCTTGTTACCTCAGGTGCTGTGTGATTGTCGACAAGGAGTGAAAACGGAGCAATTTGTGACCCCCCTTTCAATTTAAGACGTTAAAAACAGACGGAATTTGCATTCGTAATACCAGAGCATCGAAACTACTTGGAACTCTTGTGTATATGAACGTGTCCGCGCCTTTGTACTCTGGTCCCTTCAGCGCTACAAACCAACCAAGCATCGTGTCCGTGCACATCAGAGTCTCAAGGAATGGAGAATAGCGCAGTTTGGTCGCGAATCGGGGCGTAGCTCATTTGGTAGAGCGTTCGCTTTGCATGTGAAAGGTCCCGGGTTCAAGCCCCGGCGCCTCCATGTTTTGTGGTCAGTGGATGCCAAGTGTTGATCGCGGCGAACCTAAAAGCACGCAAGATGTTGCAAAGCCAGCGTCACAGACTTGTATGATGCATACTGACGTAAGGAGAGCAAGATGTATGTATGGGGACCGGCTGTCATCGAGTGCAGGTCTGTCTTAGGTATCACGGCTTAACGTCATTGAAGTCTAGAGAATGGACAACACGTTCGTCTTACTCAGAGCGGTGTCCGAATTCTATTTTCGACGTGATGCGTGCCACTTCCATTGTGGCCAACTACGATTCAATACAGAATGCACGAAACCTGAAAGACACCCTCACAGATACATAGAGGGTAGTGTTTGTCTGCGGAATAATGGGAGTGCAAGCGTCTGTGACATTGATATTGCTGTATGTAGCACAATTTGACATGGATTGGGCGTAGCTCAGGTGGTAGACCGCTCGCTTAGCATGCGAGAGGTACTGGGATCGATACCCAGCGCCTCCAGAATTTTTAACACACCTACATGCGCACCTTGCCATGCAAGTGGAGTAATTCACAGCCAGCAGATGTGTCTAGGCAGATACAAGAGAACGATTAGCATCCACAATTGGCAAGCGTGCTGTTACTCGTGCGCAGGAAGCACCCTCCTCCAACTCCTACACTTAATTTACAAACAGTACAAGTGTTCCCATAAGATTCTTAAGCCTACGTCGGAAAGATCTGCCTTACGCCGGGTTCACGTAAATCCCACTGCACATTCCTATTCTTTGCGTGCAGTCGGCTGCTACTGGTGTTGCTAGTTGTGACGTCTGATAACAGATGCCGTAGCAATCAATTCATGGAGTGATTTGTATGTTTTGCGATAGTCTATCTCTGACAAGCAAGCACAGGTGACATAGGTGCGAACGCAGGAAGCTTGCAGCCCCTCGCTGCCTGTAGACACCGAGCAGCCACACTAGGAGGGCGGCCTAAGCCGTAGGCGAAATGTGCTCATTCGCTTTGGGGCGACGTCGAAGTATAAATGAGGCTGTCACTAGCGTGAGCGTCGTGTAAAGTCGTAAAAGTCGGCTGCATGGGCGAGTGCCATGTTTGGGGAGCGTTTCGTAGTTTGCGCAGTGCAATGGAGACGTGGAAACTTGTTGTGGCCCAGTGTTTTGCAGTTGGACGACAAGAGTGGTACACAGTAGCAAAGAGCGAGGCACTGAGTTTGCATGAACAGTGGAGTGCAGAATGGGGCTCGAGATGTGCTTGTTACCTCAGGTGCTGTGTGATTGTCGACAAGGAGTGAAAACGGAGCAATTTGTGACCCCCCTTTCAATTTAAGACGTTAAAAACAGACGGAATTTGCATTCGTAATACCAGAGCATCGAAACTACTTGGAACTCTTGTGTATATGAACGTGTCCGCGCCTTTGTACTCTGGTCCCCTCAGCGCTACAAACCAACCAAGCATCGTGTCCGTGCACATCAGAGTCTCAACGAATGGAGAATAGCGCAGTTTGGTCGCGAATCGGGGCGTAGCTCAGTTGGTAGAGCGTTCGCTTTGCATGTGAAAGGTCCCGGGTTCAAGCCCCGGCGCCTCCACGTTTTGTGGTCAGTGGATGCCAAGTGTTGATCGCGGCGAACCTAAAAGCACGCAAGATGTTGCAAAGCCAGCGTCACAGACTTGTGTGATGCATACTGACGTAAGGAGAGCAAGATGTATGTATGGGGACCGGCTGTCATCGAGTGCAGGTCTGTCTTAGGTATCACGGCTTAACGTCATTGAAGTCTAGAGAATGGACAACACGTTCGTCTTACTCAGAGCGGTGTCAGAATTCTATTTTCGACGTGATGCGTGCCACTTCCATTGTGGCCAACTACGATTCAATACAGAATGCACGATACCTGAAAGACACCCTCACAGATACATAGAGAGTAGTGTTTGTCTGCGGAATAATGGGAGTGCAAGCGTCTGTGACATTGATATTGCTGTATGTAGCACAATTTGAAATGGATTGGGCGTAGCTCAGATGGTAGAGCGCTCGCTTAGCATGCGAGGGGTACTGGGATCGATACCCAGCGCCTCCAGAATTTTTAACACACCTACATGCGCACCTTGCCATGCAAGTGGAGTAATTCACAGCCAGCAGATGTGTCTAGACAGATACAAGAGAACGATTAGCATCCACAATTGGCAAGCGTGCTGTTATTCGTGCGCAGGAAGCACCCTCCTCCAACTCCTACACTTAATTTACAAACAGTACAAGTGTTCCCATAAGATTCTTAAGCCTACGTCGGAAAGATCTGCCTTACGCCGGGTTCACGTAAATCCCACTGCACATTCCTATTCTTTGCGTGCAGTCGGCTGCTACTGGTGTTGCTAGTTGTGACGTCTGATAACAGATGCCGTAGCAATCAATTCATGGAGTGATTTGTATGTTTTGCGATAGTCTATCTCTGACAAGCAAGCACAGGTGACATAGGTGCGAACGCAGGAAGCTTGCAGCCCCTCGCTGCCTGCAGACACCGAGCAGCCACACTAGGAGGGCGGCCTAAGCCGTAGGCGAAATGTGCTCATTCGCTTTGGGGCGACGTCGAACTATAAATGAGGCTGTCACTAGCGTGAGCGTCGTGTAAAGTCGTAAAAGTCGGCTGCATGGGCGAGTGCCATGTTTGGGGAGCGTTTCGTAGTTTGCGCAGTGCAATGGAGACGTGGAAACTTGTTGTGGCCCAGTGTTTTGCAGTTGGACGACAAGAGTGGTACACAGTAGCAAAGAGCGAGGCACTGAGTTTGCATGAACAGTGGAGTGCAGAATGGGGCTCGAGATGTGCTTGTTACCTCAGGTGCTGTGTGATTGTCGACAAGGAGTGAAAACGGAGCAATTTGTGACCCCCCTTTCAATTTAAGACGTTAAAAACAGACGGAATTTGCATTCGTAATACCAGAGCATCGAAACTACTTGGAACTCTTGTGTATATGAACGTGTCCGCGCCTTTGTACTCTGGTCCCTTCAGCGCTACAAACCAACCAAGCATCGTGTCCGTGCACATCAGAGTCTCAAGGAATGGAGAATAGCGCAGTTTGGTAGCGAATGGGGGCGTAGCTCAGTTGGTAGAGCGTTCGCTTTGCATGTGGAAGGTCCCGGGTTCAAGCCCCGGCGCCTCCATGTTTTGTGGTCAGTGGATGCCAAGTGTTGATCGCGGCGAACCTAAAAGCACGCAAGATGTTGCAAAGCCAGCGTCACAGACTTGTATGGTGCATACTGACGTAAGGAGAGCAAGATGTATGTGTGGGGACCGGCTGTCATCGAGTGCAGGTCTGTCTTAGGTATCACGGCTTAACGTCATTGAAGTCTAGAGAATGGACAACACGTTCGTCTTACTCAGAGCGGTGTCCGAATTCTATTTTCGACGTGATGCGTGCCACTTCCATTGTGGCCAACTACGATTCAATACAGAATGCACGAAACATGAAAGACACCCTCACAGATACATAGAGAGTAGTGCTTGTCTGCGGAATAATGGGAGTGCAAGCGTCTGTGACATTGATATTGCTGTATGTAGCACAATTTGTCATGGAGGGCGCGTAGCTCAGATGGTAGAGCGCTCGCTTAGCATGCGAGAGGTACTCGGATCGATACCCAGCGCCTCCAGAATTTTTAACACACCTACATGCGCACCTTGCCATGCAAGTGGAGTAATTCACAGCCAGCAGATGTGTCTAGGCAGATACAAGAGAACGATTAGCATCCACAATTGGCAATCGTGATGTTATTCGTGCGCAGGAAGCACCCTCCTCCAACTCCTACACTTAATTTACAAACAGTACAAGTGTTCCCATAAGATTCTTAAGCCTACGTCGGAAAGATCTGCCTTACGCCGGGTTCACGTAAATCCCACTGCACATTCCTATTCTTTGCGTGCAGTCGGCTGCTACTGGTGTTGCTAGTTGTGACTTCTGATAACAGATGCCGTAGCAATCAATTCATGGAGTGATTTGTATGTTTTGCGATAGTCTGTCTCTGACAAGCAAGCACAGGTGACATAGGTGCGAACGCAGGAAGCTTGCAGCCCCTCGCTGCCTGCAGACACCGAGCAGCCACACTAGGAGGGCGGCCTAAGCCGTAGGCGAAATGTGCTCATTCGCTTTGGGGCGACGTCGAACTATAAATGAGGCTGTCACTAGCGTGAGCGTCGTGTAAAGTCGTAAAAGTCGGCTGCATGGGCGAGTGCCATGTTTGGGGAGCGTTTCGTAGTTTGCGCAGTGCAATGGAGACGTGGAAACTTGTTGTGGCCCAGTGTTTTGCAGTTGGACGACAAGAGTGGTACACAGTAGCAAAGAGCGAGGCACTGAGTTTGCATGAACAGTGGAGTGCAGAATGGGGCTCGAGATGTGCTTGTTACCTCAGGTGCTGTGTGATTGTCGACAAGGAGTGAAAACGGAGCAATTTGTGACCCCCCTTTCAATTTAAGACGTTAAAAACAGACGGAATTTGCATTCGTAATACCAGAGCATCGAAACTACTTGGAACTCTTGTGTATATGAACGTGTCCGCGCCTTTGTACTCTGGTCCCTTCAGCGCTACAAACCAACCAAGCATCGTGTCCGTGCACATCAGAGTCTCAAGGAATGGAGAATAGCGCAGTTTGGTCGCGAATCGGGGCGTAGCTCATTTGGTAGAGCGTTCGCTTTGCATGTGAAAGGTCCCGTGTTCAAGCCCCGGCGCCTCCATGTTTTGTGGTCAGTGGATGCCAAGTGTTGATCGCGGCGAACCTAAAAGCACGCAAGATGTTGCAAAGCCAGCGTCACAGACTTGTATGGTGCATACTGACGTAAGGAGAGCAAGATGTATGTATGGGGACCGGCTGTCATCGAGTGCAGGTCTGTCTTAGGTATCACGGCTTAACGTCATTGAAGTCTAGAGAATGGACAACACGTTCGTCTTACTCAGAGCGGTGTCCGAATTCTATTTTCGACGTGATGCGTGCCACTTCCATTGTGGCCAACTACGATTCAATACAGAATGCACGAAACCTGAAAGACACCCTCACAGATACATAGAGAGTAGTGTTTGTCTGCGGAATAATGGGAGTGCAAGCGTCTGTGACATTGATATTGCTGTATGTAGCACAATTTGTCATGGAGGGGGCGTAGCTCAGATGGTAGAGCGCTCGCTTAGCATGCGAGAGGTACTGGGATCGATACCCAGCGCGTCCAGAATTTTTAACACACCTACATGCGCACCTTGCCATGCAAGTGGAGTAATTCACAGCCAGCAGATGTGTCTAGGCAGATACAAGAGAACGATTAGCATCCACAATTGGCAAGCGTGCTGTTATTCGTGCGCAGGAAGCACCCTCCTCCAACTCCTACACTTAATTTACAAACAGTACAAGTGTTCCCATAAGATTCTTAAGCCTACGTCGGAAAGATCTGCCTTACGCCGGGTTCACGTAAATCCCACTGCACATTCCTATTCTTTGCGTGCAGTCGGCTGCTACTGGTGTTGCTAGTTGTGACTTCTGATAACAGATGCCGTAGCAATCAATTCATGGAGTGATTTGTATGTTTTGCGATAGTCTGTCTCTGACAAGCAAGCACAGGTGACATAGGTGCGAACGCAGGAAGCTTGCAGCCCCTCGCTGCCTGCAGACACCGAGCAGCCACACTAGGAGGGCGGCCTAAGCCGTAGGCGAAATGTGCTCATTCGCTTTGGGGCGACGTCGAACTATAAATGAGGCTGTCACTAGCGTGAGCGTCGTGTAAAGTCGTAAAAGTCGGCTGCATGGGCGAGTGCCATGTTTGGGGTAGCGTTTCGTAGTTTGCGCAGTGCAATGGAGACGTGGAAACTTGTTGTGGCCCAGTGTTTTGCAGTTGGACGACCAGAGTGGTACACAGTAGCAAAGAGCGAGGCACTGAGTTTGCATGAACAGTGGAGTGCAGAATGGGGCTCGAGATGTGCTCGTTACCTCAGGTGCTGTGTGATTGTCGACAAGGAGTGAAAACGGAGCAATTTGTGACCCCCCTTTCAATTTAAGACGTTAAAAACAGACGGAATTTGCATTCGTAATACCAGAGCATCGAAACTACTTGGAACTCTTGTCTATATGAACGTGTCCGCGCCTTTGTACTCTGGTCCCTTCAGCGCTACAAACCAACCAAGCATCGTGTCCGCGCACATCAGAGTCTCAAGGAATGGAGAATAGCGCAGTTTGGTCGCGGATCGGGGCGTAGCTCATTTGGTAGAGCGTTCGCTTTGCATGTGAAAGGTCCCGGGTTCAAGCCCCGGCGCCTCCATGTTTTGTGGTCAGTGGATGCCAAGTGTTGATCGCGGCGAACCTAAAAGCACGCAAGATGTTGCAAAGCCAGCGTCACAGACTTGTATGATGCATACTGACGTAAGGAGAGCAAGATGTATGTGTGGGGACCGGCTGTCATCGAGTGCAGGTCTGTCTTAGGTATCACGGCTTAACGTCATTGAAGTCTAGAGAATGGACAACACGTTCGTCTTACTCAGAGCGGTGTCCGAATTCTATTTTCGACGTGATGCGTGCCACTTCCATTGTGGCCAACTACGATTCAATACAGAATGCACGAAACCTGAAAGACACCCTCACAGATACATAGAGAGTAGTGTTTGTCTGCGGAATCATGGGAGTGCAAGCGTCTGTGACATTGATATTGCTGTATGTAGCACAATTTGTCATGGAGGGGGCGTAGCTCAGATGGTAGAGCGCTCGCTTAGCATGCGAGAGGTACTGGGATCGATACCCAGCGCCTCCAGAATTTTTAACACACCTACATGCGCACCTTGCCATGCAAGTGGAGTAATTCACAGCCAGCAGATGTGTCTAGGCAGATACAAGAGAACGATTAGCATCCACAATTGGCAAGCGTGCTGTTATTCGTGCGCAGGAAGCACCCTCCTCCAACTCCTACACTTAATTTACAAACAGTACAAGTGTTCCCATAAGATTCTTAAGCCTACGTCGGAAAGATCTGCCTTACGCCGGGTTCACGTAAATCCCACTGCACATTCCTATTCTTTGCGTGCAGTCGGCTGCTACTGGTGTTGCTAGTTGTGACTTCTGATAACAGATGCCGTAGCAATCAATTCATGGAGTGATTTGTATGTTTTGCGATAGTCTGTCTCTGACAAGCAAGCACAGGTGACATAGGTGCGAACGCAGGAAGCTTGCAGCCCCTCGCTGCCTGCAGACACCGAGCAGCCACACTAGGAGGGCGGCCTAAGCCGTAGGCGAAATGTGCTCATTCGCTTTGGGGCGACGTCGAACTATAAATGAGGCTGTCACTAGCGTGAGCGTCGTGTAAAGTCGTAAAAGTCGGCTGCATGGGCGAGTGCCATGTTTGGGGAGCGTTTCGTAGTTTGCGCAGTGCAATGGAGACGTGGAAACTTGTTGTGGCCCAGTGTTTTGCAGTTGGACGACAAGAGTGGTACACAGTAGCAAAGAGCGAGGCACTGAGTTTGCATGAACAGTGGAGTGCAGAATGGGGCTCGAGATGTGCTTGTTACCTCAGGTGCTGTGTGATTGTCGACAAGGAGTGAAAACGGAGCAATTTGTGACCCCCCTTTCAATTTAAGACGTTAAAAACAGACGGAATTTGCATTCGTAATACCAGAGCATCGAAACTACTTGGAACTCTTGTGTATATGAACGTGTCCGCGCCTTTGTACTCTGGTCCCTTCAGCGCTACAAACCAACCAAGCATCGAGTCCGTGCACACCAGAGTCTCAAGGAATGGAGAATAGCGCAGTTTGGTCGCGAATCGGGGCGTAGCTCAGTTGGTAGAGCGTTCGCTTTGCATGTGAAAGGTCCCGGGTTCAAGCCCCGGCGCCTCCATGTTTTGTGGTCAGTGGATGCCAAGTGTTGATCGCGGCGAACCTAAAAGCACGCAAGATGTTGCAAAGCCAGCGTCACAGACTTGTATGGTGCATACTGACGTAAGGAGAGCAAGATGTATGTGTGGGGACCGGCTGTCATCGAGTGCAGGTCTGTCTTAGGTATCACGGCTTAACGTCATTGAAGTCTAGAGAATGGACAACACGTTCGTCTTACTCAGAGCGGTGTCCGAATTCTATTTTCGACGTGATGCGTGCCACTTCCATTGTGGCCAACTACGATTCAATACAGAATGCACGAAACCTGAAAGACACCCTCACAGATACATAGAGAGTAGTGTTTGTCTGCGGAATAATGGGAGTGCAAGCGTCTGTGACATTGATATTGCTGTATGTAGCACAATTTATCTTGAAGGGGGCGTAGCTCAGATGGTAGAGCGCTCGCTTAGCATGCGAGAGGTACTGGGATCGATACCCAGCGCCTCCAGAATTTTTAACACACCTACATGCGCACCTTGCCATGCAAGTGGAGTAATTCACAGCCAGCAGATGTGTCTAGGCAGATACAAGAGAACGATTAGCATCCACAATTGGCAAGCGTGCTGTTATTCGTGCGCAGGAAGCACCCTCCTCCAACTCCTACACTTAATTTACAAACAGTACAAGTGTTCCCATAAGATTCTTAAGCCTACGTCGGAAAGATCTGCCTTACGCCGGGTTCACGTAAATCCCACTGCACATTCCTATTCTTTGCGTGCAGTCGGCTGCTACTGGTGTTGCTAGTTGTGACTTCTGATAACAGATGCCGTAGCAATCAATTCATGGAGTGATTTGTATGTTTTGCGATAGTCTGTCTCTGACAAGCCAGCACAGGTGACATAGGTGCGAACGCAGGAAGCTTGCAGCCCCTCGCTGCCTGCAGACACCGAGCAGCCACACTAGGAGGGCGGCCTAAGCCGTAGGCGAAATGTGCTCATTCGCTTTGGGGCGACGTCGAACTATAAATGAGGCTGTCACTAGCGTGAGCGTCGTGTAAAGTCGTAAAAGTCGGCTGCATGGGCGAGTGCCATGTTTGGGGAGCGTTTCGTAGTTTGCGCAGTGCAATGGAGACGTGGAAACTTGTTGTGGCCCAGTGTTTTGCAGTTGGACGACAAGAGTGGTACACAGTAGCAAAGAGCGAGGCACTGAGTTTGCATGAACAGTGGAGTGCAGAATGGGGCTCGAGATGTGCTTGTTACCTCAGGTGCTGTGTGATTGTCGACAAGGAGTGAAAACGGAGCAATTTGTGACCCCCCCTTTCAATTTAAGACGTTAAAAACAGACGGAATTTGCATTCGTAATACCAGAGCATCGAAACTACTTGGAACTCTTGTGTATATGAACGTGTCCGCGCCTTTGTACTCTGGTCCCTTCAGCGCTACAAACCAACCAAGCATCGTGTCCGCGCACATCAGAGTCTCAAGGAATGGAGAATAGCGCAGTTTGGTCGCGAATCGGGGCGTAGCTCATTTGGTAGAGCGTTCGCTTTGCATGTGAAAGGTCCCGGGTTCAAGCCCCGGCGCCTCCATGTTTTGTGGTCAGTGGATGCCAAGTGTTGATCGCGGCGAACCTAAAAGCACGCAAGATGTTGCAAAGCCAGCGTCACAGACTTGTATGATGCATACTGACGTAAGGAGAGCAAGATGTATGTATGGGGACCGGCTGTCATCGAGTGCAGGTCTGTCTTAGGTATCACGGCTTAACGTCATTGAAGTCTAGAGAATGGACAACACGTTCGTCTTACTCAGAGCGGTGTCCGAATTCTATTTTCGACGTGATGCGTGCCACTTCCATTGTGGCCAACTACGATTCAATACAGAATGCACGAAACCTGAAAGACACCCTCACAGATACATAGAGAGTAGTGTTTGTCTGCGGAATAATGGGAGTGCAAGCGTCTGTGACATTGATATTGCTGTATGTAGCACAATTTATCTTGAAGGGGGCGTAGCTCAGATGGTAGAGCGCTCGCTTAGCATGCGAGAGGTACTGGGATCGATACCCAGCGCCTCCAGAATTTTTAACACACCTACATGCGCACCTTGCCATGCAAGTGGAGTAATTCACAGCCAGCAGATGTGTCTAGGCAGATACAAGAGAACGATTAGCATCCACAATTGGCAAGCGTGCTGTTATTCGTGCGCAGGAAGCACCCTCCTCCAACTCCTACACTTAATTTACAAACAGTACAAGTGTTCCCATAAGATTCTTAAGCCTACGTCGGAAAGATCTGCCTTACGCCGGGTTCACGTAAATCCCACTGCACATTCCTATTCTTTGCGTGCAGTCGGCTGCTACTGGTGTTGCTAGTTGTGACTTCTGATAACAGATGCCGTAGCAATCAATTCATGGAGTGATTTGTATGTTTTGCGATAGTCTGTCTATGACAAGCAAGCACAGGTGACATAGGTGCGAACGCAGGAAGCTTGCAGCCCCTCGCTGCCTGCAGACACCGAGCAGCCACACTAGGAGGGCGGCCTAAGCCGTAGGCGAAATGTGCTCATTCGCTTTGGGGCGACGTCGAACTATAAATGAGGCTGTCACTAGCGTGAGCGTCGTGTAAAGTCGTAAAAGTCGGCTGCATGGGCGAGTGCCATGTTTGGGGAGCGTTTCGTAGTTTGTGCAGTGCAATGGAGACGTGGAAACTTGTTGTGGCCCAGTGTTTTGCAGTTGGACGACAAGAGTGGTACACAGTAGCAAAGAGCGAGGCACTGAGTTTGCATGAACAGTGGAGTGCAGAATGGGGCTCGAGATGTGCTTGTTACCTCAGGTGCTGTGTGATTGTCGACAAGGAGTGAAAACGGAGCAATTTGTGACCCCCCTTTCAATTTAAGACGTTAAAAACAGACGGAATTTGCATTCGTAATACCAGAGCATCGAATCTACTTGGAACTCTTGTGTATATGAACGTGTCCGCGCCTTTGTACTCTGGTCCCTTCAGCGCTACAAACCAACCAAGCATCGTGTCCGTGCACATCAGAGTCTCAAGGAATGGAGAATAGCGCAGTTTGGTCGCGAATCGGGGCGTAGCTCATTTGGTAGAGCGTTCGCTTTGCATGTGAAAGGTCCCGGGTTCAAGCCCCGGCGCCTCCATGTTTTGTGGTCAGTGGATGCCAAGTGTTGATCGCGGCGAACCTAAAAGCACGCAAGATGTTGCAAAGCCAGCGTCACAGACTTGTATGATGCATACTGACGTAAGGAGAGCAAGATGTATGTATGGGGACCGGCTGTCATCGAGTGCAGGTCTGTCTTAGGTATCACGGCTTAACGTCATTGAAGTCTAGAGAATGGACAACACGTTCGTCTTACTCAGAGCGGTGTCCGAATTCTATTTTCGACGTGATGCGTGCCACTTCCATTGTGGCCAACTACGATTCAATACAGAATGCACGAAACCTGAAAGACACCCTCACAGATACATAGAGAGTAGTGTTTGTCTGCGGAATAATGGGAGTGCAAGCGTCTGTGACATTGATATTGCTGTATGTAGCACAATTTGACATGGATTGGGCGTAGCTCAGATGGTAGAGCGCTCGCTTAGCATGCGAGAGGTACTGGGATCGATACCCAGCGCCTCCAGAATTTTTAACACACCTACATGCGCACCTTGCCATGCAAGTGGAGTAATTCACAGCCAGCAGATGTGTCTAGGCAGATTCAAGAGAACGATTAGCATCCTCAATTGGCAAGCGTGCTGTTATTCATGCGCAGGAAGCACCCTCCTCCAACTCCTACACTTAATTTACAAACAGTACAAGTGTTCCCATAAGATTCTTAAGCCTACGTCGGAAAGATCTGCCTTACGCCGGGTTCACGTAAATCCCACTGCACATTCCTATTCTTTGCGTGCAGTCGGCTGCTACTGGTGTTGCTAGTTGTGACTTCTGATAACAGATGCCGTAGCAATCAATTCATGGAGAGATTTGTATGTTTTGCGATAGTCTGTCTCTGACAAGCAAGCACAGGTGACATAGGTGCGAACGCAGGAAGCTTGCAGCCCCTCGCTGCCTGCAGACACCGAGCAGCCACACTAGGAGGGCGGCCTAAGCCGTAGGCGAAATGTGCTCATTCGCTTTGGGGCGACGTCGAACTATAAATGAGGCTGTCACTAGCGTGAGCGTCGTGTAAAGTCGTAAAAGTCGGCTGCATGGGCGAGTGCCATGTTTGGGGAGCGTTTCGTAGTTTGCGCAGTGCAATGGAGACGTGGAAACTTGTTGTGGCCCAGTGTTTTGCAGTTGGACGACAAGAGTGGTACACAGTAGCAAAGAGCGAGGCACTGAGTTTGCATGAACAGTGGAGTGCAGAATGGGGCTCGAGATGTGCTTGTTACCTCAGGTGCTGTGTGATTGTCGACAAGGAGTGAAAACGGAGCAATTTGTGACCCCCCTTTCAATTTAAGACGTTAAAAACAGACGGAATTTGCATTCGTAATACCAGAGCATCGAAACTACTTGGAACTCTTGTGTATATGAACGTGTCCGCGCCTTTGTACTCTGGTCCCTTCAGCGCTACAAACCAACCAAGCATCGTGTCCGTGCACATCAGAGACTCAAGGAATGGAGAATAGCGCAGTTTGGTCGCGAATCGGGGCGTAGCTCATTTGGTAGAGCGTTCGCTTTGCATGTGAAAGGTCCCGGGTTCAAGACCCGGCGCCTCCATGTTTTGTGGTCAGTGGATGCCAAGTGTTGATCGCGGCGAACCTAAAAGCACGCAAGATGTTGCAAAGCCAGCGTCACAGACTTGTATGATGCATACTGACGTAAGGAGAGCAAGATGTATGTATGGGGACCGGCTGTCATCGAGTGCAGGTCTGTCTTAGGTATCACGGCTTAACGTCATTGAAGTCTAGAGAATGGACAACACGTTCGTCTTACTCAGAGCGGTGTCCGAATTCTATTTTCGACGTGATGCGTGCCACTTCCATTGTGGCCAACTACGATTCAATACAGAATGCACGAAACCTGAAAGACACCCTCACAGATACATAGAGAGTAGTGTTTGTCTGCGGAATAATGGGAGTGCAAGCGTCTGTGACATTGATATTGCTGTATGTAGCACAATTTGTCATGGAGGGGGTGTAGCTCAGATGGTAGAGCGCTCGCTTAGCATGCGAGAGGTACTGGGATCGATACCCAGCGCCTCCAGAATTTTTAACACACCTACATGCGCACCTTGCCATGCAAGTGGAGTAATTCACAGCCAGCAGATGTGTCTAGGCAGATACAAGAGAACGATTAGCATCCACAATTGGCAAGCGTGCTGTTATTCGTGCGCAGGAAGCACCCTCCTCCAACTCCTACACTTAATTTACAAACAGTACAAGTGTTCCCATAACATTCTTAAGCCTACGTCGGAAAGATCTGCCTTACGCCGGGTTCACGTAAATCCCACTGCACATTCCTATTCTTTGCGTGCAGTCGGCTGCTACTGGTGTTGCTAGTTGTGACTTCTGATAACAGATGCCGTAGCAATCAATTCATGGAGTGATTTGTATGTTTTGCGATAGTCTGTCTCTGACAAGCAAGCACAGGTGACATAGGTGCGAACGCAGGAAGCTTGCAGCCCCTCGCTGCCTGCAGACACCGAGCAGCCACACTAGGAGGGCGGCCTAAGCCGTAGGCGAAATGTGCTCATTCGCTTTGGGGCGACGTCGAACTATAAATGAGGCTGTCACTAGCGTGAGCGTCGTGTAAAGTCGTAAAAGTCGGCTGCATGGGCGAGTGCCATGTTTGGGGAGCGTTTCGTAGTTTGCGCAGTGCAATGGAGACGTGGAAACTTGTTGTGGCCCAGTGTTTTGCAGTTGGACGACAAGAGTGGTACACAGTAGCAAAGAGCGAGGCACTGAGTTTGCATGAACAGTGGAGTGCAGAATGGGGCTCGAGATGTGCTTGTTACCTCAGGTGCTGTGTGATTGTCGACAAGGAGTGAAAACGGAGCAATTTGTGACCCCCCTTTCAATTTAAGACGTTAAAAACAGACGGAATTTGCATTCGTAATACCAGAGCATCGAAACTACTTGGAACTCTTGTGTATATGAACGTGTCCGCGCCTTTGTACTCTGGTCCCTTCAGCGCTACAAACCAACCAAGCATTGTGTCCGTGCACATCAGAGTCTCAAGGAATGGAGAATAGCGCAGTTTGGCCGCGAATCGGGGCGTAGCTCATTTGGTAGAGCGTTCGCTTTGCATGTGAAAGGTCCCGGGTTCAAGCCCCGGCGCCTCCATGTTTTGTGGTCAGTGGATGCCAAGTGTTGATCGCGGCGAACCTAAAAGCACGCAAGATGTTGCAAAGCCAGCGTCACAGACTTGTATGATGCATACTGACGTAAGGAGAGCAAGATGTATGTATGGGGACCGGCTGTCATCGAGTGCAGGTCTGTCTTAGGTATCACGGGTTAACGTCATTGAAGTCTAGAGAATGGACAACACGTTCGTCTTACTCAGAGCGGTGTCCGAATTCTATTTTCGACGTGATGCGTGCCACTTCCATTGTGGCCAACTACGATTCAATACAGAATGCACGAAACCTGAAAGACACCCTCACAGATATATAGAGAGTAGTGTTTGTCTGCGGAATAATGGGAGTGCAAGCGTCTGTGACATTGATATTGCTGTATGTAGCACAATTTGACATGGATTGGGCGTAGCTCAGATGGTAGAGCGCTCGCTTAGCATGCGAGAGGTACTGGGATCGATACCCAGCGCCTCCAGAATTTTTAACACACCTACATGCGCACCTTGCCATGCAAGTGGAGTAATTCACAGCCAGCAGATGTGTCTAGGCAGATACAAGAGAACGATTAGCATCCACAATTGGCAAGCGTGCTGTTATTCGTGCGCAGGAAGCACCCTCCTCCAACTCCTACACTTAATTTACAAACAGTACAAGTGTTCCCATAAGATTCTTAAGCCTACGTCGGAAAGATCTGCCTTACGCCAGGTTCACGTAAATCCCACTGCACATTCCTATTCTTTGCGTGCAGTCGGCTGCTACTGGTGTTGCTAGTTGTGACTTCTGATAACAGATGCCGTAGCAATCAATTCATGGAGTGATTTGTATGTTTTGCGATAGTCTGTCTCTGACAAGCAAGCACAGGTGACATAGGTGCGAACGCAGGAAGCTTGCAGCCCCTCGCTGCCTGCAGACACCGAGCAGCCACACTAGGAGGGCGGCCTAAGCCGTAGGCGAAATGTGCTCATTCGCTTTGGGGCGACGTCGAACTATAAATGAGGCTGTCACTAGCGTGAGCGTCGTGTAAAGTCGTAAAAGTCGGCTGCATGGGCGAGTGCCATGTTTGGGGAGCGTTTCGTAGTTTGCGCAGTGCAATGGAGACGTGGAAACTTGTTGTGGCCCAGTGTTTTGCAGTTGGACGACAAGAGTGGTACACAGTAGCAAAGAGCGAGGCACTGAGTTTGCATGAACAGTGGAGTGCAGAATGGGGCTCGAGATGTGCTTGTTACCTCAGGTGCTGTGTGATTGTCGACAAGGAGTGAAAACGGAGCAATTTGTGACCCCCCTTTCAATTTAAGACGTTAAAAACAGACGGAATTTGCATTCGTAATACCAGAGCATCGAAACTACTTGGAACTCTTGTGTATATGAACGTGTCCGCGCCTTTGTACTCTGGTCCCTTCAGCGCTACAAACCAACCAAGCATCGTGTCCGCGCACATCATAGTCTCAAGGAATGGAGAATAGCGCAGTTTGGTCGCGAATCGGGGCGTAGCTCATTTGGTAGAGCGTTCGCTTTGCATGTGAAAGGTCCCGTGTTCAAGCCCCGGCGCCTCCATGTTTTGTGGTCAGTGGATGCCAAGTGTTGATCGCGGCGAACCTAAAAGCACGCAAGATGTTGCAAAGCCAGCGTCACAGACTTGTATGATGCATACTGACGTAAGGAGAGCAAGATGTATGTATGGGGACCGGCTGTCATCGAGTGCAGGTCTGTCTTAGGTATCACGGCTTAACGTCATTGAAGTCTAGAGAATGGACAACACGTTCGTCTTACTCAGAGCGGTGTCCGAATTCTATTTTCGACGTGATGCGTGCCACTTCCATTGTGGCCAACTACGATTCAATACAGAATGCACGAAACCTGAAAGACACCCTCACAGATACATAGAGAGTAGTGTTTGTCTGCGGAATAATGGGAGTGCAAGCGTCTGTGACATTGATATTGCTGTATGTAGCACAATTGGTCATGGAGGGGGTGTAGCTCAGATGGTAGAGCGCTCGCTTAGCATGCGAGAGGTACTGGGATCGATACCCAGCGCCTCCAGAATTTTTAACACACCTACATGCGCACCTTGCCATGCAAGTGGAGTAATTCACAGCCAGCAGATGTGTCTAGGCAGATACAAGAGAACGATTAGCATCCACAATTGGCAAGCGTGCTGTTATTCATGCGCAGGAAGCACCCTCCTCCAACTCCTACACTTAATTTACAAACAGTACAAGTGTTCCCATAAGATTCTTAAGCCTACGTCGGAAAGATCTGCCTTACGCCGGGTTCACGTAAATCCCACTGCACATTCCTATTCTTTGCGTGCAGTCGGCTGCTACTGGTGTTGCTAGTTGTGACTTCTGATAACAGATGCCGTAGCAATCAATTCATGGAGTGATTTGTATGTTTTGCGATAGTCTGTCTCTGACAAGCAAGCACAGGTGACATAGGTGCGAACGCAGGAAGCTTGCAGCCCCTCGCTGCCTGCAGACACCGAGCAGCCACACTAGGAGGGCGGCCTAAGCCGTAGGCGAAATGTGCTCATTCGCTTTGGGGCGACGTCGAACTATAAATGAGGCTGTCACTAGCGTGAGCGTCGTGTAAAGTCGTAAAAGTCGGCTGCATGGGCGAGTGCCATGTTTGGGGAGCGTTTCGTAGTTTGCGCAGTGCAATGGAGACGTGGAAACTTGTTGTGGCCCAGTGTTTTGCAGTTGGACGACAAGAGTGGTACACAGTAGCAAAGAGCGAGGCACTGAGTTTGCATGAACAGTGGAGTGCAGAATGGGGCTCGAGATGTGCTTGTTACCTCAGGTGCTGTGTGATTGTCGACAAGGAGTGAAAACGGAGCAATTTGTGACCCCCCTTTCAATTTAAGACGTTAAAAACAGACGGAATTTGCATTCGTAATACCAGAGCATCGAAACTACTTGGAACTCTTGTGTATATGAACGTGTCCGCCCCTTTGTACTCTGGTCCCTTCAGCGCTACAAACCAACCAAGCATCGTGTCCGTGCACATCAGAGTCTCAAGGAATGGAGAATAGCGCAGTTTGGTCGCGAATCGGGGCGTAGCTCATTTGGTAGAGCGTTCGCTTTGCATGTGAAAGGTCCCGGGTTCAAGCCCCGGCGCCTCCATGTTTTGTGGTCAGTGGATGCCAAGTGTTGATCGCGGCGAACCTAAAAGCACGCAAGATGTTGCAAAGCCAGCGTCACAGACTTGTATGATGCATACTGACGTAAGGAGAGCAAGATGTATGTATGGGGACCGGCTGTCATCGAGTGCAGGTCTGTCTTAGGTATCACGGCTTAACGTCATTGAAGTCTAGAGAGTGGACAACACGTTCGTCTTACTCAGAGCGGTGTCCGAATTCTATTTTCGACGTGATGCGTGCCACTTCCATTGTGGCCAACTACGATTCAATACAGAATGCACGAAACCTGAAAGACACCCTCACAGATACATAGAGAGTAGTGTTTGTCTGCGGAATAATGGGAGTGCAAGCGTCTGTGACATTGATATTGCTGTATGTAGCACAATTTGTCATGGAGGGGGCGTAGCTCAGATGGTAGAGCGCTCGCTTAGCATGCGAGAGGTACTGGGATCGATACCCAGCGCCTCCAGAATTTTTAACACACCTACATGCGCACCTTGCCATGCAAGTGGAGTAATTCACAGCCAGCAGATGTGTCTAGGCAGATACAAGAGAACGATTAGCATCCACAATTGGCAAGCGTGCTGTTATTCGTGCGCAGGAAGCACCCTCCTCCAACTCCTACACTTAATTTACAAACAGTACAAGTGTTCCCATAAGATTCTTAAGCCTACGTCGGAAAGATCTGCCTTACGCCGGGTTCACGTAAATCCCACTGCACATTCCTATTCTTTGCGTGCAGTCGGCTGCTACTGGTGTTGCTAGTTGTGACGTCTGATAACAGATGCCGTAGCAATCAATTCATGGTGTGATTTGTATGTTTTGCGATAGTCTGTCTCTGACAAGCAAGCACAGGTGACATAGGTGCGAACGCAGGAAGCTTGCAGCCCCTCGCTGCCTGCAGACACCGAGCAGCCACACTAGGAGGGCGGCCTAAGCCGTAGGCGAAATGTGCTCATTCGCTTTGGGGCGACGTCGAACTATAAATGAGGCTGTCACTAGCGTGAGCGTCGTGTAAAGTCGTAAAAGTCGGCTGCATGGGCGAGTGCCATGTTTGGGGAGCGTTTCGTAGTTTGCGCAGTGCAATGGAGACGTGGAAACTTGTTGTGGCCCAGTGTTTTGCAGTTGGACGACAAGAGTGGTACACAGTAGCAAAGAGCGAGGCACTGAGTTTGCATGAACAGTGGAGTGCAGAATGGGGCTCGAGATGTGCTTGTTACCTCAGGTGCTGTGTGATTGTCGACAAGGAGTGAAAACGGAGCAATTTGTGACCCCCTTTCAATTTAAGACGTTAAAAACAGACGGAATTTGCACTCGTAATACCAGAGCATCGAAACTACTTGGAACTCTTGTGTATATGAACGTGTCCGCGCCTTTGTACTCTGGTCCCTTCAGCGCTACAAACCAACCAAGCATCGTGTCCGCGCACATCAGAGTATCAAGGAATGGAGAATAGCGCAGTTTGGTCGCGAATCGGGGCGTAGCTCATTTGGTAGAGCGTTCGCTTTGCATGTGAAAGGTCCCGGGTTCAAGCCCCGGCGCCTCCATGTTTTGTGGTCAGTGGATGCCAAGTGTTGATCGCGGCGAACCTAAAAGCACGCAAGATGTTGCAAAGCCAGCGTCACAGACTTGTATGATGCATACTGACGTAAGGAGAGCAAGATGTATGTATGGGGACCGGCTGTCATCGAGTGCAGGTCTGTCTTAGGTATCACGGCTTAACGTCATTGAAGTCTAGAGAATGGACAACACATTCGTCTTACTCAGAGCGGTGTCCGAATTCTATTTTCGACGTGATGCGTGCCACTTCCATTGTGGCCAACTACGATTCAATACAGAATGCACGAAACCTGAAAGACACCCTCACAGATACATAGAGAGTAGTGTTTGTCTGCGGAATAATGGGAGTGCAAGCGTCTGTGACATTGATATTGCTGTATGTAGCACAATTTGTCATGGAGGGGGCGTAGCTCAGATGGTAGAGCGCTCGCTTAGCATGCGAGAGGTACTGGGATCGATACCCAGCGCCTCCAGAATTTTTAACACACCTACATGCGCACCTTGCCATGCAAGTGGAGTAATTCACAGCCAGCAGATGTGTCTAGGCAGATACAAGAGAACGATTAGCATCCACAATTGGCAAGCGTGCTGTTATTCGTGCGCAGGAAGCACCCTCCTCCAACTCCTACACTTAATTTACAAACAGTACAAGTGTTCCCATAAGATTCTTAAGCCTACGTCGGAAAGATCTGCCTTACGCCGGGTTCACGTAAATCCCACTGCACATTCCTATTCTTTGCGTGCAGTCGGCTGCTACTGGTGTTGCTAGTTGTGACTTCTGATAACAGATGCCGTAGCAATCAATTCATGGAGTGATTTGTATGTTTTGCGATAGTCTGTCTCTGACAAGCAAGCACAGGTGACATAGGTGCGAACGCAGGAAGCTTGCAGCCCCTCGCTGCCTGCAGACACCGAGCAGCCACACTAGGAGGGCGGCCTAAGCCGTAGGCGAAATGTGCTCATTCGCTTTGGGGCGACGTCGAACTATAAATGAGGCTGTCACTAGCGTGAGCGTCGTGTAAAGTCGTAAAAGTCGGCTGCATGGGCGAGTGCCATGTTTGGGGAGCGTTTCGTAGTTTGCGCAGTGCAATGGAGACGTGGAAACTTGTTGTGGCCCAGTGTTTTGCAGTTGGACGACAAGAGTGGTACACAGTAGCAAAGAGCGAGGCACTGAGTTTGCATGAACAGTGGAGTGCAGAATGGGGCTCGAGATGTGCTTGTTACCTCAGGTGCTGTGTGATTGTCGACAAGGAGTGAAAACGGAGCAATTTGTGACCCCCCTTTCAATTTAAGACGTTAAAAACAGACGGAATTTGCATTCGTAATACCAGAGCATCGAAACTACTTGGAACTCTTGTGTATATGAACGTGTCCGCGCCTTTGTACTCTGGTCCCTTCAGCGCTACAAACCAACCAAGCATCGTGTCCGTGCACATCAGAGTCTCAAGGAATGGAGAATAGCGCAGTTTGGTCGCGAATCGGGGCGTAGCTCATTTGGTAGAGCGTTCGCTTTGCATGTGAAAGGTCCCGGGTTCAAGCCCCGGCGCCTCCATGTTTTGTGGTCAGTGGATGCCAAGTGTTGATCGCGGCGAACCTAAAAGCACGCAAGATGTTGCAAAGCCAGCGTCACAGACTTGTATGATGCATACTGACGTAAGGAGAGCAAGATGTATGTATGGGGACCGGCTGTCATCGAGTGCAGGTCTGTCTTAGGTATCACGGCTTAACGTCATTGAAGTCTAGAGAATGGACAACACGTTCGTCTTACTCAGAGCGGTGTCCGAATTCTATTTTCGACGTGATGCGTGCCACTTCCATTGTGGCCAACTACGATTCAATACAGAATGCACGAAACCTGAAAGACACCCTCACAGATACATAGAGAGTAGTGTTTGTCTGCGGAATAATGGGAGTGCAAGCGTCTGTGACATTGATATTGCTGTATGTAGCACAATTTGTCATGGAGGGGGCATAGCTCAGATGGTAGAGCGCTCGCTTAGCATGCGAGAGGTACTGGGATCGATACCCAGCGCCTCCAGAATTTTTAACACACCTACATGCGCACCTTGCCATGCAAGTGGAGTAATTCACAGCCAGCAGATGTGTCTAGGCAGATACAAGAGAACGATTAGCATCCACAATTGGCAAGCGTGCTGTTATTCGTGCGCATGAAGCACCCTCCTCCAACTGCTACACTTAATTTACAAACAGTACAAGTGTTCCCATAAGATTCTTAAGCCTACGTCGGAAAGATCTGCCTTACGCCGGGTTCACGTAAATCCCACTGCACATTCCTATTCTTTGCGTGCAGTCGGCTGCTACTGGTGTTGCTAGTTGTGACTTCTGATAACAGATGCCGTAGCAATCAATTCATGGAGTGATTTGTATGTTTTGCGATAGTCTGTCTCTGACAAGCAAGCACAGGTGACATAGGTGCGAACGCAGGAAGCTTGCAGCCCCTCGCTGCCTGCAGACACCGAGCAGCCACACTAGGAGGGCGGCCTAAGCCGTAGGCGAAATGTGCTCATTCGCTTTGGGGCGACGTCGAACTATAAATGAGGCTGTCACTAGCGTGAGCGTCGTGTAAAGTCGTAAAAGTCGGCTGCATGGGCGAGTGCCATGTTTGGGGAGCGTTTCGTAGTTTGCGCAGTGCAATGGAGACGTGGAAACTTGTTGTGGCCCAGTGTTTTGCAGTTGGACGACAAGAGTGGTACACAGTAGCAAAGAGCGAGGCACTGAGTTTGCATGAACAGTGGAGTGCAGAATGGGGCTCGAGATGTGCTTGTTACCTCAGGTGCTGTGTGATTGTCGACAAGGAGTGAAAACGGAGCAATTTGTGACCCCCCTTTCAATTTAAGACGTTAAAAACAGACGGAATTTGCATTCGTAATACCAGAGCATCGAAACTACTTGGAACTCTTGTGTATATGAACGTGTCCGCGCCTTTGTACTCTGGTCCCTTCAGCGCTACAAACCAAGCATCGTGTCCGTGCACATCAGAGTCTCAAGGAATGGAGAATAGCGCAGTTTGGTTGCGGATGGGGGCGTAGCTCAGTTGGTAGAGCGTTCGCTTTGCATGTGAAAGGTCCCGGGTTCAAGCCCCGGCGCCTCCATGTTTTGTGGTCAGTGGATGCCAAGTGTTGATCGCGGCGAACCTAAAAGCACGCAAGATGTTGCAAAGCCAGCGTCACAGACTTGTGTGATGCATACTGACGTAAGGAGAGCAAGATGTATGTGTGGGGACCGGCTGTCATCGAGTGCAGGTCTGTCTTAGGTATCACGGCTTAACGTCATTGAAGTCTAGAAAGTGGACAACACGTTCGTCTTACTCAGAGCGGTGTCCGAATTCTATTTTCGACGTGATGCGTGCCACTTCCATTGTGGCCAACTACGATTCAATACAGAATGCACGAAACCTGAAAGACACCCTCACAGATACATAGAGAGTAGTGTTTGTCTGCGGAATAATGGGAGTGCAAGCGTCTGTGACATTGATATTGCTGTATGTAGCACCATTTGACATGGATCGGGCGTAGCTCAGATGGTAGAGCGCTCGCTTAGCATGCGAGAGGTACTGGGATCGATACCCAGCGCCTCCAGAATTTTTAACACACCTACATGCGCACCTTGCCATGCAAGTGGAGTAATTCACAGCCAGCAGATGTGTCTAGGCAGATACAAAAGAACGATTAGCATCCACAATTGGCAAGCGTGCTGTTATTCGTGCGCAGGAAGCACCCTCCTCCAACTCCTACACTTAATTTACAAACAGTACAAGTGTTCCCATAAGATTCTTAAGCCTACGTCGGAAAGATCTGCCTTACGCCGGGTTCACGTAAATCCCACTGCACATTCCTATTCTTTGCGTGCAGTCGGCTGCTACTGGTGTTGCTAGTTGTGACGTCTGATAACAGATGCCGTAGCAATCAATTCATGGAGTGATTTGTATGTTTTGCGATACTCTATCTCTGACAAGCAAGCACAGGTGACATAGGTGCGAACGCAGGAAGCTTGCAGCCCCTCGCTGCCTGCAGACACCGAGCAGCCACACTAGGAGGGCGGCCTAAGCCGTAGGCGAAATGTGCTCATTCGCTTTGGGGCGACGTCGGACTATAAATGAGGCTGTCACTAGCGTGAGCGTCGTGTAAAGTCGTAAAAGTCGGCTGCATGGGCGAGTGCCATGTTTGGGGAGCGTTTCGTAGTTTGCGCAGTGCAATGGAGACGTGGAAACTTGTTGTGGCCCAGTGTTTTGCAGTTGGACGACAAGAGTGGTACACAGTAGCAAAGAGCGAGGCACTGAGTTTGCATGAACAGTGGAGTGCAGAATGGGGCTCGAGATGTGCTTGTTACCTCAGGTGCTGTGTGATTGTCGACAAGGAGTGAAAACGGAGCAATTTGTGACCCCCTTTCAATTTAAGACGTTAAAAACAGACGGAATTTGCATTCGTAATACCAGAGCATCGAAACTACTTGGAACTCTTGTGTATATGAACGTGTCCGCGCCTTTGTACTCTGGTCCCTTCAGCGCTACAAACCAACCAAGCATCGTGTCCGCGCACATCAGAGTCTCAAGGAATGGAGAATAGCGCAGTTTGGTCGCGAATCGGGGCGTAGCTCATTTGGTAGAGCGTTCGCTTTGCATGTGAAAGGTCCCGGGTTCAAGCCCCGGCGCCTCCATGTTTTGTGGTCAGTGGATGCCAAGTGTTGATCGCGGCGAACCTAAAAGCACGCAAGATGTTGCAAAGCCAGCGTCACAGACTTGTATGATGCATACTGACGTAAGGAGAGCAAGATGTATGTATGGGGACCGGCTGTCATCGAGTGCAGGTCTGTCTTAGGTATCACGGCTTAACGTCATTGAAGTCTAGAGAATGGACAACACGTTCGTCTTACTCAGAGCGGTGTCCGAATTCTATTTTCGACGTGATGCGTGCCACGTCCATTGTGGCCAACTACGATTCAATACAGAATGCACGAAACCTGAAAGACACCCTCACAGATACATAGAGAGTAGTGTTTGTCTGCGGAATAATGGGAGTGCAAGCGTCTGTGACATTGATATTGCTGTATGTAGCACAATTTGTCATGGAGGGGGCGTAGCTCAGATGGTAGAGCGCTCGCTTAGCATGCGAGAGGTACTGGGATCGATACCCAGCGCCTCCAGAATTTTTAACACACCTACATGCGCACCTTGCCATGTAAGTGGAGTAATTCACAGCCAGCAGATGTGTCTAGGCAGATACAAGAGAACGATTAGCATCCACAATTGGCAAGCGTGCTGTTATTCGTGCGCAGGAAGCACCCTCCTCCAACTCCTACACTTAATTTACAAACAGTACAAGTGTTCCCATAAGATTCTTAAGCCTACGTCGGAAAGATCTGCCTTACGCCGGGTTCACGTAAATCCCACTGCACATTCCTATTCTTTGCGTGCAGTCGGCTGCTACTGGTGTTGCTAGTTGTGACGTCTGATAACAGATGCCGTAGCAATCAATTCATGGAGTGATTTGTATGTTTTGCGATACTCTATCTCTGACAAGCAAGCACAGGTGACATAGGTGCGAACGCAGGAAGCTTGCAGCCCCTCGCTGCCTGCAGACACCGAGCAGCCACACTAGGAGGGCGGCCTAAGCCGTAGGCGAAATGTGCTCATTCGCTTTGGGGCGACGTCGAACTATAAATGAGGCTGTCACTAGCGTGAGCGTCGTGTAAAGTCGTAAAAGTCGGCTGCATGGGCGAGTGCCATGTTTGGGGAGCGTTTCGTAGTTTGCGCAGTGCAATGGAGACGTGGAAACTTGTTGTGGCCCAGTGTTTTGCAGTTGGACGACAAGAGTGGTACACAGTAGCAAAGAGCGAGGCACTGAGTTTGCATGAACAGTGGAGTGCAGAATGGGGCTCGAGATGTGCTTGTTACCTCAGGTGCTGTGTGATTGTCGACAAGGAGTGAAAACGGAGCAATTTGTGACCCCCCTTTCAATTTAAGACGTTAAAAACAGACGGAATTTGCATTCGTAATACCAGAGCATCGAAACTACTTGGAACTCTTGTGTATATGAACGTGTCCGCGCCTTTGTACTCTGGTCCCTTCAGCGCTACAAACCAACCAAGCATCGTGTCCGTGCACATCAGAGTCTCAACGAATGGAGAATAGCGCAGTTTGGTCGCGAATCGGGGCGTAGCTCATTTGGTAGCGCGTTCGCTTTGCATGTGAAAGGTCCTGGGTTCAAGCCCCGGCGCCTCCATGTTTTGTGGTCAGTGGATGCCAAGTGTTGATCGCGGCGAACCTAAAAGCACGCAAGATGTTGCAAAGCCAGCGTCACAGACTTGTATGATGCATACTGACGTAAGGAGAGCAAGATGTATGTATGGGGACCGGCTGTCATCGAGTGCAGGTCTGTCTTAGGTATCACGGCTTAACGTCATTGAAGTCTAGAGAATGGACAACACGTTCGTCTTACTCAGAGCGGTGTCCGAATTCTATTTTCGACGTGATGCGTGCCACGTCCATTGTGGCCAACTACGATTCAATACAGAATGCACGAAACCTGAAAGACACCCTCACAGATACATAGAGAGTAGTGTTTGTCTGCGGAATAATGGGAGTGCAAGCGTCTGTGACATTGATATTGCTGTATGTAGCACAATTTGTCATGGAGGGGGTGTAGCTCAGATGGTAGAGCGCTCGCTTAGCATGCAAGAGGTACTGGGATCGATACCCAGCGCCTCCAGAATTTTTAACACACCTACATGCGCACCTTGCCATGCAAGTGGAGTAATTCACAGCCAGCAGATGTGTCTAGGCAGATACAAGAGAACGATTAGCATCCACAATTGGCAAGCGTGCTGTTATTCGTGCGCAGGAAGCACCCTCCTCCAACTCCTACACTTAATTTACAAACAGTACAAGTGTTCCCATAAGATTCTTAAGCCTACGTCGGAAAGATCTGCCTTACGCCGGGTTCACGTAAATCCCACTGCACATTCCTATTCTTTGCGTGCAGTCGGCTGCTACTGGTGTTGCTAGTTGTGACTTCTGATAACAGATGCCGTAGCAATCAATTCATGGAGTGATTTGTATGTTTTGCGATAGTCTGTCTCTGACAAGCAAGCACAGGTGACATAGGTGCGAACGCAGGAAGCTTGCAGCCCCTCGCTGCCTGCAGACACCGAGCAGCCACACTAGGAGGGCGGCCTAAGCCGTAGGCGAAATGTGCTCATTCGCTTTGGGGCGACGTCGAACTATAAATGAGGCTGTCACTAGCGTGAGCGTCGTGTAAAGTCGTAAAAGTCGGCTGCATGGGCGAGTGCCATGTTTGGGGAGCGTTTCGTAGTTTGCGCAGTGCAATGGAGACGTGGAAACTTGTTGTGGCCCAGTGTTTTGCAGTTGGACGACAAGAGTGGTACACAGTAGCAAAGAGCGAGGCACTGAGTTTGCATGAACAGTGGAGTGCAGAATGGGGCTCGAGATGTGCTTGTTACCTCAGGTGCTGTGTGATTGTCGACAAGGAGTGAAAACGGAGCAATTTGTGACCCCCCTTTCAATTTAAGACGTTAAAAACAGACGGAATTTGCATTCGTAATACCAGAGCATCGAAACTACTTGGAACTCTTGTGTATATGAACGTGTCCGCGCCTTTGTACTCTGGTCCCTTCAGCGCTACAAACCAACCAAGCATCGTGTCCGCGCACATCAGAGTCTCAAGGAATGGAGAATAGCGCAGTTTGGTCGCGAATCGGGGCGTAGCTCATTTGGTAGAGCGTTCGCTTTGCATGTGAAAGGTCCTGGGTTCAAGCCCCGGCGCCTCCATGTTTTGTGGTCAGTGGATGCCAAGTGTTGATCGCGGCGAACCTAAAAGCACGCAAGATGTTGCAAAGCCAGCGTCACAGACTTGTATGATGCATACTGACGTAAGGAGAGCAAGATGTATGTATGGGGACCGGCTGTCATCGAGTGCAGGTCTGTCTTAGGTATCACGGCTTAACGTCATTGAAGTCTAGAGAATGGACAACACGTTCGTCTTACTCAGAGCGGTGTCCGAATTCTATTTTCGACGTGATGCGTGCCACTTCCATTGTGGCCAACTACGATTCAATACAGAATGCACGAAACCTGAAAGACACCCTCACAGATACATAGAGAGTAGTGTTTGTCTGCGGAATAATGGGAGTGCAAGCGTCTGTGACATTGATATTGCTGTATGTAGCACAATTTGTCATGGAGGGGGCGTAGCTCAGATGGTAGAGCGCTCGCTTAGCATGCGAGAGGTACTGGGATCGATACCCAGCGCCTCCAGAATTTTTAACACCCCTACATGCGCACCTTGCCATGCAAGTGGAGTAATTCACAGCCAGCAGATGTGTCTAGGCAGATACAAGAGAACGATTAGCATCCACAATTGGCAAGCGTGCTGTTATTCGTGCGCAGGAAGCACCCTCCTCCAACTCCTACACTTAATTTACAAACAGTACAAGTGTTCCCATAAGATTCTTAAGCCTACGTCGGAAAGATCTGCCTTACGCCGGGTTCACGTAAATCCCACTGCACATTCCTATTCTTTACATGCAGTCGGCTGCTACTGGTGTTGCTAGTTGTGACTTCTGATAACAGATGCCGTAGCAATCAATTCATGGAGAGATTTGTATGTTTTGCGATAGTCTGTCTCTGACAAGCAAGCACAGGTGACATAGGTGCGAACGCAGGAAGCTTGCAGCCCCTCGCTGCCTGCAGACACCGAGCAGCCACACTAGGAGGGCGGCCTAAGCCGTAGGCGAAATGTGCTCATTCGCTTTGGGGCGACGTCGAACTATAAATGAGGCTGTCACTAGCGTGAGCGTCGTGTAAAGTCGTAAAAGTCGGCTGCATGGGCGAGTGCCATGTTTGGGGAGCGTTTCGTAGTTTGCGCAGTGCAATGGAGACGTGGAAACTTGTTGTGGCCCAGTGTTTTGCAGTTGGACGACAAGAGTGGTACACAGTAGCAAAGAGCGAGGCACTGAGTTTGCATGAACAGTGGAGTGCAGAATGGGGCTCGAGATGTGCTTGTTACCTCAGGTGCTGTGTGATTGTCGACAAGGAGTGAAAACGGAGCAATTTGTGACCCCCCTTTCAATTTAAGACGTTAAAAACAGACGGAATTTGCATTCGTAATACCAGAGCATCGAAACTACTTGGAACTCTTGTGTATATGAACGTGTCCGCGCCTTTGTACTCTGGTCCCTTCAGCGCTACAAACCAACCAAGCATCGTGTCCGTGCACATCAGAGTCTCAAGGAATGGAGAATAGCGCAGTTTGGTAGCGAATCGGGGCGTAGCTCATTTGGTAGAGCGTTCGCTTTGCATGTGAAAGGTCCCGGGTTCAAGCCCCGGCGCCTCCATGTTTTGTGGTCAGTGGATGCCAAGTGTTGATCGCGGCGAACCTAAAAGCACGCAAGATGTTGCAAAGCCAGCGTCACAGACTTGTATGATGCATACTGACGTAAGGAGAGCAAGATGTATGTATGGGGACCGGCTGTCATCGAGTGCAGGTCTGTCTTAGGTATCACGGCTTAACGTCATTGAAGTCTAGAGAATGGACAACACGTTCGTCTTACTCAGAGCGGTGTCCGAATTCTATTTTCGACGTGATGCGTGCCACTTCCATTGTGGCCAACTACGATTCAATACAGAATGCACGAAACCTGAAAGACACCCTCACAGATACATAGAGAGTAGTGTTTGTCTGCGGAATAATGGGAGTGCAAGCGTCTGTGACATTGATATTGCTGTATGTAGCACCATTTGACATGGATTGGGCGTAGCTCAGATGGTAGAGCGCTCGCTTAGCATGCGAGAGGTACTGGGATCGATACCCAGCGCCTCCAGAATTTTTAACACACCTACATGCGCACCTTGCCATGCAAGTGGAGTAATTCACAGCCAGCAGATGTGTCTAGGCAGATACAAGAGAACGATTAGCATCCACAATTGGCAAGCGTGCTGTTATTCGTGCGCAGGAAGCACCCTCCTCCAACTCCTACACTTAAATTACAAACAGTACAAGTGTTCCCATAAGATTCTTAAGCCTACGTCGGAAAGATCTGCCTTACGCCGGGTTCACGTAAATCCCACTGCACATTCCTATTCTTTGCGTGCAGTCGGCTGCTACTGGTGTTGCTAGTTGTGACGTCTGATAACAGATGCCGTAGCAATCAATTCATGGAGTGATTTGTATGTTTTGCGATACTCTATCTCTGACAAGCAAGCACAGGTGACATAGGTGCGAACGCAGGAAGCTTGCAGCCCCTCGCTGCCTGCAGACACCGAGCAGCCACACTAGGAGGGCGGCCTAAGCCGTAGGCGAAATGTGCTCATTCGCTTTGGGGCGACGTCGAACTATAAATGAGGCTGTCACTAGCGTGAGCGTCGTGTAAAGTCGTAAAAGTCGGCTGCATGGGCGAGTGCCATGTTTGGGGAGCGTTTCGTAGTTTGCGCAGTGCAATGGAGACGTGGAAACTTGTTGTGGCCCAGTGTTTTGCAGTTGGACGACAAGAGTGGTACACAGTAGCAAAGAGCGAGGCACTGAGTTTGCATGAACAGTGGAGTGCAGAATGGGGCTCGAGATGTGCTTGTTACCTCAGGTGCTGTGTGATTGTCGACAAGGAGTGAAAACGGAGCAATTTGTGACCCCCCTTTCAATTTAAGACGTTAAAAACAGACGGAATTTGCATTCGTAATACCAGAGCATCGAAACTACTTGGAACTCTTGTGTATATGAACGTGTCCGCGCCTTTGTACTCTGGTCCCTTCAGCGCTACAAACCAACCAAGCATCGTGTCCGTGCACATCAGAGTCTCAAGGAATGGAGAATAGCGCAGTTTGGTCGCGAATCTGGGCGTAGCTCATTTGGTAGAGCGTTCGCTTTGCATGTGAAACGTCCCGTGTTCAAGCCCCGGCGCCTCCATGTTTTGTGGTCAGTGGATGCCAAGTGTTGATCGCGGCGAACCTAAAAGCACGCAAGATGTTGCAAAGCCAGCGTCACAGACTTGTATGATGCATACTGACGTAAGGAGAGCAAGATGTATGTGTGGGGACCGGCTGTCATCGAGTGCAGGTCTGTCTTAGGTATCACGGCTTAACGTCATTGAAGTCTAGAGAATGGACAACACGTTCGTCTTACTCAGAGCGGTGTCCGAATTCTATTTTCGACGTGATGCGTGCCACTTCCATTGTGGCCAACTACGATTCAATACAGAATGCACGAAACCTGAAAGACACCCTCACAGATACATAGAGAGTAGTGTTTGTCTGCGGAATCATGGGAGTGCAAGCGTCTGTGACATTGATATTGCTGTATGTAGCACAATTTGTCATGGAGGGGCGTAGCTCAGATGGTAGAGCGCTCGCTTAGCATGCGAGAGGTACCGGGATCGATACCCAGCGCCTCCAGAATTTTTAACACACCTACATGCGCACCTTGCCATGCAAGTGGAGTAATTCACAGCCAGCAGATGTGTCTAGGCAGATACAAGAGAACGATTAGCATCCACAATTGGCAAGCGTGCTGTTATTCGTGCGCAGGAAGCACCCTCCTCCAACTCCTACACTTAATTTACAAACAGTACAAGTGTTCCCATAAGATTCTTAAGCCTACGTCGGAAAGATCTGCCTTACGCCGGGTTCACGTAAATCCCACTGCACATTCCTATTCTTTGCGTGCAGTCGGCTGCTACTGGTGTTGCTAGTTGTGACTTCTGATAACAGATGCCGTAGCAATCAATTCATGGAGTGATTTGTATGTTTTGCGATAGTCTGTCTCTGACAAGCAAGCACAGGTGACATAGGTGCGAACGCAGGAAGCTTGCTGCCCCTCGCTGCCTGCAGACACCGAGCAGCCACACTAGGAGGGCGGCCTAAGCCGTAGGCGAAATGTGCTCATTCGCTTTGGGGCGACGTCGAACTATAAATGAGGCTGTCACTAGCGTGAGCGTTGCGTGAAGTCGTAAAAGTCGTCTGTATGGGCGAGTGCCATGTTTGGGGAGCGTTTCGTAGTTTGCGCAGTGCAATGGAGACGTGGAAACTTGTTGTGGCCCAGTGTTTTGCAGTTGGACGACAAGAGTGGTACACAGTAGCAAAGAGCGAGGCATTGAGTTTGCATGAACAGTGGAGTGCAGAATGGGGCTCGAGATGTGCTTGTTACCTCAGGTGCTGTGTGATTGTCGACAAGGAGTGAAAACGGAGCAATTTGTGACCCCCTTTCAATTTAAGACGTTAAAAACAGACGGAATTTGCATTCGTAATACCAGAGCATCGAAACTACTTGGAACTCTTGTGTATATGAACGTGTCCGCGCCTTTGTACTCTGGTCCCTTCAGCGCTACAAACCAACCAAGCATCGTGTCCGTGCACATCAGAGTCGCAAGGAATGGAGAATAGCGCAGCTTGGTCGCGGATGTGGGCGTAGCTCAGTTGGTAGAGCGTTCGCTTTGCATGTGATAGGTCCCGGGTTCAAGCCCTGGCGCCTCCATGTTTTGTGGTCAGTGGATGCCAAGTGTTGATCGCGGCGAACCTAAAAGCACGCAAGATGCTGCAAAGCCAGCGTCACAGACTTGTATGATGCATACTGACGTAAGGAGAGCAAGATGTATGTATGGGGACCGGCTGTCATCGAGTGCAGGTCTGTCTTAGGTATCACGGCTTAACGTCATTGAAGTCTAGAGAGTGGACAACACGTTCGTCTTACTCAGAGCGGTGTCCGAATTCTATTTTCGACGTGATGCGTGCCACTTCCATTGTGGCCAACTACGATTCAATACAGAATGCACGAAACCTGAAAGACACCCTCACAGATACATAGAGAGTAGTGTTTGTCTGCGGAATAATGGGAGTGCAAGCGTCTGTGACATTGATATTGCTGTATGTAGCACAATTTATCATGGAGGGGGCGTAGCTCAGATGGTAGAGCGCTCGCTTAGCATGCGAGAGGTACTGGGATCGATACCCAGCGTCTCCAGAATTTTTAACACACCTACATGCGCACCTTGCCATGCAAGTGGAGTAATTCACAGCCAGCAGATGTGTCTAGGCAGATACAAGAGAACGATTAGCATCCACAATTGGCAAGCGTGCTGTTATTCGTGCGCAGGAAGCACCCTCCTCCAACTCCTACACTTAATTTAAAAAACAGTACAAGTGTTCCCATAAGATTCTTAAGCCTACGTCGGAAAGATCTGCCTTACGCCGGGTTCACCTAAATCCCACTGCACATTCCTATTCTTTGCGTGCAGTCGGCTGCTACTGGTGTTGCTAGTTGTGACTTCTGATAACAGATGCCTTAGCAATCAATTCATGGAGTGATTTGTATGTTTTGCGATAGTCTGTCTCTGACAAGCAAGCACAGGTGACATAGGTGCGAACGCAGGAAGCTTGCAGCCCCTCGCTGCCTGCAGACACCGAGCAGCCACACTAGGAGGGCGGCCTAAGCCGTAGGCGAAATGTGCTCATTCGCTTTGGGGCGACGTCGAACTATAAATGAGGCTGTCACTAGCGTGAGCGTCGTGTAAAGTCGTAAAAGTCGGCTGCATGGGCGAGTGCCATGTTTGGGGAGCGTTTCGTAGTTTGCGCAGTGCAATGGAGACGTGGAAACTTGTTGTGGCCCAGTGTTTTGCAGTTGGACGACCAGAGTGGTACACAGTAGCAAAGAGCGAGGCACTGAGTTTGCATGAACAGTGGAGTGCAGAATGGGGCTCGAGATGTGCTTGTTACCTCAGGTGCTGTGTGATTGTCGACAAGGAGTGAAAACGGAGCAATTTGTGACCCCCCTTTCAATTTAAGACGTTAAAAACAGACGGAATTTGCATTCGTAATACCAGAGCATCGAAACTACTTGGAACTCTTGTGTATATGAACGTGTCCGCGCCTTTGTACTCTGGTCCCTTCAGCGCTACAAACCAACCAAGCATCGTGTCCGTGCACATCAGAGTCTCAAGGAATGGAGAATAGCGCAGTTTGGTCGCGGATGGGGGCGTAGCTCAGTTGGTAGAGCGTTCGCTTTGCATGTGAAAGGTCTCGGGTTCAAGCACCGGCGCCTCCATGTTTTGTGGTCAGTGGATGCCAAGTGTTGATCGCGGCGAACCTAAAAGCACGCAAGATGTTGCAAAGCCAGCGTCACAGACTTGTATGATGCATACTGACGTAAGGAGAGCAAGATGTATGTGTGGGGACCGGCTGTCATCGAGTGCAGGTCTGTCTTAGGTATCACGGCTTAACGTCATTGAAGTCTAGAGAGTGGACAACACGTTCGTCTTACTCAGAGCGGTGTCCGAATTCTATTTTCGACGTGATGCGTGCCACTTCCATTGTGGCCAACTACGATTCAATACAGAATGCACGAAACCTGAAAGACACCCTCACAGATACATAGAGAGTAGTGTTTGTCTGCGGAATAATGGGAGTGCAAGCGTCTGTGACATTGATATTGCTGTATGTAGCACAATTTATCATGGAGGGGGCGTAGCTCAGATGGTAGAGCGCTCGCTTAGCATGCGAGAGGTACTGGGATCGATACCCAGCGCCTCCAGAATTTTTAACACACCTACATGCGCACCTTGCCATGCAAGTGGAGTAATTCACAGCCAGCAGATGTGTCTAGGCAGATACAAGAGAACGATTAGCATCCACAATTGGCAAGCGTGCTGTTATTCGTGCGCAGGAAGCACCCTCCTCCAACTCCTACACTTAATTTACAAACAGTACAAGTGTTCCCATAAGATTCTTAAGCCTACGTCGGAAAGATCTGCCTTACGCCGGGTTCACGTAAATCCCACTGCACATTCCTATTCTTTGCGTGCAGTCGGCTGCTACTGGTGTTGCTAGTTGTGACTTCTGATAACAGATGCCGTAGCAATCAATTCATGGAGTGATTTGTATGTTTTGCGATAGTCTATCTCTGACAAGCAAGCACAGGTGACATAGGTGCGAACGCAGGAAGCTTGCAGCCCCTCGCTGCCTGCAGACACCGAGCAGCCACACTAGGAGGGCGGCCTAAGCCGTAGGCGAAATGTGCTCATTCGCTTTGGGGCGACGTCGAACTATAAATGAGGCTGTCACTAGCGTGAGCGTCGTGTAAAGTCGTAAAAGTCGGCTGCATGGGCGAGTGCCATGTTTGGGGAGCGTTTCGTAGTTTGCGCAGTGCAATGGAGACGTGGAAACTTGTTGTGGCCCAGTGTTTTGCAGTTGGACGACCAGAGTGGTACACAGTAGCAAAGAGCGAGGCACTGAGTTTGCATGAACAGTGGAGTGCAGAATGGGGCTCGAGATGTGCTTGTTACCTCAGGTGCTGTGTGATTGTCGACAAGGAGTGAAAACGGAGCAATTTGTGACCCCCCTTTCAATTTAAGACGTTAAAAACAGACGGAATTTGCATTCGTAATACCAGAGCATCGAAACTACTTGGAACTCTTGTGTATATGAACGTGTCCGCGCCTTTGTACTCTGGTCCCTTCAGCGCTACAAACCAACCAAGCATCGTGTCCGTGCACATCAGAGTCTCAAGGAATGGAGAATAGCGCAGTTTGGTCGCGGATGGGGGCGTAGCTCAGTTGGTAGAGCGTTCCCTTTGCATGTGAAAGGTCCCGGGTTCAAGCCCCGGCGCTTCCATGTTTTGTGGTCAGTGGATGCCAAGTGTTGATCGCGGCGAACCTAAAAGCTCGCAAGATGTTGCAAAGCCAGCGTCACAGACTTGTATGATGCATACTGACGTAAGGAGAGCAAGATGTATGTGTGGGGACCGGCTGTCATCGAGTGCAGGTCTGTCTTAGGTATCACGGCTTAACGTCATTGAAGTCTAGAGAGTGGACAACACGTTCGTCTTACTCAGAGCGGTGTCCGAATTCTATTTTCGACGTGATGCGTGCCACTTCCATTGTGGCCAACTACGATTCAATACAGAATGCACGAAACCTGAAAGACACCCTCACAGATACATAGAGAGTAGTGTTTGTCTGCGGAATAATGGGAGTGCAAGCGTCTGTGACATTGATATTGCTGTATGTAGCACAATTTATCATGGAGGGGGCGTAGCTCAGATGGTAGAGCGCTCGCTTAGCATGAGAGAGGTACTGGGATCGATACCCAGCGCCTCCAGAATTTTTAACACACCTACATGCGCACCTTGCCATGCAAGTGGAGTAATTCACAGCCAGCAGATGTGTCTAGGCAGATACAAGAGAACGATTAGCATCCACAATTGGCAAGCGTGCTGTTATTCGTGAGCAGGAAGCACCCTCCTCCAACTCCTACACTTAATTTACAAACAGTACAAGTGTTCCCATAAGATTCTTAAGCCTACGTCGGAAAGATCTGCCTTACGCCGGGTTCACGTAAATCCCACTGCACATTCCTATTCTTTGCGTGCAGTCGGCTGCTACTGGTGTTGCTAGTTGTGACTTCTGATAACAGATGCCTTAGCAATCAATTCATGGAGTGATTTGTATTTTTTGCGATAGTCTATCTCTGACAAGCAAGCACAGGTGACATAGGTGCGAACGCAGGAAGCTTGCAGCCCCTCGCTGCCTGCAGACACCGAGCAGCCACACTAGGAGGGCGGCCTAAGCCGTAGGCGAAATGTGCTCATTCGCTTTGGGGCGACGTCGAACTATAAATGAGGCTGTCACTAGCGTGAGCGTCGTGTAAAGTCGTAAAAGTCGGCTGCATGGGCGAGTGCCATGTTTGGGGAGCGTTTCGTAGTTTGCGCAATGCAATGGAGACGTGGAAACTTGTTGTGGCCCAGTGTTTTGCAGTTGGACGACCAGAGTGGTACACAGTAGCAAAGAGCGAGGCACTGAGTTTGCATGAACAGTGGAGTGCAGAATGGGGCTCGAGATGTGCTTGTTACCTCAGGTGCTGTGTGATTGTCGACAAGGAGTGAAAACGGAGCAATTTGTGACCCCCCTTTCAATTTAAGACGTTAAAAACAGACGGAATTTGCATTCGTAATATCAGAGCATCGAAACTACTTGGAACTCTTGTGTATATGAACGTGTCCGCGCCTTTGTACTCTGGTCCCTTCAGCGCTACAAACCAACCAAGCATCGTGTCCGTGCACATCAGAGTCTCAAGGAATGGAGAATAGCGCAGTTTGGTCGCGGATGGGGGCGTAGCTCAGTTGGTAGAGCGTTCGCTTTGCATGTGAAAGGTTCCGGGTTCAAGCCCCGGCGCCTCCATGTTTTGTGGTCAGTGGATGCCAAGTGTTGATCGCGGCGAACCTAAAAGCACGCAAGATGTTGCAAAGCCAGCGTCACAGACTTGTATGATGCATACTGACGTAAGGAGAGCAAGATGTATGTGTGGGGACCGGCTGTCATCGAGTGCAGGTCTGTCTTAGGTATCACGGCTTAACGTCATTGAAGTCTAGAGAGTGGACAACACGTTCGTCTTACTCAGAGCGGTGTCCGAATTCTATTTTCGACGTGATGCGTGCCACTTCCATTGTGGCCAACTACAATTCAATACAGAATGCACGAAACCTGAAAGACACCCTCACAGATACATAGAGAGTAGTGTTTGTCTGCGGAATAATGGGAGTCCAAGCGTCTCTGACATTGATATTGCTGTATGTAGCACAATTTATCATGGAGGGGGCGTAGCTCAGATGGTAGAGCGCTCGCTTAGCATGCGAGAGGTACTGGGATCGATACCCAGCGCCTCCAGAATTTTTAACACACCTACATGCGCACCTTGCTCAGATGGTAGAGCGCTCGCTTAGCATGCGAGAGGTACTGGGATCGATACCCAGCGCCTCCAGAATTTTTAACACACCTACATGCGCACCTTGCCATGCAAGTGGAGTAATTCACAGCCAGCAGATGTGTCTAGGCAGATACAAGAGAACGATTAGCATCCACAATTGGCAAGCGTGCTGTTATTCGTGCGCAGGAAGCACCCTCCTCCAACTCCTACACTTAATTTACAAACAGTACAAGTGTTCCCATAAGATTCTTAAGCCTACGTCGGAAAGATCTGCCTTACGCCGGGTTCACGTAAATCCCACTGCACATTCCTATTCTTTGCGTGCAGTCGGCTGCTACTGGTGTTGCTAGTTGTGACTTCTGATAACAGATGCCGTAGCAATCAACTCATGGAGTGATTTGTATTTTTTGCGATAGTCTATCTCTGACAAGCAAGCACAGGTGACATAGGTGCGAACGCAGGAAGCTTGCAGCCCCTCGCTGCCTGCAGACACCGAGCAGCCACACTAGGAGGGCGGCCTAAGCCGTAGGCGAAATGTGCTCATTCGCTTTGGGGCGACGTCGAACTATAAATGAGGCTGTCACTAGCGTGAGCGTCGTGTAAAGTCGTAAAAGTCGGCTGCATGGGCGAGTGCCATGTTTGGGGAGCGTTTCGTAGTTTGCGCAATGCAATGGAGACGTGGAAACTTGTTGTGGCCCAGTGTTTTGCAGTTGGACGACCAGAGTGGTACACAGTAGCAAAGAGCGAGGCACTGAGTTTGCATGAACAGTGGAGTGCAGAATGGGGCTCGAGATGTGCTTGTTACCTCAGGTGCTGTGTGATTGTCGACAAGGAGTGAAAACGGAGCAATTTGTGACCCCCCTTTCAATTTAAGACGTTAAAAACAGACGGAATTTGCATTCGTAATACCAGAGCATCGAAACTACTTGGAACTCTTGTGTATATGAACGTGTCCGCGCCTTTGTACTCTGGTCCCTTCAGCGCTACAAACCAACCAAGCATCGTGTCCGTGCACATCAGAGTCTCAAGGAATGGAGAATAGCGCAGTTTGGTCGCGGATGTGGGCGTAGCTCAGTTGGTAGAGCGTTCGCTTTGCATGTGAAAGGTCCCGGGTTCAAGCCCCGGCGCCTCCATGTTTTGTGGTCAGTGGATGCCAAGTGTTGATCGCGGCGAACCTAAAAGCACGCAAGATGTTGCAAAGCCAGCGTCACAGACTTGTATGATGCATACTGACGTAAGGAGAGCAAGATGTATGTGTGGGGAACGGCTGTCATCGAGTGCAGGTCTGTCTTAGGTATCACGGCTTAACGTCATTGAAGTCTAGAGAGTGGACAACACGTTCGTCTTACTCAGAGCGGTGTCCGAATTCTATTTTCGACGTGATGCGTGCCACTTCCATTGTGGCCAACTACGATTCAATACAGAATGCACGAAACCTGAAAGACACCCTCACAGATACATAGAGAGTAGTGTTTGTCTGCGGAATAATGGGAGTCCAAGCGTCTCTGACATTGATATTGCTGTATGTAGCACAATTTATCATGGAGGGGGCGTAGCTCAGATGGTAGAGCGCTCGCTTAGCATGCGAGAGGTACTGGGATCGATACCCAGCGCCTCCAGAATTTTTAACACACCTACATGCGCACCTTGCTCAGATGGTAGAGCGCTCGCTTAGCATGCGAGAGGTACTGGGATCGATACCCAGCGCCTCCAGAATTTTTAACACACCTACATGCGCACCTTGCCATGCAAGTGGAGTAATTCACAGCCAGCAGATGTGTCTAGGCAGATACAAGAGAACGATTAGCATCCACAATTGGCAAGCGTGCTGTTATTCGTGCGCAGGAAGCACCCTCCTCCAACTCCTACACTTAATTTACAAACAGTACAAGTGTTCCCATAAGATTCTTAAGCCTACGTCGGAAAGATCTGCCTTACGCCGGGTTCACGTAAATCCCACTGCACATTCCTATTCTTTGCGTGCAGTCGGCTGCTACTGGTGTTGCTAGTTGTGACTTCTGATAACAGATGCCGTAGCAATCAACTCATGGAGTGATTTGTATGTTTTGCGATAGTCTGTCTCTGACAAGCAAGCACAGGTGACATAGGTGCGAACGCAGGAAGCTTGCAGCCCCTCGCTGCCTGCAGACACCGAGCAGCCACACTAGGAGGGCGGCCTAAGCCGTAGGCGAAATGTGCTCATTCGCTTTGGGGCGACGTCGAACTATAAATGAGGCTGTCACTAGCGTGAGCGTCGTGTAAAGTCGTAAAAGTCGGCTGCATGGGCGAGTGCCATGTTTGGGGAGCGTTTCGTAGTTTGCGCAGTGCAATGGAGACGTGGAAACTTGTTGTGGCCCAGTGTTTTGCAGTTGGACGACCAGAGTGGTACACAGTAGCAAAGAGCGAGGCACTGAGTTTGCATGAACAGTGGAGTGCAGAATGGGGCTCGAGATGTGCTTGTTACCTCAGGTGCTGTGTGATTGTCGACAAGGAGTGAAAACGGAGCAATTTGTGACCCCCCTT
Organism: Schistocerca gregaria; assembly: GCF_023897955.1. Lineage (NCBI taxonomy): Eukaryota > Metazoa > Arthropoda > Insecta > Orthoptera > Acrididae > Schistocerca > Schistocerca gregaria. Next base: position 30,804,178 of record NC_064925.1, read on the forward strand.
TCAATTTAAGACGTTAAAAACAGACGGAATTTGCATTCGTAATACCAGAGCATCGAAACTACTTGGAACTCTTGTGTATATGAACGTGTCCGCGCCTTTGTACTCTGGTCCCTTCAGCGCTACAAACCAACCAAGCATCGTGTCCGTGCACATCAGAGTCTCAAGGAATGGAGAATAGCGCAGTTTGGTCGCGGATGGGGGCGTAGCTCAGTTGGTAGAGCGTTCGCTTTGCATGTGAAAGGTCCCGGGTTCAAGCCTCGGCGCCTCCATGTTTTGTGGTCAGTGGATGCCAAGTGTTGATCGCGGCGAACCTAAAAGCACGCAAGATGTTGCAAAGCCAGCGTCACAGACTTGTATGATGCATACTGACGTAAGGAGAGCAAGATGTATGTGTGGGGACCGGCTGTCATCGAGTGCAGGTCTGTCTTAGGTATCACGGCTTAACGTCATTGAAGTCTAGAGAGTGGACAACACGTTCGTCTTACTCAGAGCGGTGTCCGAATTCTATTTTCGACGTGATGCGTGCCACTTCCATTGTGGCCAACTACGATTCAATACAGAATGCACGAAACCTGAAAGACACCCTCACAGATACATAGAGAGTAGTGTTTGTCTGCGGAATAATGGGAGTGCAAGCGTCTGTGACATTGATATTGCTGTATGTAGCACAATTTATCATGGAGGGGGCGTAGCTCAGATGGTAGAGCGCTCGCTTAGCCTGCGAGAGGTACTGGGATCGATACGCAGCGCCTCCAGAATTTTTAACACACCTACATGCGCACCTTATCATGCAAGTGGAGTAATTCACAGCCAGCAGATGTGTCTAGGCAGATACAAGAGAACGATTAGCATCCACAATTGGCAAGCGTGCTGTTATTCGTGCGCAGGAAGCACCCTCCTCCAACTCCTACACTTAATTTACAAACAGTACAAGTGTTCCCATAAGATTCTTAAGCCTACGTCGGAAAGATCTGCCTTACGCCGGGTTCACGTAAATCCCACTGCACATTCCTATTCTTTGCGTGCATTCGGCTGCTACTCGTGTTGCTAGTTGTGACTTCTGATAACAGATGCCGTAGCAATCAATTCATGGAGTGATTTGTATGTTTTGCGATAGTCTGTCTCTGACAAGCAAGCACAGGTGACATAGGTGCGAACGCAGGAAGCTTGCAGCCCCTCGCTGCCTGCAGACACCGAGCAGCCACACTAGGAGGGCGGCCTAAGCCGTAGGCGAAATGTGCCCATTCGCTTTGGGGCGACGTCGAACTATAAATGAGGCTGTCACTAGCGTGAGCGTTGCGTGAAGTCGTAAAAGTCGGCTGCATGGGCGAGTGCCATGTTTGGGGTGCGTTTCGTAGTTTGCGTAGTGCAATGGAGACGTGGAAACTTGTTATGGCCCAGTGTTTTGCAGTTGGACGACAAGAGTGGTACACAGTAGCAAAGAGCGAGGCACTGAGTTTGCATGAACAGTGGAGTGCAGAATGGGGCTCGAGATGTGCTTGTTACCTCAGGTGCTGTGTGATTGTCGACAAGGAGTGAAAACGGAGCAATTTGTGACCTCCCTTTCAATTTAAGACGTTAAAAACAGACGGAATTTGCATTCGTAATACCAGAGCATCGAAACTACTTGGAACTCTTGTGTATATGAACGTGTCCGCGCCTTTGTACTCTGGTCCCTTCAGCGCTACAAACCAACCAAGCATCGTGTCCGTGCACATCAGAGTCTCAAGGAATGGAGAATAGCGCAGTTTGGTCGCGGATGGGGGCGTAGCTCAGTTGGTAGAGCGTTCGCTTTGCATGTGGAAGGTGCCGGGTTCAAGCCCCGGCGCCTCCATGTTTTGTGGTCAGTGGATGCCAAGTGTTGATCGCGGCGAACCTAAAAGCACGCAAGATGTTGCAAAGCCAGCGTCACAGACTTTTGTATGATGCATACTGACGTAAGGAGAGCAAGATGTATGTGTGGGGACCGGCTGTCATCGAGTGCAGGTCTGTCTTAGGTATCACGGCTTAACGTCATTGAAGTCTAGAGAGTGGACAACACGTTCGTCTTACTCAGAGCGGTGTCCGAATTCTATTTTCGACGTGATGCGTGCCACTTCCATTGTGGCCAACTACGATTCAATACAGAATGCACGAAACCTGAAAGACACCCTCACAGATACATAGAGAGTAGTGTTTGTCTGCGGAATAATGGGAGTGCAAGCGTCTGTGACATTGATATTGCTGTATGTAGCACAATTTATCATGGAGGGGACGTAGCTCAGATGGTATAGCGCTCGCTTAGCATGCGAGAGGTACTGGGATCGATACCCAGCGCCTACAGAATTTTTAACACACCTACATGCGCACCTTGCCATGCAAGTGGAGTAATTCACAGCCAGCAGATGTGTCTAGGCAGATACAAGAGAACGATTAGCATCCACAATTGGCAAGCGTGCTGTTATTCGTGCGCAGGAAGCACCCTCCTCCAACTCCTACACTTAATTTACAAACAGTACAAGTGTTTCCATAAGATTCTTAAGCCTACGTCGGAAAGATCTGCCTTACGCCGGGTTCACGTAAATCCCACTGCACATTCCTATTCTTTGCGTGCAGTCGGCTGCTACTGGTGTTGCTAGTTGTGACTTCTGATAACAGATGCCGTAGCAATCAATTCATGGAGTGATTTGTATGTTTTGCGATAGTCTGTCTCTGACAAGCAAGCACAGGTGACATAGGTGCGAACGCAGGAAGCTTGCAGCACCTCGCTGCCTGCAGACACCGAGCAGCCACACTAGGAGGGCGGCCTAAGCCGTAGGCGAAATGTGCTCATTCGCTTTGGGGCGACGTCGAACTATAAATGAGGCTGTCACTAGCGTGAGCGTCGTGTAAAGTCGTAAAAGTCGGCTGCATGGGCGAGTGCCATGTTTGGGGAGCGTTTCGTAGTTTGCGCAGTGCAATGGAGACGTGGAAACTTGTTGTGGCCCAGTGTTTTGCAGTTGGACGACAAGAGTGGTACACAGTAGCAAAGAGCGAGGCACTGAGTTTGCATGAACAGTGGAGTGCAGAATGGGGCTCGAGATGTGCTTGTTACCTGAGGTGCTGTGTGATTGTCGACAAGGAGTGAAAACGGAGCAATTTGTGACCCCCCTTTCAATTTAAGACGTTAAAAACAGACGGAATTTGCATTCGTAATACCAGAGCATCGAAACTACTTGGAACTCTTGTGTATATGAACGTGTCCGCGCCTTTGTACTCTGGTCCCTTCAGCGCTACAAACCAACCAAGCATCGTGTCCGTGCACATCAGAGTCTCAAGGAATGGAGAATAGCGCAGTTTGGTCGCGCATGGGGGCGTAGCTCAGTTGGTAGAGCGTTCGCTTTGCATGTGAAAGGTCCCGGGTTCAAGCCCCGGCGCTTCCATGTTTTGTGGTCAGTGGATGCCAAGTGTTGATCGCGGCGAACCTAAAAGCACGCAAGATGTTGCAAAGCCAGCGTCACAGACTTGTATGATGCATACTGACGTAAGGAGAGCAAGATGTATGTGTGGGGACCGGCTGTCATCGAGTGCAGGTCTGTCTTAGGTATCACGGCTTAACGTCATTGAAGTCTAGAGAGTGGACAACACGTTCGTCTTACTCAGAGCGGTGTCCGAATTCTATTTTCGACGTGATGCGTGCCACTTCCATTGTGGCCAACTACGATTCAATACAGAATGCACGAAACCTGAAAGACATCCTCACAGATACATAGAGAGTAGTGTTTGTCTGCGGAATAATGGGAGTGCAAGCGTCTGTGACATTGATATTGCTGTATGTAGCACAATTTATCATGGAGGGGGCGTAGCTCAGATGGTAGAGCGCTCGCTTAGCATGCGAGAGGTACTGGGATCGATACCCAGCGCCTCCAGAATTTTTAACACACCTACATGCGCACCTTGCCATGCAAGTGGAGTAATTCACAGCCAGCAGATGTGTCTAGGCAGATACAAGAGAACGATTAGCATCCACAATTGGCAAGCGTGCTGTTATTCGTGCGCAGGAAGCACCCTCCTCCAACTCCTACACTTAATTTACAAACAGTACAAGTGTTCCCATAAGATTCTTAAGCCTACGTCGGAAAGATCTGCCTTACGCCGGGTTCACGTAAATCCCACTGCACATTCCTATTCTTTGCGTGCAGTCGGCTGCTACTGGTGTTGCTAGTTGTGACTTCTGATAACAGATGCCGTAGCAATCAATTCATGGAGTGATTTGTATGTTTTGCGATAGTCTGTCTCTGACAAGCAAGCACAGGTGACATAGGTGCGAACGCAGGAAGCTTGCAGCCCCTCGCTGCCTGCAGACACCGAGCAGCCACACTAGGAGGGCGGCCTAAGCCGTAGGCGAAATGTGCTCATTCGCTTTGGGGCGACGTCGAACTATAAATGAGGCTGTCACTAGCGTGAGCGTTGCGTGAAGTCGTAAAATTCGGCTGCATGGGCGAGTGCCATGTTTGGGGAGCGTTTCGTAGTTTGCGCAGTGCAATGGAGACGTGGAAACTTGTTGTGGCCCAGTGTTTTGCAGTTGGACGACAAGAGTGGTACACAGTAGCAAAGAGCGAGGCACTGAGTTTGCATGAACAGTGGAGTGCAGAATGGGGCTCGAGATGTGCTTGTTACCTGAGGTGCTGTGTGATTGTCGACAAGGAGTGAAAGCGGAGCAATTTGTGACCCACCTTTCAATTTAAGACGTTAAAAACAGACGGAATTTGCATTCGTAATACCAGAGCATCGAAACTACTTGGAACTCTTGTGTATATGAACGTGTCCGCGCCTTTGTACTCTGGTCCCTTCAGCGCTACAAACCAACCAAGCATCGTGTCCGTGCACATCAGAGTCTCAAGGAATGGAGAATAGCGCTGTTTGGTCGCGGATGGGGGCGTAGCTCAGTTGGACAGTTGCGAGTCAGCCGCCGAGCGGGACGGACGTGTGGCGGAGCTGGACGTCTGGCTGTAGTAAACACAGGCTGAGTCGCTGCGTTTGAGGTTAGTGGTGCTGCTAAGCCGCTATTCGTGTTGCACTTGTATTCATGAAGTTCTAGAATGAATAGGTCGAATTATTTGAGGAAAGACACAATCAAGTTTACTTTCGATCGAAATTTCGTTCGACCTAAAGCATTTGAAATTAAAGCATGGTTTATCGAAAAAGTATTGATTAACGGTGATGATGTTGTCGGAGTTTATCTCTCGTTTGTGACAAATGCTGTGTATCTGAAGATGAAAAGTCCAGAATTATGTAGTTGCATTGTGGATCGTTGCGGAGGTAGCGTGAAGTTTAATTATTCTGATGGGAATGTGAGTGACGTTGCTGTTAGTCATGCTGGATACGGGATTCGTACGATCAGAGTGTTTGAGCTCCCTTTTGAAATTCCGCCCGAAGAACTTAATGTTGCCCTTCGGCCTTATGGCAGAATTATTTCCAATGTGGCAGAAAGGTGGTCTGAAGCTCATATGTTTCCTGTCTTGAACGGCGTAAGGCAAATTAAGATTGAATTACAGAAGCATGTCCCCTCTTATCTTAATATTTGTGGGTATCGTGCTTTGATTATCTATGATGGGCAACCGCGGACTTGCGCTTTATGCAATTCCACGGAACACATTCGTGCAGAATGTTCACGGAGGCGTGTCCCGCAGTTACCGCGTGACGAGATGCCGAGTTCCGGCCCTGTTGTTGGTATGAAGTTGTCATACGCTGCCGCTGCTGACTTCCGCAGCCGAGGCGAGTCGGTGCCGCCTGTGCGCGGGGAGCCTGCTGCCTCGCGGGCGGTTGTCGATGATACTCCGGCTTCAAGCTCTAGATTTGCGGATGGTCTGCCTATCAGCTCCGCGCCCCTCGAATCTATGCCGACGCCAACTTTTTCCAACTCTCCCACTGTGGTTGTTCGTTCTTCCGCGGACTCGGCCGAAGATCCCCAAATACCCGCAACGGAGGTTTCCTTGCGTCGTCAGGATTCCCACCAACGTGAGGATATTGCCACTAGCTTCCGAGGAGTGGACGCTCCAGGCATCCACTCTGCGGGAACTATGAACGAAGATAGCAATCTGGACATTGGTTTCACGTTGGCGCCCACAGAAGACACTTGCGTCAAGGAAACCACAACGAGCGATAGTGTAGAATTGGAGACTGGGTTGCTACCAGTGGGAGCCATGGAAAAAGATGCGCCTCCTTCTGCCGTTGTGGAATGCGATACGCGGACTTTTGTCCGAAAAAAGGAACAGGCGACGTCAGACGTATCATCCGATACTTCTCCTGACAGGTCGCAAACTTCATCTCCTGCTAGATCGCCGAAGAGATCTTCGAAGAAAGGCAAGAAGAGGAGATTGGCACACAAAGCAGCAGAGAGTTTAGCTCCTGCATTGCGGGAAAAGTTAAAACATTTAAGGGATAATGAACGACTACGAGAACAATGCCCAGTAGCACGAGTTAACGAGTGTACTGAAGCGGAGATGAGTCGTGCCGATGCAGATGATCTTCAACAACAACCTCGCGCACCGCTTGGCGTCGCAGGTTTGCAGACCGGCACTACTATGGATTTAGACCGAACTGTCTCAGGAAAAGGACTTGATTGGGCCGATGCCCAAGAAGATCGCACCGACCACGGAATGGAGATGGACCTGACACATGCTAGTGGCATTTAATTTTTTTTTTTTTAATGTCTATTTTTCTTTCTGACAGACAGAATGGAATGGTACAGACGTGACTCTGCATGGGGTATACTTCATTAGCCAATTTCTTTTACCTGCACCTATGCCAACGGAACTGACATATAATGTGACCACGATCAATATAAATCGGATTCGCAGTGAAACGAAAGTCGCTTCTTTAAAAGATTTCCTTTACCAGTCGGATACTGATATAGCCCTCCTACAGGAATTTAATGTCCACAACTTTTATGTCCCAGGTTTTCAAGAGATTTTAAATATTGCACCGGAAGCCACATGTGGGACTGCGATCCTTGTCAAAGATGGTATTGATGTGAAGGATATCTGTCTGTTAGAAAATGGGAGGGGCATCAGTTGTAAAATTTTTACTACTACTGTTTTAAATGTATATGTCCCCTCTGGTAACAACGCTAGAGATGATAGGGCTAATTTTTTTAAGAACGATATGGTCTATTTACTTAAGGGGAATCCGGCGGAAGCTTTAATCGGTGGTGACTTTAATTGTGTACTTCACAAAAAGGATCAGCGACCAAATTTTAACTTCTCCAGGGAACTGGCGGCTTTGGTGACAAACATGAAGTGGACAGACGTGTGGGAAAGCAAATACCCCACGTTAGTCAAATTTACGTACATCAGTAGTCGCTCGCAAAGCAGAATAGACAGAATATACGTCACAGCAAACCTGGAAAATAAAATCAGTAGTATCGAAGTAATTCCCACTACCTTTTCGGACCATCTCGCAGTGAAATGCAGCATTCGGTTTCAGAAGCAAGGAACGTATTGGGGTCGCCCCTTATGGAAGCTGAATACCCATATGTTGTTCGAGGGTGCCCTATCAAGAACAGTAGCGGAGGTATGGCAGGCTGCTCTACGTATGCGCCATAAATACAGCTCTCGCCTTGCGTGGTGGACCTCATGTGCTAAAAAGAAATTGAGATCATCCCTAATAGCTTACGGGAGGGAGCGAGCGATGTGGTCTCGCAATACCGTTGAATTTTACTATACATGCTTAAGGGAACTATCAGCTCAGCAGATGACTGATGAGGTTTTCATTGAAATAAAGAAGATCAAGGCTCACCTCATAAGTCTCAAGCGACAACAGCTGGAGGGTTTAAAAATTAAATCTCATGTCCCGACAACGGTGGAGGACGAAAACGCATCGCTGTACCACTTACTCGAACATGAAAGAAATAGAAGACGAGCGTTTATTGCTTGTCTTAGAGTGGGCGATAACCGGGTGCTGACGGAACACTCTGACATTTTAAATGCAGTTTATGGATTTTATCGTACGTTATATACTGATACCCGGTATAATCTAGACTGTGCGAACGATTTGCTACGAACTACAGGTATCGACAACGTTATCAATGACGAGGACAATGTGTCCCTTACCACTGCGATCACATGTGAGGAGGTGTTTGATATACTTAAATATTCGCCTACCCGTAAGTCCCCAGGGCCTGATGGCTTGCCTGTAGAGTTTTATTGTAAATTTTGGCCTCTCATCGGTAATCAATTCACAGAAGTGATAAATGAAGTGTTGCAAGGTGTTACTGTTCCACGCGAGTTCAAAGAAAGCGTAACTGTGCTAATACCAAAGGGAAGGAACGCGACAGTTAAAGATCTCAATCAATTGAGACCAATATGTTTGATGAACTCGGATTATAAAATAATTGCACGTGTACTGAAGGAAAGACTGAGACCTCTAATGGAGAAGATCATAGGTGACCACCAAACCTGTCTCTCGGGGCGGAATATTTTTAAAACTGTTTGTGAATATAGGGATGTCTCTGCAATTTTTACAACGTCATCCTCACCAGGAGGCCTTGCCTTTATCGACTTCTCAAAGGCTTTTGACAGGGTCAGCCACTTATTTTTGTTCAGAGTGTTGACCTATGTGGGTTTTAGTCAACATTTTGTGCAAGTTTTAATTAACATTGTTGAAGGCATCCAAACACAAGTGTCTGTAAATGGGCATTTCACTCCACCCATTGAAATTCGCAACGGCGTCCCGCAGGGAAGTCCTTTGTCAATGCTCCTGTATGTTGTTGCACTGGAGCCTTTACTAAGGAGACTCGATGTCGATCTTGAGGGCATCACGATATCTGGCGTTAACAACGTCACCAATGCATATGCTGATGACGTTGGAGTGGTTATTCGTAGTAACGAAGATTTAGAGAAATTAACTACGAATATTCAGATCTTTTGTGAAGCTACAGGCGCTAGGGTTAACGAGGTGAAGAGTTCGTTTTTAAATTTTAAAGGTCTTCAAGATGTCCGTTTGGAATGGGCACGCTCCGTCGATCGTCACACCGCTCTGGGTGTCACCTTTTACCGATGTCCGCTTCAGACCATGACATACAATTGGAAGAAAGTACTGGATACAATCAGAGGAGCCACAATACTCAATCAGACCAGACATCTGAACATTAAACAACGAATCAGAATAATTAATTGGTCCATTTTATCAAAAGCTATATATATAGGTCAAATATTGCCAGTTTCGAAACCCATTGCCAAACGTATAATGAGTATCATTTGCCGATTTATATGGACAGGGAATATTTTTAGAGTAGCAGTCGGTACAGTTACGTTACCTTCCGCTGAAGGTGGCCTAGGTTTAACAGATATATGGCGGAAGACTACGGCGTTATATATAAAGAGGACCCTACAAATTATAGAAAAACATCCACATAGTATTACAGCCAGGCTGTATCGACTCCTACAGCCAGAAAATTTACGTCCACCCATAAATATAGGCGGAATTAATTATAAATTGAAATATATTCGCCAGTTCTTTTTAGAGATTAGCTACATGGACAGTATTGTCACGAATCCACAATCAAGGAATTGCAGGAAATTAATGGAACTCTTAACAACGAAAGAACATGTCAACAAAATGGAGTGCAGATATCCCGACAAAGACTGGAAAAGAATTTGGAAAAATATTAGTAATCGTGAACTGTCTTCCGACATTCAGGCAACCTGGTACCGAGTTGTTAATAACGTAGTTTCCAATAACGAAAAGTTGCACTCCATTGGTCTTAGTGACACGATTGTGTGCACCCGATGTGACGCAGTTGACACATTGATCCACCGCTTTCTCTGTGGCGGATACGCCGAAATATGGAGGGGACTCCAACGGCGGGTAGCCTTTATAACCAGAACTGTTAGTACTGAGATCAATGTTGAAAAATTACTCTTCCCCGATGGTGTTTTCTTCCCTGTCCAGAAAACCAATGCTGTGTTGTGGTTGTTTGGCAATTATGTACATTACGTTATATCTGAACACGGCAATGACCGTGTTTTAGAATACGAATTATACGAACGAGCAAAATATTATCAGATATGTACGCGCAGGGACCACAAAAAAAAACTTTTGGTAACATGTTACACATTCTGTTTCAGAGACAAGGGATTGGATAAACATCTTAATAGCCCTCGTCTACGAAAAATGTAGTCACAGGCCAAAGTAGGGGATCGCTGTTGAGGGTGAAGTACGGTGGGGACTTCGTGTGCCCCAGGGCCGCTACGGTAGCCGTGAAGGCCTCGGACAGAACCCCCAAACGGCACTGCGGCTTCACACTTACTGCTGGATGAACCCCATATCTCCAGCAACTACTTTCATCTATGATGATTTTCCAGGATTTCGGTAATATCGGAAGGTGGTTTCGTTGCACACAATGCAGTGGAAGCTTCTTGCACGTGTTCCTCAGTTACAATCTTTCTATTTTTGTTTAATTCTTTTTCAGTATGAAGCAAGAGTGACAATTTATTAATTCCCAAGAAGCCTTAATTTTTCAATTTTCAGTTCTACAGAGGAGAAGCCTCACATGGCGAAGAAGCCAAACATCATTTCATTTCCCTAACTGTCACAGTATATTTGAAAAAAAAATCAGTCGATATAGCATAGAAGCTCGCCGAAGAAGGCATAAAAGGAGAGCGAATGGATGGGCTGTGTGGGGAGAAGGGAGGCCCAAAAAAAAAAAAAAAAAGAAAAAGAAAAACAAAGAAAAATAAAAAAAAAAAAGTTGGTAGAGCGTTCGCTTTGCATGTGATAGGTCCCGGGTTCAAGCCCCGGCGCCTCCATGTTTTGTGGTCAGTGGATGCCAAGTGTTGATCGCGGCGAACCTAAAAGCACGCAAGATGTTGCAAAGCCAGCGTCACAGACTTGTATGATGCATACTGACGTAAGGAGAGCAAGATGTATGTGTGGGGACCGGCTGTCATCGAGTGCAGGTCTGTCTTAGGTATCACGGCTTAACGTCATTGAAGTCTAGAGAGTGGACAACACGTTCGTCTTACTCAGAGCGGTGTCCGAATTCTATTTTCGACGTGATGCGTGCCACTTCCATTGTGGCCAACTACGATTCAATACAGAATGCACGAAACCTGAAAGACACCCTCACAGATACATAGAGAGTAGTGTTTGTCTGCGGAATAATGGGAGTGCAAGCGTCTGTGACATTGATATTGCTGTATGTAGCACAATTTATCATGGAGGGGGCGTAGCTCAGATGGTAGAGCGCTCGCTTGGCATGCGAGAGGTACTGGGATCGATACCCAGCGCCTCCAGAATTTTTAACACACCTACATGCGCACCTTGCCATGCAAGTGGAGTAATTCACAGCCAGCAGATGTGTCTAGGCAGATACAAGAGAACGATTAGCATCCACAATTGGCAAGCGTGCTGTTATTCGTGCGCAGGAAGCACCCTCCTCCAACTCCTACACTTAATTTACAAACAGTACAAGTGTTCCCATAAGATTCTTAAGCCTACGTCGGAAAGATCTGCCTTACGCCGGGTTCACGTAAATCCCACTGCACATTCCTATTCTTTGCGTGCAGTCGGCTGCTACTGGTGTTGCTAGTTGTGACTTCTGATAACAGATGCCGTAGCAATCAATTCATGGAGTGATTTGTATGTTTTGCGATAGTCTGTCTCTGACAAGCAAGCACAGGTGACATAGGTGCGAACGCAGGAAGCTTGCAGCCCCTCGCTGCCTGCAGACACCGAGCAGCCACACTAGGAGGGCGGCCTAAGCCGTAGGCGAAATGTGCTCATTCGCTTTGGGGCGACGTCGAACTATAAATGAGGCTGTCACTAGCGTGAGCGTCGTGTAAAGTCGTAAAAGTCGGCTGCATTGGCGAGTGCCATGTTTGGGGAGCGTTTCGTAGTTTGCGCAGTGCAATGGAGACGTGGAAACTTGTTGTGGCCCAGTGTTTTGCAGTTGGACGACAAGAGTGGTACACAGTAGCAAAGAGCGAGGCACTGAGTTTGCATGAACAGTGGAGTGCAGAATGGGGCTCGAGATGTGCTTGTTACCTCAGGTGCTGTGTGATTGTCGACAAGGAGTGAAAACGGAGCAATTTGAGACCCCCCTTTCAATTTAAGACGTTAAAAACAGACGGAATTTGCATTCGTAATACCAGAGCATCGAAACTACTTGGAACTCTTGTGTATATGAACGTGTCCGCGCCTTTGTACTCTGGTCCCTTCAGCGCTACAAACCAACCAAGCATCGTGTCCGTGCACATCAGAGTCTCAAGGAATGGAGAATAGCGCAGTTTGGACGCGGATGGGGGCGTTGCTCAGTTGGTAGAGCGTTCGCTTTGCATGTGAAAAGTCCCGGGTCTAAGCCCCGGCGCCTCCATGTTTTGTGGTCAGTGGATGCCAAGTGTTGATCGCGGCGAACCTAAAAGCACGCAAGATGTTGCAAAGCCAGCGTCACAGACTTGTATGATGCATACTGACGTAAGGAGAGCAAGATATATGTGTGGGGACCGGCTGTCATCGAATGCAGGTCTGTCTTAGGTATCACGGCTTAACGTCATTGAAGTCTAGAGAGTGGACAACACGTTCGTCTTACTCAGAGCGGTGTCCGAATTCTATTTTCGACGTGATGCGTGCCACTTCCATTGTGGCCAACTACGATTCAATACAGAATGCACGAAACCTGAAAGACACCCTCACAGATACATAGAGAGTAGTGTTTGTCTGCGGAATAATGGGAGTGCAAGCGTCTGTGACATTGATATTGCTGTATGTAGCACAATTTATCATGGAGGGGGCGTAGCTCAGATGGTAGAGCGCTCGCTTAGCATGCGAGAGGTACTGGCATCGATACCCAGCGCCTCCAGAATTTTTAACACACCTACATGCGCACCTTGCCATGCAAGTGGAGTAATTCACAGCCAGCAGATGTGTCTAGGCAGATACAAGAGAACGATTAGCATCCACAATTGGCAAGCGTGCTGTTATTCGTGCGCAGGAAGCACCCTCCTCCAACTCCTACACTTAATTTACAAACAGTACAAGTGTTCCCATAAGATTCTTAAGCCTACGTCGGAATGATCTGCCTTACACCGGGATCACGTAAATCCCACTGCACATTCCTATTCTTTGCGTGCAGTCGGCTGCTACTGGTGTTGCTAGTTGTGACTTCTGATAACAGATGCCGTAGCAATCAATTCATGGAGTGATTTGTATGTTTTGCGATAGTCTGTCTCTGACAAGCAAGCACAGGTGACATAGGTGCGAACGCAGGAAGCTTGCAGCACCTCGCTGCCTGCAGACACCGAGCAGCCACACTAGGAGGGCGGCCTAAGCCGTAGGCGAAATGTGCTCATTCGCTTTGGGGCGACGTCGAACTATAAATGAGGCTGTCACTAGCGTGAGCGTCGTGTAAAGTCGTAAAAGTCGGCTGCATGGGCGAGTGCCATGTTTGGGGAGCGTTTCGTAGTTTGCGCAGTGCAATGGAGACGTGGAAACTTGTTGTGGCCCGGTGTTTTGCAGTTGGACGACAAGAGTGGTACACAGTAGCAAAGAGCGAGGCACTGAGTTTGCATGAACAGTGGAGTGCAGAATGGGGCTCGAGATGTGCTTGTTACCTCAGGTGCTGTGTGATTGTCGACAAGGAGTGAAAACGGAGCAATTTGTGACCCCCCTTTCAATTTAAGACGTTAAAAACAGACGGAATTTGCATTCGTAATACCAGAGCATCGAAACTACTTGGAACTCTTGTGTATATGAACGTGTCCGCGCCTTTGTACTCTGGTCCCTTCAGCGCTACAAACCAACCAAGCATCGTGTCCGTGCACATCAGAGTCTCAAGGAATGGAGAATAGCGCAGTTTGGTCGCGTATGGGGGCGTAGTTCAGTTGATAGAGCGTTCGCTTTGCATGTGAAAGGTCCCGGGTTCAAGCCCCGGCGCCTCCATGTTTTGTGGTCAGTGGATGCCAAGTGTTGATCGCGGCGAACCTAAAAGCACGCAAGATGTTGCAAAGCCAGCGTCACAGACTTGTATGATGCATACTGACGTAAGGAGAGCAAGATGTATGTGTGGGGACCGGCTGTCATCGAGTGCAGGTCTGTCTTAGGTATCACGGCTTAACGTCATTGAAGTCTAGAGAGTGGACAACACGTTCGTCTTACTCAGAGCGGTGTCCGAATTCTATTTTCGACGTGATGCGTGCCACTTCCATTGTGGCCAACTACGATTCAATACAGAATGCACGAAACCTGAAAGACACCCTCACAGATACATAGAGAGTAGTGTTTGTCTGCGGAATAATGGGAGTGCAAGCGTCTGTGACATTGATATTGCTGTATGTAGCACAATTTATCATGGAGGGGGCGTAGCTCAGATGGTAGAGCGCTCGCTTAGCATGCGAGAGGTACTGGCATCGATACCCAGCGCCTCCAGAATTTTTAACACACCTACATGCGCACCTTGCCATGCAAGTGGAGTAATTCACAGCCAGCAGATGTGTCTAGGCAGATACAAGAGAACGATTAGCATCCACAATTGGCAAGCGTGCTGTTATTCGTGCGCAGGAAGCACCCTCCTCCAACTCCTACACTTAATTTACAAACAGTACAAGTGTTCCCATAAGATTCTTAAGCCTACGTCGGAATGATCTGCCTTACACCGGGATCACGTAAATCCCACTGCACATTCCTATTCTTTGCGTGCAGTCGGCTGCTACTGGTGTTGCTAGTTGTGACTTCTGATAACAGATGCCGTAGCAATCAATTCATGGAGTGATTTGTATGTTTTGCGATAGTCTGTCTCTGACAAGCAAGCACAGGTGACATAGGTGCGAACGCAGGAAGCTTGCAGCACCTCGCTGCCTGCAGACACCGAGCAGCCACACTAGGAGGGCGGCCTAAGCCGTAGGCGAAATGTGCTCATTCGCTTTGGGGCGACGTCGAACTATAAATGAGGCTGTCACTAGCGTGAGCGTCGTGTAAAGTCGTAAAAGTCGGCTGCATGGGCGAGTGCCATGTTTGGGGAGCGTTTCGTAGTTTGCGCAGTGCAATGGAGACGTGGAAACTTGTTGTGGCCCGGTGTTTTGCAGTTGGACGACAAGAGTGGTACACAGTAGCAAAGAGCGAGGCACTGAGTTTGCATGAACAGTGGAGTGCAGAATGGGGCTCGAGATGTGCTTGTTACCTCAGGTGCTGTGTGATTGTCGACAAGGAGTGAAAACGGAGCAATTTGTGACCCCCCTTTCAATTTAAGACGTTAAAAACAGACGGAATTTGCATTCGTAATACCAGAGCATCGAAACTACTTGGAACTCTTGTGTATATGAACGTGTCCGCGCCTTTGTACTCTGGTCCCTTCAGCGCTACAAACCAACCAAGCATCGTGTCCGTGCACATCAGAGTCTCAAGGAATGGAGAATAGCGCAGTTTGGTCGCGTATGGGGGCGTAGTTCAGTTGGTAGAGCGTTCGCTTTGCATGTGAAAGGTCCCGGGTTCAAGCCCCGGCGCCTCCATGTTTTGTGGTCAGTGGATGCCAAGTGTTGATCGCGGCGAACCTAAAAGCACGCAAGATGTTGCAAAGCCAGCGTCACAGACTTGTATGATGCATACTGACGTAAGGAGAGCAAGATGTATGTGTGGGGACCGGCTGTCATCGAGTGCAGGTCTGTCTTAGGTATCACGGCTTAACGTCATTGAAGTCTAGAGAGTGGACAACACGTTCGTCTTACTCAGAGCGGTGTCCGAATTCTATTTTCGACGTGATGCGTGCCACTTCCATTGTGGCCAACTACGATTCAATACAGAATGCACGAAACCTGAAAGACACCCTCACAGATACATAGAGAGTAGTGTTTGTCTGCGGAATAATGGGAGTGCAAGCGTCTGTGACATTGATATTGCTGTATGTAGCACAATTTATCATGGAGGGGGCGTAGCTCAGATGGTAGAGCGCTCGCTTAGCATGCGAGAGGTACTGGCATCGATACCCAGCGCCTCCAGAATTTTTAACACACCTACATGCGCACCTTGCCATGCAAGTGGAGTAATTCACAGCCAGCAGATGTGTCTAGGCAGATACAAGAGAACGATTAGCATCCACAATTGGCAAGCGTGCTGTTATTCGTGCGCAGGAAGCACCCTCCTCCAACTCCTACACTTAATTTACAAACAGTACAAGTGTTCCCATAAGATTCTTAAGCCTACGTCGGAAAGATCTGCCTTACGCCGGGTTCACGTAAATCCCACTGCACATTCCTATTCTTTGCGTGCAGTCGGCTGCTACTGGTGTTGCTAGTTGTGACTTCTGATAACAGATGCCGTAGCAATCAATTCATGGAGTGCGTTGTATGTTTTGCGATAGTCTGTCTCTGACAAGCAAGCACAGGTGACATAGGTGCGAACGCAGGAAGCTTGCAGCCCCTCGCTGCTTGCAGACACCGAGCAGCCACACTAGGAGGGCAGCCTAAGCCGTAGGCGAAATGTGCTCATTCGCTTTGGGGCGACGTCGAACTATAAATGAGGCTGTCACTAGCGTGAGCGTCGTGTAAAGTCGTAAAAGTCGGCTGCATGGGCGAGTGCCATGTTTGGGGAGCGTTTCGTAGTTTGCGCAGTGCAATGGAGACGTGGAAACTTGTTGTGGCCCAGTGTTTTGCAGTTGGACGACAAGAGTGGTACACAGTAGCAAAGAGCGAGGCACTGAGTTTGCATGAACAGTGGAGTGCAGAATGGGGCTCGAGATGTGCTTGTTACCTCAGGTGCTGTGTGATTGTCGACAAGGAGTGAAAACGGAGCAATTTGTGACCCCCCTTTCAATTTAAGACGTTAAAAACAGACGGAATTTGCATTCGTAATACCAGAGCATCGAAACTACTTGGAACTCTTGTGTATATGAACGTGTCCGCGCCTTTGTACTCTGGTCCCTTCAGCGCTACAAACCAACCAAGCATCGTGTCCGTGCACATCAGAGTCTCAGGGAATGGAGAATAGCGCAGTTTGGCCGCGGATGGGGGCGTAGCTCAGTTGGTAGAGCGTTCGCTTTGCATGTGAAAGGTCCCGGGTACAAGCCCCGGCGCCTCCATGTTTTGTGGTCAGTGGATGCCAAGTGTTGATCGCGGCGAACCTAAAAGCACGCAAGATGTTGCAAAGCCAGCGTCACAGACTTGTATGATGCATACTGACGTAAGGAGAGCAAGATGTATGTGTGGGGACCGGCTGTCATCGAGTGCAGGTCTGTCTTAGGTATCACGGCTTAACGTCATTGAAGTCTAGAGAGTGGACAACACGTTCGTCTTACTCAGAGCGGTGTCCGAATTCTATTTTCGACGTGATGCGTGCCACTTCCATTGTGGCCAACTACGATTCAATACAGAATGCACGAAACCTGAGACACCCTCACAGATACATAGAGAGTAGTGTTTGTCTGCGGAATAATGGGAGTGCAAGCGTCTGTGACATTGATATTGCTGTATGTAGCACAATTTATCATGGAGGGGGCGTAGCTCAGATGGTAGAGCGCTCGTTTAGCATGCGAGAGGTACTGGGATCGATACCCAGCGCATCCAAAATTTTTAACACACCTACATGCGCACCTTGCCATGCAAGTGGAGTAATTCACAGCCAGCAGATGTGTCTAGGCAGATACAAGAGAACGATTAGCATCCACAATTGGCAAGCGTGCTGTTATTCGTGCGCAGGAAGCACCCTCCTCCAACTCCTACACTTAATTTACAAACAGTACAAGTGTTCCCATAAGATTCTTAAGCCTACGTCGGAAAGATCTGCCTTACGCCGGGTTCACGTAAATCCCACTGCACATTCCTATTCTTTGCGTGCAGTCGGCTGCTACTGGTGTTGCTAGTTGTGACTTCTGATAACAGATGCCGTAGCAATCAATTCATGGAGTGATTTGTATGTTTTGCGATAGTCTGTCTCTGACAAGCAAGCACAGGTGACATAGGTGCGAACGCAGGAAGCTTGCAGCCCCTCGCTGCCTGCAGACACCAAGCAGCCACACTAGGAGGGCGGCCTAAGCCGTAGGCGAAATGTGCTCATTCGCTTTGGGGCGACGTCGAACTATAAATGAGGCTGTCACTAGCGTGAGCGTCGTGTAAAGTCGTAAAAGTCGGCTGCATTGGCGAGTGCCATGTTTGGGGAGCGTTTCGTAGTTTGCGCAGTGCAATGGAGACGTGGAAACTTGTTGTGGCCCAGTGTTTTGCAGTTGGACGACAAGAGTGGTACACAGTAGCAAAGAGCGAGGCACTGAGTTTGCATGAACAGTGGAGTGCAGAATGGGGCTCGAGATGTGCTTGTTACCTGAGGTGCTGTGTGATTGTCGACAAGGAGTGAAAACGGAGCAATTTGTGACCCCCCTTTCAATTTAAGACGTTAAAAACAGACGGAATTTGCATTCGTAATACCAGAGCATCGAAACTACTTGGAACTCTTGTGTATATGAACGTGTCCGCGCCTTTGTACTCTGGTCCCTTCAGCGCTACAAACCAACCAAGCATCGTGTCCGTGCACATCAGAGTTTCAAGGAATGGAGAATAGTGCAGTTTGGTCGCGGATGGGGGCGTAGCTCAGTTGGTAGAGCGTTTGCTTTGCATGTGAAAGGTCCCGGGTTCAAGCATCGTCGCCTCCATGTTTTGTGGTCAGTGGATGCCAAGTGTTGATCGCGGCGAACCTAAAAGCATGCAAGATGTTGCAAAGCCAGCGTCACAGACTTGTATGATGCATACTGACGTAAGGAGAGCAAGATGTATGTGTGGGGACCGGATGTCATCGAGTGCAGGTCTGTCTTAGGTATCACGGCTTAACGTCATTGAAGTCTAGAGAGTGGACAACACGTTCGTCTTACTCAGAGCGGTGTCCGAATTCTATTTTCGACGTGATGCGTGCCACTTCCATTGTGGCCAACTACGATTCAATACAGAATGCACGAAACCTGAGACACCCTCACAGATACATAGAGAGTAGTGTTTGTCTGCGGAATAATGGGAGTGCAAGCGTCTGTGACATTGATATTGCTGTATGTAGCACAATTTATCATGGAGGGGGCGTAGCTCAGATGGTAGAGCGCTCGCTTAGCATGCGAGAGGTACTGGCATCGATACCCAGCGCCTCCAGAATTTTTAACACACCTACATGCGCACCTTGCCATGCAAGTGGAGTAATTCACAGCCAGCAGATGTGTCTAGGCAGATACAAGAGAACGATTAGCATCCACAATTGGCAAGCGTGCTGTTATTCGTGCGCAGGAAGCACCCTCCTCCAACTCCTACACTTAATTTACAAACAGTACAAGTGTTCCCATAACATTCTTAAGCCTACGTCGGAAAGATCTGCCTTACGCCGGGTTCACGTAAAACCCACTGCACATTCCTATTCTTTGCGTGCAGTCGGCTGCTACTGGTGTTGCTAGTTGTGACTTCTGATAACAGATGCCGTAGCAATCAATTAATGGAGTGCGTTGTATGTTTTGCGATAGTCTGTCTCTGACAAGCAAGCACAGGTGACATAGGTGCGAACGCAGGAAGCTTGCAGCCCCTCGCTGCCTGCAGACACCGAGCAGCCACACTAGGAGGGCGGCCTAAGCCGTAGGCGAAATGTGCTCATTCGCTTTGGGGCGACGTCGAACTATAAATGAGGCTGTCACTAGCGTGAGCGTCGTGTAAAGTCGTAAAAGTCGGCTGCATGGGCGAGTGCCATGTTTGGGGAGCGTTTCGTAGTTTGCGCAGTGCAATGGAGACGTGGAAACTTGTTGTGGCCCAGTGTTTTGCAGTTGGACGACAAGAGTGGTACACAGTAGCAAAGAGCGAGGCACTGAGTTTGCATGAACAGTGGAGTGCAGAATGGGGCTCGAGATGTGCTTGTTACCTCAGGTGCTGTGTGATTGTCGACAAGGAGTGAAAACGGAGCAATTTGTGACCCCCCTTTCAATTTAAGACGTTAAAAACAGACGGAATTTGCATTCGTAATACCAGAGCATCGAAACTACTTGGAACTCTTGTGTATATGAACGTGTCCGCGCCTTTGTACTTTGGTCCCTTCAGCGCTACAAACCAACCAAGCATCGTGTCCGTGCACATCAGAGTCTCAAGGAAAGGAGAATAGCGCAATTTAGTCGCGGATGGGGGCGTAGCTCAGTTGGTAGAGCGTTCGCTTTGCATGTGAAAGGTCCCGGGTTCAAGCCCCGGCGCCACCATGTTTTGTGGTCAGTGGATGCCAAGTGTTGATCGCGGCGAACCTAAAGGTACGCAAGATGTTGCAAAGCCAGCGTCACAGACTTGTATGATGCATACTGACGTAAGGAGAGCAAGATGTATGTGTGGGGACCGGCTGTCATCGAGTGCAGGTCTGTCTTAGGTATCACGGCTTAACGTCATTGAAGTCTAGAGAGTGGACAACACGTTCGTCTTACTCAGAGCGGTGTCCGAATTCTATTTTCGACGTGATGCGTGCCACTTCCATTGTGGCCAACTACGATTCAATACAGAATGCACGAAACCTGAAAGACACCCTCACAGATACGTAGAGAGTAGTGTTTGTCTGCGGAATAATGGGAGTGCAAGCGTCTGTGACATTGATATTGCTGTATCTAGCACAACTTATCATGGAGGGGGCGTAGCTCAGATGGTAGAGCGCTCGCTTAGCATGCGAGAGGTACTGGGATCGATACCCAGCGCCTCCAGAATATTTAACACACCTACATGCACACCTTGCCATGCAAGTGGAGTAATTCACAGCCAGCAGATGTGTCTAGGCAGATACAAGAGAACGATTAGCATCCACAATTGGCAAGCGTGCTGTTATTCGTGCGCAGGAAGCACCCTCCTCCAACTCCTACACTTAATTTACAAACAGTACAAGTGTTCCCATAAGATTCTTAAGCCTACGTCGAAAAGATCTGCCTTACGCCGGGTTCACGTAAATCCCACTGCACATTCCTATTCTTTGCGTGCAGTCGGCTGCTACTGGTGTTGCTAGTTGTGACTTCTGATGACAGATGCCGTAGCAATCAATTCATGGAGTGATTTGTATGTTTTGCGATAGTCTGTCTCTGACAAGCAAGCACAGGTGACATAGGTGCGAACGCAGGAAGCTTGCAGCCCCTCGCTGCCTGCAGACACCGAGCAGCCACACTAGGAGGGCGGCCTAAGCCGTAGGCGAAATGTGCTCATTCGCTTTGGGGCGACGTCGAACTATAAATGAGGCTGTCACTAGCGTGAGCGTTGCGTGAAGTCGTAAAAGTGGGCTGCATGGGCGAGTGCCATGTTTGGGGAGCGTTTCGTAGTTTGCGCAGTGCAATGGAGACGTGGAAACTTGTTGTGGCCCAGTGTTTTGCAGTTGGACGCCAAGAGTGGTTCACAGTAGCAAAGAGCGAGGCACTGAGTTTGCATGAACAGTGGAGTACAGAATGGGGCTCGAGATGTGCTTGTTACCTCAGGTGCTGTGTGATTGTCGACAAGGAGTGAAAACGGAGCAATTTGTGACCCCCCTTTCAATTTAAGACGTTAAAAACAGACGGAATTTGCATTCGTAATACCAGAGCATCGAAACTACTTGGAACTCTTGTGTATATGAACGTGTCCGCGCCTTTGTACTTTGGTCCCTTCAGCGCTACAAACCAACCAAGCATCGTGTCAATGCACATCAGAGTCTCAAGGAATGGAGAATAGCGCAGTTTGGTCGCGGATGGGGGCGTAGCTCAGTTGGTAGAGCGTTCGCTTTGCATGTGAAAGGTCCCGGGTTCAAGCCCCGGCGCCTCCATGTTTTGTGGTCAGTGGATGCCAAGTGTTGATCGCGGCGAACCTAAAAGCATGCAAGATGTTGCAAAGCCAGCGTCACAGACTTGTATGATGCATACTGACGTAAGGAGAGCAAGATGTATGTGTGGGGACCGGCTGTCATCGAGTGCAGGTCTGTCTTAGGTATCACGGCTTAACGTCATTGAAGTCTAGAGAGTGGACAACACGTTCGTCTTACTCAGCGCGGTGTCCGAATTCTATTTTCGACGTGATGCGTGCCACTTCCATTGTGGCCAACTACGATTCAATACAGAATGCACGAAACCTGAAAGACACCCTCACAGATACATAGAGAGTAGTGTTTGTCTGCGGAATAATGGGAGTGCAAGCGTCTGTGACATTGATATTGCTGTATGTAGCACAATTTATCATGGAGGGGGCGTAGCTCAGATGGTAGAGCGCTCGCTTAGCATGCGAGAGGTACTGGCATCGATACCCAGCGCCTCCAGAATTTTTAACACACATACATGCGCACCTTGCCATGCAAGTGGAGTAATTCACAGCCAGCAGATGTGTCTAGGCGGATACAAGAGAACGATTAGCATCCACAATTGGCAAGCGTGCTGTTATTCGTGCGCAGGAAGCACCCTCCTCCAACTCCTACACTTAATTTACAAACAGTACAAGTGTTCCCATAACATTCTTAAGCCTACGTCGGAAAGATCTGCCTTACGCCGGGTTCACGTAAATCCCACTGCACATTCCTATTCTTTGTGTGCAGTCGGCTGCTACTGGTGTTGCTAGTTGTGACTTCTGATAACAGATGCCGTAGCAATCAATTCATGGAGTGATTTGTATGTTTTGCGATAGTCTGCTCTGACGAGCAAGCACAGGTGACATAGGTGCGAACGCAGGAAGCTTGCAGCCCCTCGCTGCCTGCAGACACCGAGCAGCCACACTAGGAGGGCGGCCTAAGCCGTAGGCGAAATGTGCTCATTCGCTTTGGGGCGACGTCGAACTATAAATGAGGCTGTCACTAGCGTGAGCGTTGCGTGAAGTCGTAAAAGTCGGCTGCATGGGCGAGTGCCATGTTTGGGGAGCGTTTCGTAGTTTGCGCAGTGCAATGGAGACGTGGAAACTTGTTGTGGCCAAGTGTTTTGCAGTTGGACGACAAGAGTGGTTCACAGTAGCAAAGAGCGAGGCACTGAGTTTGCATGAACAGTGGAGTGCAGAATGGGGCTCGAGATGTGCTTGTTACCTCAGGTGCTGTGTGATTGTCGACAAGGAGTGAAAACGGAGCAATTTGTGACCCCCCTTTCAATTTAAGACGTTAAAAACAGACGGAATTTGCATTCGTAATACCAGAGCATCGAAACTACTTGGAACTCTTGTGTATATGAACGTGTCCGCGCCTTTGTACTCTGGTCCCTTCAGCGCTACAAACCAACCAAGCATCGTGTCCGTGCACATCAGAGTTTCATGGAATGGAGAATAGTGCAGTTTGGTCGCGGATGGGGGCGTAGCTCAGTTGGTAGAGCGTTTGCTTTGCATGTGAAAGGTCCCGGGTTCAAGCATCGTCGCCTCCATGTTTTGTGGTCAGTGGATGCCAAGTGTTGATCGCGGCGAACCTAAAAGCATGCAATATGTTGCAAAGCCAGCGTCACAGACTTGTATGATGCATACTGACGTAAGGAGAGCAAGATGTATGTGTGGGGACCGGCTGTCATCGAGTGCAGGTCTGTCTTAGGTATCACGGCTTAACGTCATTGAAGTCTAGAGAGTGGACAACACGTTCGTCTTACTCAGAGCGGTGTCCGAATTCTATTTTCGACGTGATGCGTGCCACTTCCATTGTGGCCAACTACGATTCAATACAGAATGCACGAAACCTGAAAGACACCCTCACAGATACATAGAGAGTAGTGTTTGTCTGCGGAATAATGGGAGTGCAAGCGTCTGTGACATTGATATTGCTGTATGTAGCACAATTTATCATGGAGGGGGCGTAGCTCAGATGGTAGAGCGCTCGCTTAGCATGCGAGAGGTACTGGGATCGATACCCAGCGCCTCCAAAATTTTTAACACACCTACATGCGCACCTTGCCATGCAAGTGGAGTAATTCACAGCCAGCAGATGTGTCTAGGCAGATACAAGAGAACGATTAGCATCCACAATTGGCAAGCGTGCTGTTATTCGTGCGCAGGAAGCACCCTCCTCCAACTCCTACACTTAATTTACAAACAGTACAAGTGTTCCCATAAGATTCTTAAGCCTACGTCGGAAAGATTTGCCTTACGCCGGGTTCACGTAAATCCCACTGCACATTCCTATTCTTTGCGTGCAGTCGGCTGCTACTGGTGTTGCTAGTTGTGACTTCTGATAACAGATGCCGTAGCAATCAATTCATGGAGTGATTTGTATGCTTTGCGATAGTCTGTCTCTGACAAGCAAGCACAGGTGACATAGGTGCGAACGCAGGAAGCTTGCAGCCCCTCGCTGCCTGCAGACACCGAGCAGCCACACTAGGAGGGCGGCCTAAGCCGTAGGCGAAATGTGCTCATTCGCTTTGGGGCGACGTCGAACTATAAATGAGGCTGTCACTAGCGTGAGCGTCGTGTAAAGTCGTAAAAGTCGGCTGCATGGGCGAGTGCCATGTTTGGGGAGCGTTTCGTAGTTTGCGCAGTGCAATGGAGACGTGGAAACTTGTTGTGGCCCAGTGTTTTGCAGTTGGACGACAAGAGTAGTTCACAGTAGCAAAGAGCGAGGCACTGAGTTTGCATGAACAGTGGAGTGCAGAATGGGGCTCGAGATGTGCTTGTTACCTCAGGTGCTGTGTGATTGTCGACAAGGAGTGAAAACGGAGCAATTTGTGACCCCCCTTTCAATTTAAGACGTTAAAAACAGACGGAATTTGCATTCGTAATACCAGAGCATCGAAACTACTTGGAACTCTTGTGTATATGAACGTGTCCGCGCCTTTGTACTCTGGTCCCTTCAGCGCTACAAACCAACCAAGCATCGTGTCCGTGCACATCAGAGTCGCAAGGTATGGGGAATAGCGCAATTTGGTCGCGGATGGGGGCGTAGCTCAGTTGGTAGAGCGTTCGCTTTGCATGTGAAAGGTCCCGGGTTCAAACCCCGGCGCCTCCATGTTTTGTGGTCAGTGGATGCCAAGTGTTGATCGCGGCGAACCTAAAGGCACGCAAGATGTTGCAAAGCCAGCGTCACAGACTTGTATGATGCATACTGACGTAAGGAGAGCAAGATGTATGTGTGGGGACCGGCTGTCATCGAGTGCAGGTCTGTCTTAGGTATCACGGCTTAACGTCATTGAAGTCTAGAGAGTGGACAACACGTTCGTCTTACTCAGAGCGTTGTCCGAATTCTATTTTCGACGTGATGCGTGCCACTTCCATTGTGGCCAACTACGATTCAATACAGAATGCACGAAACCTGAAAGACACCCTCACAGATACATAGAGAGTAGTGTTTGTCTGCGGAATAATGGGAGTGCAAGCGTCTGTGACATTGATATTGCTGTATGTAGCACAATTTATCTTGGAGGGGGCGTAGCTCAGATGGTATAGCGCTCGCTTAGCATGCGAGAGGTACTGGGATCGATACCCAGCGCCTCCAGAACTTTTAACACACCTACATGCGCACCTTGCCATGCAAGTGGAGTAATTCACAGCCAGCAGATGTGTCTAGGCAGATACAAGAGAACGATTAGCATCCACAATTGGCAAGCGTGCTGTTATTCGTGCGCAGGAAGCACCCTCCTCCAACTCCTACACTTAATTTACAAACAGTACAAGTGTTCCCATAAGATTCGTAAGCCTACGTCGGAAAGATCTGCCTTACTCCGGGTTCACGTAAATCCCACTGCACATTCCTATTCCTTGCGTGCAGTCGGCTGCTACTGGTGTTGCTAGTTGTGACTTCTGATAACAGATGCCGTAGCAATCAATTCATGGAATGATTTGTATGTTTTGCGATAGTCTGTCTCTGACAAGCAAGCACAGGTGACATAGGTGCGAACGCAGGAAGCTTGCAGCCCCTCGCTGCCTGCAGACACCGAGCAGCCACACTAGGAGGGCGGCCTAAGCCGTAGGCGAAATGTGCTCATTCGCTTTGGGGCGACGTCGAACTATAAATGAGGCTGTCACTAGCGTGAGCGTTGCGTGAAGTCGCAAAAGTCGGCTGCATGGGCGAGTGCCATGTTTGGGGAGCGTTTCGTAGTTTGCGCAGTGCAATGGAGACGTGGAAACTTGTTGTGGCCCAGTGTTTTGCAGTTGGACGACAAGAGTGGTACACAGTAGCAAAAAGCGAGGCACTGAGTTTGCATGAACAGTGGAGTGCAGAATGGCGCTCGAGATGTGCTTGTTACCTCAGGTGCTGTGTGATTGTCGACAAGGAGTGAAAACGGAGCAATTTGTGACCCCCCTTTCAATTTAAGACGTTAAAAACAGACGGAATTTGCATTCGTAATACCAGAGCATCGAAACTACTTGGAACTCTTGTGTATATGAACGTGTCCGCGCCTTTGTACTCTGGTCCCTTCAGCGCTACAAACCAACCAAGCATCGTGTCCGTGCACATCAGAGACTCAAGGAATGGAGAATAGCGCAGTTTAGTCGCGGATGGGGGCGTAGCTCAGTTGGTAGAGCGTTCGCTTTGCATGTGAAAGGTCCCGGGTTCAAGCCCCAGCGCCTCCATGTTTTGTGGTCAGTGGATGCCAAGTGTTGATCGCGGCGAACCTAAAGGCACGCAAGATGTTGCAAAGCCAGCGTCACAGACTTGTATGATGCATACTGACGTAAGGAGAGCAAGATGTATGTGTGGGGACCGGCTGTCATCGAGTGCAGGTCTGTCTTAGGTATCACGGCTTAACGTCATTGAAGTCTAGAGAGTGGACAACACGTTCGTCTTACTCAGAGCGGTGTCCGAATTCTATTTTCGACGTGATGCGTGCCACTTCCATTGTGGCCAACTACGATTCAATACAGAATGCACGAAACCTGAAAGACACCCTCACAGATACATAGAGAGTAGTGTTTGTCTGCGGAATAATGGGAGTGCAAGCGTCTGTGACATTGATATTGCTGTATGTAGCACAATTTATCATGGAGGGGGGGTAGCTCAGATGGTAGAGCGCTCGCTTAGCATGCGAGAGGTACTGGGATCGATACCCAGCGCCTCCAGAATTTTTAACACACCTACATGCGCACCTTGCCATGCAAGTGGAGTAATTCACAGCCAGCAGATGTGTCTAGGCAGATACAAGAGAACGATTAGCATCCACAATTGGCAAGCGTGCTGTTATTCGTGCGCAGGAAGCACCCTCCTCCAACTCCTACACTTAATTTACAAACAGTACAAGTGTTCCCATAAGATTCTTAAGCCTACGTCGGAAAGATCTGCCTTACGCCGGGTTCACGTAAATCCCACTGCACATTCCTATTCTTTGCGTGCAGTCGGCTGCTACTGGTGTTGCTAGTTGTGACTTCTGATAACAGATGCCGTAGCAATCAATTCATGGAGTGATTTGTATGTTCTGCGATAGTCTGTCTCTGACAAGCAAGCACAGGTGACATAGGTGCGAACGCAGGAAGCTTGCAGCCCCTCGCTGCCTGCAGACACCGAGCAGCCACACTAGGAGGGCGGCCTAAGCCGTAGGCGAAATGTGCTCATTCGCTTTGGGGCGACGTCGAACTATAAATGAGGCTGTCACTAGCGTGAGCGTCGTGTAAAGTCGTAAAAGTCGGCTGCATGGGCGAGTGCCATGTTTGGGGAGCGTTTCGTAGTTTGCGCAGTGCAATGGAGACGTGGAAACTTGTTGTGGCCCAGTGTTTTGCAGTTGGACGACAAGAGTGGTACACAGTAGCAAAGAGCGAGGCACTGAGTTTGCATGAACAGTGGAGTGCAGAATGGGGCTCGAGATGTGCTTGTTACCTCAGGTGCTGTGTGATTGTCGACAAGGAGTGAAAACGGAGCAATTTGTGACCCCCCTTTCAATTTAAGACGTTAAAAACAGACGGAATTTGCATTCGTAATACCAGAGCATCGAAACTACTTGGAACTCTTGTGTATATGAACGTGTCCGCGCCTTTGTACTCTGGTCCCTTCAGCGCTACAAACCAACCAAGCATCGTGTCCGTGCACATCAGAGTCGCAAGGTATGGAGAATAGCGCAATTTGGTCGCGGATGGGGGCGTAGCTCAGTTGGTAGAGCGTTCGCTTTGCATGTGAAAGGTCCCGGGTTCAAGCCCCGGCGCCTCCTTGTTTTGTGGTCAGTGGATGCCAACTGTTAATCGCGGCGATCCTAAAGGCACGCAAGATGTTGCAAAGCCAGCGTCACAGACTTGTATGATGCATACTGACGTAAGGAGAGCAAGATGTATGTGTGGGGACCGGCTGTCATCGAGTGCAGGTCTGTCTTAGGTATCACGGCTTAACGTCATTGAAGTCTAGAGAGTGGACAACACGTTCGTCTTACTCAGAGCGGTGTCCGAATTCTATTTTCGACGTGATGCGTGCCACTTCCATTGTGGCCAACTACGATTCAATACAGAATGCACGAAACCTGAAAGACACCCTCACAGATACATACAGAGTAGTGTTTGTCTGCGGAATAATGGGAGTGCAAGCGTCTGTGACATTGATATTGCTGTATGTAGCACAATTTATCATGCAGGGGGCGTAGCTCAGATGGTAGAGCGCTCGCTTACCATGCGAGAGGTACTGGGATCGATACCCAGCGCCTCCAGAATTTTTAACACACCTACATGCGCACCTTGCCATGCAAGTGGCGTAATTCACAGCCAGCAGATGTGTCTAGGCAGATACAAGAGAACGATTAGCATCCACAATTGGCAAGCGTGCTGTTATTCGTGCGCAGGAAGCACCCTCCTCCAACTCCTACACTTAATTTACAAACAGTACAAGTGTTCCCATAAGATTCTTAAGCCTACGTCGGAAAGATCTGCCTTACGCCGGGTTCACGTAAATCCCACTGCACATTCCTATTCTTTGCGTGCAGTCGGCTGCTACTGGTGTTGCTAGTTGTGACTTCTGATAACAGATGCCGTAGCAATCAATTCATGGAGTGATTTGTATGTTTTGCGATAGTCTGTCTCTGACAAGCAAGCACAGGTGACATAGGTGCGAACGCAGGAAGCTTGCAGCCCCTCGCTGCCTGCAGACACCGAGCAGCCACACTAGGAGGGCGGCCTAAGCCGTAGGCGAAATGTGCTCATTCGCTTTGGGGCGACGTCGAACTATAAATGAGGCTGTCACTAGCGTGAGCGTTGCGTGAAGTCGTAAAAGTCGGCTGCATGGGCGAGTGCCATGTTTGGGGAGCGTTTCGTAGTTTGCGCAGTGCAATGGAGACGTGGAAACTTGTTGTGGCCCAGTGTTTTGCAGTTGGACGACCAGAGTGGTACACAGTAGCAAAGAGCGAGGCACTGAGTTTGCATGAACAGTGGAGTGCAGAATGGGGCTCGAGATGTGCTTGTTACCTCAGGTGCTGTGTGATTGTCGACAAGGAGTGAAAACGGAGCAATTTGTGACCCCCCTTTCAATTTAAGACGTTAAAAACAGAAGGAATTTGCATTCGTAATACCAGAGCATCGAAACTACTTGGAACTCTTGTGTATATGAACGTGTCCGCGCCTTTGTACTCTGGTCCCTTCAGCGCTACAAACCAACCAAGCATCGTGTCCGTGCACATCAGAGTCTCAGGGAATGGAGAATAGCGCAGTTTGGCCGCGGATGGGGGCGTAGCTCAGTTGGTAGAGCGTTCGCTTTGCATGTGAAAGGTCCCGGGTTCAAGCCCCGGCGCCTCCTTGTTTTGTGGTCAGTGGATGCCAAGTGTTGATCGCGGCGAACCTAAAGGCACGCAAGATGTTGCAAAGCCAGCGTCACAGACTTGTATGATGCATACTGACGTAAGGAGAGCAAGATGTATGTGTGGGGACCGGCTGTCATCGAGTGCAGGTCTGTCTTAGGTATCACGGCTTAACGTCAATGAAGTCTAGAGAGTGGACAACACGTTCGTCTTACTCTGAGCGGTGTCCGAATTCTATTTTCGACGTGATGCGTGCCACTTCCATTGTGGCCAACTACGATTCAATACAGAATGCACGAAACCTGAAAGACACCCTCACAGATACATAGAGAGTAGTGTTTGTCTGCGGAATAATGGGAGTGCAAGCGTCTGTGACATTGATATTGCTGTATGTAGCACAATACATCATGGAGGGGGCGTAGCTCAGATGGTAGAGCGCTCGCTTAGCATGCGAGAGGTACTGGGATCGATACCCAGCGCCTCCAGAATTTTTAACACACCTACATGCGCACCTTGCCATGCAAGTGGAGTAATTCACAGCCAGCAGATGTGTCTAGGCAGATACAAGAGAACGATTAGCATCCACAATTGGCAAGCGTGCTGTTATTCGTGCGCAGGAAGCACCCTCCTCCAACTCCTACACTTAATTTACAAACAGTACAAGTGTTCCCATAAGATTCTTAAGCCTACGTCGGAAAGATCTGCCTTACGCCGGGTTCACGTAAATCCCACTGCACATTCCTATTCTTTGCGTGCAGTCGGCTGCTACTGGTGTTGCTAGTTGTGACTTCTGATAACAGATGCCGTAGCAATCAATTCATGGAGTGATTTGTATGTTTTGCGATAGTCTGTCTCTGACAAGCAAGCACAGGTGACATAGGTGCGAACGCAGGAAGCTTGCAGCCCCTCGCTGCCTGCAGACACCGAGCAGCCACACTAGGAGGGCGGCCTAAGCCGTAGGCGAAATGTGCTCATTCGCTTTGGGGCGACGTCGAACTATAAATGAGGCTGTCACTAGCGTGAGCGTTGCGTGAAGTCGTAAAAGTCGGCTGCATGGGCGAGTGCCATGTTTGGGGAGCGTTTCGTAGTTTGCGCAGTGCAATGGAGACGTGGAAACTTGTTGTGGCCCAGTGTTTTGCAGTTGGACGACCAGAGTGGTACACAGTAGCAAACAGCGAGGCACTGAGTTTGCATGAACAGTGGAGTGCAGAATGGGGCTCGAGATGTGCTTGTTACCTCAGGTGCTGTGTGATTGTCGACAAGGAGTGAAAACGGAGCAATTTGTGACCCCCCTTTCAATTTAAGACGTTAAAAACAGAAGGAATTTGCATTCGTAATACCAGAGCATCGAAACTACTTGGAACTCTTGTGTATATGAACGTGTCCGCGCCTTTGTACTCTGGTCCCTTCAGCGCTACAAACCAACCAAGCATCGTGTCCGTGCACATCAGAGTCTCAGGGAATGGAGAATAGCGCAGTTTGGCCGCGGATGGGGGCGTAGCTCAGTTGGTAGAGCGTTCGCTTTGCATGTGAAAGGTCCCGGGTTCAAGCCCCGGCGCCTCCTTGTTTTGTGGTCAGTGGATGCCAAGTGTTGATCGCGGCGAACCTAAAGGCACGCAAGATGTTGCAAAGCCAGCGTCACAGACTTGTATGATGCATACTGACGTAAGGAGAGCAAGATGTATGTGTGGGGACCGGCTGTCATCGAGTGCAGGTCTGTCTTAGGTATCACGGCTTAACGTCAATGAAGTCTAGAGAGTGGACAACACGTTCGTCTTACTCTGAGCGGTGTCCGAATTCTATTTTCGACGTGATGCGTGCCACTTCCATTGTGGCCAACTACGATTCAATACAGAATGCACGAAACCTGAAAGACACCCTCACAGATACATAGAGAGTAGTGTTTGTCTGCGGAATAATGGGAGTGCAAGCGTCTGTGACATTGATATTGCTGTATGTAGCACAATACATCATGGAGGGGGCGTAGCTCAGATGGTAGAGCGCTCGCTTAGCATGCGAGAGGTACTGGGATCGATACCCAGCGCCTCCAGAATTTTTAACACACCTACATGCGCACCTTGCCATGCAAGTGGAGTAATTCACAGCCAGCAGATGTGTCTAGGCAGATACAAGAGAACGATTAGCATCCACAATTGGCAAGCGTGCTGTTATTCGTGCGCAGGAAGCACCCTCCTCCAACTCCTACACTTAATTTACAAACAGTACAAGTGTTCCCATAACATTCTTAAGCCTACGTCGGAAAGATCTGCCTTACGCCGGGTTCACGTAAATCCCACTGCACATTCCTATTCTTTGCGTGCAGTCGGCTGCTACTGGTGTTGCTAGTTGTGACTTCTGATAACAGATGCCGTAGCAATCAATTCATGGAGTGATTTGTATGTTTTGCGATAGTCTGTCTCTGACAAGCAAGCACAGGTGACATAGGTGCGAACGCAGGAAGCTTGCAGCCCCTCGCTGCCTGCAGACACCGAGCAGCCACACTAGAAGGGCGGCCTAAGCCGTAGGCGAAATGTGCTCATTCGCTTTGGGGCGACGTCGAACTATAAATGAGGCTGTCACTAGCGTGAGCGTTGCGTGAAGTCGTAAAAGTCGCATACATGGGCGAGTGCCATGTTTGGGGAGCGTTTTGTAGTTTGCGCAGTGCAATGGAGACGTGGAAACTTGTTGTGGCCCAGTGTTTTGCAGTTGGACGACAAGAGTGGTACACAGTAGCAAAGGGCGAGGCACTGAGTTTGCATGAACAGTGGAGTGCAGAATGGCGCTCGAGATGTGCTTGTTACCTCAGGTGCTGTGTGATTGTCGACAAGGAGTGAAAACGGAGCAATTTGTGACCCCCCTTTCAATTTAAGACGTTAAAAACAGACGGAATTTGCATTCGTAATACCAGAGCACCGAAACTACTTGGAACTCTTGTGTATATGAACGTGTCCGCGCCTTTGTACTCTGGTCCCTTCAGCGCTACAAACCAACCAAGCATCGTGTCCGTGCACATCAGAGTCTCAAGGAATGGAGAATAGCGCAGTTTGGTCGCGGATGGGGGCGTAGCTCAGTTGGTAGAGCGTTCGCTTTGCATTTGGAAGGTCCCGGGTTCAAGTCCCGGCGCCTCCATGTTTTGTGGTCAGTGGATGCCAAGTGTTGATCGCGGCGAACCTAAAGGCACTCAAGATGTTGCAAAGCCAGCGTCACAGACTTGTATGATGCATACTGACGTAAGGTGAGCAAGATGTATGTGTGGGGACCGGCTGTCATCGAGTGCCGGTCTGTCTTAGGTATCACGGCTTAACGTCATTGAAGTCTAGAGAGTGGACAACACGTTCGTCTTACTCAGAGCGGTGTCCGAATTCTATTTTCGACGTGATGCGTGCCACTTCCATTGTGGCCAACTACGATTCAATACAGAATGCACGAAACCTGAAAGACACCCTCACAGATACATAGAGAGTAGTGTTTGTCTGCGGAATAATGGGAGTGCAAGCGTCTGTGACATTGATATTGCTGTATGTAG
Organism: Schistocerca gregaria; assembly: GCF_023897955.1. NCBI lineage: Eukaryota > Metazoa > Arthropoda > Insecta > Orthoptera > Acrididae > Schistocerca > Schistocerca gregaria. The sequence continues at coordinate 30,837,249 of NC_064925.1, forward strand.
CGCAATTTATCATGGAGGGGGCGTAGCACAGATGGTAGAGCGCTCGCTTAGCATGCGAGAGGTACTGGGATCGATACCCAGCGCCTCCAGAATTTTTAACACACCTACATGCGCACCTTGCCATGCAAGTGGAGTAATTCACAGCCAGCAGATGTGTCTAGGCAGATACAAGAGAACGATTAGCATCCACAATTGGCAAGCGTGCTGTTATTCGTGCGCAGGAAGCACCCTCCTCCAACTCCTACACTTAATTTACAAACAGTACAAGTGATCCCATAACATTCTTAAGCCTACGTCGGAAAGATCTGCCTTACGCCGGGTTCACGTAAATCCCACTGCACATTCCTATTCTTTGCGTGCAGTCGGCTGCTACTGGTATTGCTAGTTGTGACTTCTGATAACAGATGCCGTAGCAATCAATTCATGGAGTGATTTGTATGTTTTGCGATAGTCTGTCTCTGACAAGCAAGCACAGGTGACATAGGTGCGAACGCAGGAAGCTTGCAGCCCCTCGCTGCCTGCAGACACCGAGCAGCCACACTAGGAGGGCGGCCTAAGCCGTAGGCGAAATGTGCTCATTCGCTTTGGGGCGACGTCGAACTATAAATGAGGCTGTCACTAGCGTGAGCGTTGCGTGAAGTCGTAAAAGTCGGCTGCATGGGCGAGTGCCATGTTTGGGGAGCGTTTCGTAGTTTGCGCAGTGCAATGGAGACGTGGAAACTTGTTGTGGCCCAGTGTTTTGCAGTTGGACGACAAGAGTGGTTCACAGTAGCAAAGAGCGAGGCACTGAGTTTGCATGAACAGTGGAGTGCAGAATGGCGCTCGAGATGTGCTTGTTACCTCAGGTGCTGTGTGATTGTCGACAAGGAGTGAAAACGGAGCAATTTGTGACCCCCCTTTCAATTTAAGACGTTAAAAACAGACGGAATTTGCATTCGTAATACCAGAGCATCGAAACTACTTGGAACTCTTGTGTATATGAACGTGTCCGCGCCTTTGTACTCTGGTCCCTTCAGCGCTACAAACCAACCAAGCATCATGTCCGTGCACATCAGAGTCTCAAGGAATGGAGAATAGCGCAGTTTGGTCGCGGATGGGGGCGTAGCTCGGTTGGTAGAGCGTTCGCTTTGCATGTGGAAGGTCCCGGGTTCAAGCCCCGGCGCCTCCATGTTTTGTGGTCAGTGGATGCCAAGTGTTGATCGCGGCGAACCTAAAAGCACGCAAGATGTTGCAAAGCCAGCGTCACAGACTTGTATGATGCATACTGACGTAAGGAGAGCAAGATGTATGTGTGGGGACCGGCTGTCATCGAGTGCAGGTCTGTCTTAGGTATCACGGCTTAACGTCATTGAAGTCTAGAGAGTGGACAACACGTTCGTCTTACTCAGAGCGGTGTCCGAATTCTATTTTTGACGTGATGCGTGCCACTTCCATTGTGGCCAACTACGATTCAATACAGAATGCACGAAACCTGAAAGACACCCTCACAGATGCATAGAGAGTAGTGTTTGTCTGCGGAATAATGGGAGTGCAAGCGTCTGTGACATTGATATTGCTGTATGTAGCACAATTTATCATGGAAGGGGCGTAGCTCAGATGGTAGAGCGCTCGCTTAGCATGCGAGAGGTACTGGGATCGATACCCAGCGCCTCCAGAATTTTTAACACACCTACATGCGCACCTTGCCATGCAAGTGGAGTAATTCACAGCCAGCAGATGTGTCTAGGCAGATACAAGAGAACGATTAGCATCCACAATTGGCAAGCGTGCTGTTATTCGTGCGCAGGAAGCACCCTCCTCCAACTCCTACACTTAATTTACAAACAGTACAAGTGTTCCCATAACATTCTTAAGCCTACGTCGGAAAGATCTGCCTTACGCCGGGTTCACGTAAATCCCACTGCACATTCCTATTCTTTGCGTGCAGTCGGCTGCTACTGGTGTTGCTAGTTGTGACTTCTGATAACAGATGCCGTAGCAATCAATTCATGGAGTGATTTGTATGTTTTGCGATAGTCTGTCTCTGACAAGCAAGCACAGGTGACATAGGTGCGAACGCAGGAAGCTTGCAGCCCCTCGCTGCCTGCAGACACCGAGCAGCCACACTAGGAGGGCGGCCTAAGCCGTAGGCGAAATGTGCTCATTCGCTTTGGGGCGACGTCGAACTATAAATGAGGCTGTCACTAGCGTGAACGTTGCGTGAAGTCGTAAAAGTCGGCTGCATGGGCGAGTGCCATGTTTGGGGAGCGTTTCGTAGTTTGCGCAGTGCAATGGAGACGTGGAAACTTGTTGTGGCCCAGTGTTTTGCAGTTGGACGACAAGAGTGGTACACAGTAGCAAAGGGCGAGGCACTGAGTTTGCATGAACAGTGGAGTGCAGAATGGCGCTCGAGATGTGCTTGTTACCTCAGGTGCTGTGTGATTGTCGACAAGGAGTGAAAACGGAGCAATTTGTGACCCCCCTTTCAATTTAAGACGTTAAAAACAGACGGAATTTGCATTCGTAATACCAGAGCATCGAAACTACTTGGAACTCTTGTGTATATGAACGTGTCCGCGCCTTTGTACTCTGGTCCCTTCAGCGCTACAAACCAACCAAGCATCGTGTCCGTGCACATCAGAGTCTCAAGGAATGGAGAATAGCGCAGTTTGGTCGCGGATGGGGGCGTAGCTCGGTTGGTAGGGCGTTCGCTTTGCATGTGGAAGGTCCCGGGTTCAAGCCCCGGTGCCTCCATGTTTTGTGGTCAGTGGATGCCAAGTGTTGATCGCGGCGAACCTAAAGGCACGCAAGATGTTGCAAAGCCAGCGTCACAGACTTGTATGATGCATACTGACGTAAGGAGAGCAAGATGTATGTGTGGGGACCGGCTGTCATCGAGTGCAGGTCTGTCTTAGGTATCACGGCTTAACGTCATTGAAGTCTAGAGAGTGGACAACACGTTCGTCTTACTCAGAGCGGTGTCCGAATTCTATTTTCGACGTGATGCGTGCCACTTCCATTGTGGCCAACTACGATTCAATACAGAATGCACGAAACCTGAAAGACACCCTCACAGATGCATAGAGAGTAGTGTTTGTCTGCGGAATAATGGGATTGCAAGCTTCTGTGACATTGATATTGCTGTATGTAGCACAATTTATCATGGAGGGGGCGTAGCTCAGATGGTAGGGCGCTCGCATAGAATGCGAGAGGTACTGGGATCGATACCCAGCGCCTCCGGAATTTTTAACACACCTACATGCGCACCTTGCCATGCAAGTGGAGTAATTCACAGCCAGCAGATGTGTCTAGGCAGATACAAGAGAACGATTAGCATCCACAATTGGCAAGCGTGCTGTTATTCGTGCGCAGGAAGCACCCTCCTCCAACTCCTACACTTAATTTACAAACAGTACAAGTGTTCCCATAAGATTCTTAAGCCTACGTCGGAAAGATCTGCCTTACGCCGGGTTCACGTAAATCCCACTGCACATTCCTATTCTTTGCGTGCAGTCGGCTGCTACTGGTGTTGCTAGTTGTGACTTCTGATAACAGATGCCGTAGCAATCAATTCATGGAGTGATTTGTATGTTTTGCGATAGTCTGTCTCTGACAAGCAAGCACAGGTGACATAGGTGCGAATGCAGGAAGCTTGCACCCCCTCGCTGCCTGCAGACACCGAGCAGCCACACTAGGAGGGCGGCCTAAGCCGTAGGCGAAATGTGCTCATTCGCTTTGGGGCGACGTCGAACTATAAATGAGGCTGTCACTAGCGTGAGCGTTGCGTGAAGTCGTAAAAGTCGGCTGCATGGGCGAGTGCCATGTTTGGGGAGCGTTTCGTAGTTTGCGCAGTGCAATGGAGACGTGGAAACTTGTTGTGGCCCAGTGTTTTGCAGTTGGACGACAAGAGTGGTACACAGTAGCAAAGAGCGACGCACTGAGTTTGCATGAACAGTGGAGTGCAGAATGGGGCTCGAGATGTGCTTGTTACCTCAGGTGCTGTGTGATTGTCGACAAGGAGTGAAAACGGAGCAATTTGTGACCCCCCCCCCCTTTCAATTTAAGACGTTAAAAACAGACGGAATTTGCATTCGTAATACCAGAGCATCGAAACTACTTGGAACTCTTGTGTATATGAACGTGTCCGCGCCTTTGTACTCTGGTCCCTTCAGCGCTACAAACCAACCAAGCATCGTTTCCGTGCACATCAAAGTCGCAAGGAATGGAGAATAGCGCAGTTTAGTCGCGTATGGCGGCGTAGCTCAGTTGGTAGAGCGTTCACTTTGCATGTGAAAGGTCCCGGGTTCAAGCCCCGGCGCCTGCATGTTTTGTGGTCAGTGGATGCCAAGTGTTGATCGCGGCGAACCTAAAGGCACGCAAGATGTTGCAAAGCCAGCGTCACAGACTTGTATGATGCATACTGACGTAAGGAGAGCAAGATGTATGTGTGGGGACCGGCTGTCATCGAGTGCAGGTCTGTCTTAGGTATCACGGCTTAACGTCATTGAAGTCTAGAGAGTGGACAACACGTTCGTCTTACTCAGAGCGGTGTCCGAATTCTATTTTCGACGTGATGCGTGCCACTTCCATTGTGGCCAACTACGATTCAATACAGAATGCACGAAACCTGAAAGACACCCTCACAGATACATAGAGAGTAGTGTTTGTCTGCGGAATAATGGGAGTGCAAGCGTCTGTGACATTGATATTGCTGTATGTAGCACAATTTATCATGGAGGGGGCGTAGCTCAGATGGTAGAGCACTCGCTTAGCATGCGAGAGGTATTGGGATCGATACCCAGCGCCCACAGAATTTTTAACACACCTACATGCGCACCTTGCCGTGCAAGTGGAGTAATTCACAGCCAGCAGATGTGTCTAGGCAGATACAAGACAACGATTAGCATCCACAATTGGCAAGCGTGCTGTTATTCGTGCGCAGGAAGCACCCTCCTCCAACTCCTACACTTAATTTACAAACAGTACAAGTGTTCCCATAAGATTCTTAAGCCTACGTCGGAAAGATCTGCCTTACGCCGGGTTCACGTAAATCCCACTGCACATTCCTATTCTTTGCGTGCAGTCGGCTGCTACTGGTGTTGCTAGTTGTGACTTCTGATAACAGATGCCGTAGCAATCAATTCATGGAGTGATTTGTATGTTTTGCGATAGTCTGTCTCTGACAAGCAAGCACAGGTGACATAGGTGCGAACGCAGGAAGCTTGCAGCCCCTCGCTGGCTGGAGACACCATGGCACCAACACTAGGAGGGCGGCCTAAGCCGTAGGCGAAATGTGCTCATTCGCTTTGGGGCGACGTCGAACTATACATGAGGCTGTCACTAGCGTGAGCGTCGCGTAAAGTCGTAAAAGTCGGCTGCATGGGCGAGTGCCATGTTTGGGGAGCGTTTCGTACTTTGCGCAGTGCAATGGAGACGTGGAAACTAGTTGTGGCCCAGTGTTTTGCAGTTGGACGACAAGAGTGGTACACAGTAGCAAAGAGCGAGGCACTGAGTTTGCATGAACAGTGGAGTGCAGAATGGCGCTCGAGATGTGCTTGTTACCTCAGGTGCTGTGTGATTGTCGACAAGGAGTGAAAACGGAGCAATTTGTGACCCCCCCCCCACTTTCAATTTAAGACGTTAAAAACAGACGGAATTTGCATTCGTAATACCAGAGCATCGAAACTACTTGGAACTCTTGTGTATATGAACGTGTCCGCGCCTTTGTACTCTGGTCCCTTCAGCGCTACAAACCAACCAAGCATCGTTTCCGTGCACACCAGAGTCGCAAGGAATGGAGAATAGCGCAGTTTGGTCGCGGATGGGGGCGTAGCTCAGTTGGTAGAGCGTTCGCTTTGCATGTGGAAGGTGCCGGGTTCAAGCCCCGGCGCCTCCATGTTTTGTGGTCAGTGGATGCCAAGTGTTGATCGCGGCGAACCTAAAGGCACGCAAGATGTTGCAAAGCCAGCGTCACAGACTTGTATGATGCATACTGACGTAAGGAGAGCAAGATGTATGTGTGGGGACCGGCTGTCATCGAGTGCAGGTCTGTCTTAGGTATCACGGCTTAACGTCATTGAAGTCTAGAGAGTGGACAACACGTTCGTCTTACTCAGAGCGGTGTCCGAATTCTATTTTCGACGTGATGCGTGCCACTTCCATTGTGGCCAACTACGATTCAATACAGAATGCACGAAACCTGAAAGACACCCTCACAGATACATAGAGAGTAGTGTTTGTCTGCGGAATAATGGGAGTGCAAGCGTCTGTGACATTGATATTGCTGTATGTAGCACAATTTATCATGGAGGGGGCGTAGCTCAGATGGTAGAGCGCTCGCTTAGTATGCGAGAGGTACTGGGATCGATACCCAGCGCCCCCAGAACTTTTAACACACCTACATGCGCACCTTGCCGTGCAAGTGGAGTAATTCACAGCCAGCAGATGTGTCTAGGCAGATACAAGACAACGATTAGCATCCACAATTGGCAAGCGTGCTGTTATTCGTGCGCAGGAAGCACCCTCCTCCAACTCCTACACTTAATTTACAAACAGTACAAGTGTTCCCATAACATTCTTAAGCCTACGTCGGAAAGATCTGCCTGACGCCGGGTTCACGTAAATCCCACTGCACATTCCTATTCTTTGCGTGCAGTCGGCTGCTACTGGTGTTGCTAGTTGTGACTTCTGATAACAGATGCCGTAGCAATCAATTCATGGAGTGATTTGTATGTTTTGCGGTAGTCTGTCTCTGACAAGCAAGCACAGGTGACATAGGTGCGAACGCAGGAAGCTTGCAGCCCCTCGCTGCCTGCAGACACCGAGCAGCCACACTAGGAGGGCGGCCTAAGCCGTAGGCGAAATGTGCTCATTCGCTTTGGGGCGACGTCGAACTATAAATGAGGCTGTCACTAGCGTGAGCGTCGCGTAAAGTCGTAAAAGTCGGCTGCATGGGCGAGTGCCATGTTTGGGGAGCGTTTCGTAGTTTGCGCAGTGCAATGGAGACGTGGAAACTTGTTGTGGCCCAGTGTTTTGCAGTTGGACGACAAGAGTGGTACACAGTAGCAAAGAGCGAGGCACTGAGTTTGCATGAACAGTGGAGTGCAGAATGGGGCTCGAGATGTGCTTGTTACCTCAGGTGCTGTGTGATTGTCGACAAGGAGTGAAAACGGAGCAATTTGTGACCCCCCTTTCAATTTAAGACGTTAAAAACAGACGGAATTTGCATTCGTAATACCAGAGCATCGAAACTACTTGGAACTCTTGTGTATATGAACGTGTCCGCGCCTTTGTACTCTGGTCCCTTCAGCGCTACATACCAACCAAGCATCGTTTCCGTGCACACCAGAGTCGCAAGGAATGGAGAATAGCGCAGTTTGGTCGCGGATGGGGGCGTAGCTCAGTTGGCAGAGCGTTCGCTTTGCATGTCGAAGGTCCCGGGTTCAAGCCCCGGCGCCTCCATGTTTTGTGATCAGTGGATGCCAAGTGTTGATCGCGGCGAACCTAAAGGCACGCAAGATGTTGCAAAGCCAGCGTCACAGACTTGTATGATGCATACTGACGTAAGGAGAGCAAGATGTATGTGTGGGGACCGGCTGTCATCGAGTGCAGGTCTGTCTTAGGTATCACGGCTTAACGTCATTGAAGTCTAGAGAGTGGACAACACGTTCGTCTTACTCAGAGCGGTGTCCGAATTCTATTTTCGACGTGATGCGTGCCACTTCCATTGTGGCCAACTACGATTCAATACAGAATGCACGAAACCTGAAAGACACCCTCACAGATACATAGAGAGTAGTGTTTGTCTGCGGAATAATGGGAGTGCAAGCGTCTGTGACATTGATATTCCTGTATGTAGCACAATTTATCATGGAGGGGGCGTAGCTCAGATGGTAGAGCACTCGCTTAGCATGCGAGAGGTATTGGGATCGATACCCAGCGCCCACAGAATTTTTAACACACCTACATGCGCACCTTGCCGTGCAAGTGGAGTAATTCACAGCCAGCAGATGTGTCTAGGCAGATACAAGACAACGATTAGCATCCACAATTGGCAAGCGTGCTGTTATTCGTGCGCAGGAAGCACCCTCCTCCAACTCCTACACTTAATTTACAAACAGTACAAGTGTTCCCATAAGATTCTTAAGCCTACGTCGGAAAGATCTGCCTTACGCCGGGTTCACGAAAACTCCACTGCACATTCCTATTCTTTGCGTGCAGTCGGCTGCTACTGGTGTTGCTAGTTGTGACTTCTGATAACAGATGCCGTAGCAATCAATTCATGGAGTGATTTGTATGTTTTGCGATAGTCTGTCTCTGACAAGCAAGCACAGGTGACATAGGTGCGAACGCAGGAAGCTTGCAGCCCCTCGCTGGCTGGAGACACCATGGCACCAACACTAGGAGGGCGGCCTAAGCCGTAGGCGAAATGTGCTCATTCGCTTTGGGGCGACGTCGAACTATACATGAGGCTGTCACTAGCGTGAGCGTCGCGTAAAGTCGTAAAAGTCGGCTGCATGGGCGAGTGCCATGTTTGGGGAGCGTTTCGTACTTTGCGCAGTGCAATGGAGACGTGGAAACTAGTTGTGGCCCAGTGTTTTGCAGTTGGACGACAAGAGTGGTACACAGTAGCAAAGAGCGAGGCACTGAGTTTGCATGAACAGTGGAGTGCAGAATGGGGCTCGAGATGTGCTTGTTACCTCAGGTGCTGTGTGATTGTCGACAAGGAGTGAAAACGGAGCAATTTGTGACCCCCCTTTCAATTTAAGACGTTAAAAACAGACGGAATTTGCATTCGTAATACCAGAGCATCGAAACTACTTGGAACTCTTGTGTATATGAACGTGTCCAGGCCTTTGTACTCTGGTCCCTTCAGCGCTACAAACCAACCAAGCATCGTTTCCGTGCACATCAGAGTCGCAAGGAATGGAGAATAGCGCAGTTTGGTCGCGGATGGGGGAGTAGCTTAGTTGGTAGAGCGTTCGCTTTGCATGTGAAAGGTCCCGGGTTCAAGCCCCGGCGCCTCCATGTTTTGTGGTCAGTGGATGCCAAGTGTTGATCGCGGCGAACCTAAAGGCACGCAAGATGTTGCAAAGCCAGCGTCACAGACTTGTATGATGCAAACTGACGTAAAGAGAGCAAGATGTATGTGTGGGGACCGGCTGTCATCGAGTGCAGGTCTGTCTTAGGTATCACGGCTTAACGTCATTGAAGTCTAGAGAGTGGACAACACGTTCGTCTTACTCAGAGCGGTGTCCGAATTCTATTTTCGACGTGATGCGTGCCACTTCCATTGTGGCCAACTACGATTCAATACAGAATGCACGAAACCTGAACGACACCCTCACAGATACATAGAGAGTAGTGTTTGTCTGCGGAATAATGGGAGTGCAAGCGTCTGTGACATTGATATTGCTGTATGCAGCACAATTTATCATGGAGGGGGCGTAGCTCAGATGGTAGAGCGCTCACTTAGCATGCGAGAGGTACTGGGATCGATACCCAGCGACTACAGAATTTTTAACACACCTACATGCGCACCTTGCCATGCAAGTGGAGTAATTCACAGCCAGCAGATGTGTCTAGGCAGATACAAGAGAACGATTAGCATCCACAATTGGCAAGCGTGCTGTTATTCGTGCGCAGGAAGCACCCTCCTCCAACTCCTACACTTAATTTACAAACAGTACAAGTGTTCCCATAAGATTCTTAAGCCTACGTCGGAAAGATCTGCCTTACGCCGGGTTCACGTAAATCCCACTGCACATTCCTATTCTTTGCGTGCAGTCGGCTGCTACTGGTGTTGCTAGTTGTGACTTCTGATAACAGATGCCGTAGCAATCAATTCATGGAGTGATTTGTATGTTTTGCGATAGTCTGTCTCTGACAAGCAAGCACAGGTGACATAGGTGCGAACGCAGGAAGCTTGCAGCCCCTCGCTGCCTGCAGACACCGAGCAGCCACACTAGGAGGGCGGCCTAAGCCGTAGGCGAAATGTGCTCATTCGCTTTGGGGCGACGTCGAACTATAAATGAGGCTGTCACTAGCGTGAGCGTCGTGTAAAGTCGTAAAAGTCGGCTGCATGGGCGAGTGCCATGTATGGGGAGCGTTTCGTAGTTTGCGCAGTGCAATGGAGACGTGGAAACTTGTTGTGGCCCAGTGTTTTGCAGTTGGACGACAAGAGTGGTACACAGTAGCAAAGAGCGAGGCACTGAGTTTGCATGAACAGTGGAGTGCAGAATGGGGCTCGAGATGTGCTTGTTACCTCAGGTGCTGTGTGATTGTCGACAAGGAGTGAAAACGGAGCAATTTGTGACCCCCCTTTTCAATTTAAGACGTTAAAAACAGACGGAATTTGCATTCGTAATACCAGAGCATCGAAACTACTTGGAACTCTTGTGTATATGAACGTGTCCGCGCCTTTGTACTCTGGTCCCTTCAGCGCTACAAACCAACCAAGCATCGTTTCCGTGCACATCAAAGTCGCAAGGAATGGAGAATAGCGCAGTTTGGTCGCGGATGGGGGCGTAGCTTAGTTGGTAGAGCGTTCGCTTTGCATGTGAAAGGTCCCGGGTTCAAGCCCCGGCGCCTCCATGTTTTGTGGTCAGTGGATGCCAAGTGTTGATCGCGGCGAACCTAAAGGCACGCAAGATGTTGCAAAGCCAGCGTCACAGACTTGTATGATGCAAACTGACGTAAAGAGAGCAAGATGTATGTGTGGGGACCGGCTGTCATCGAGTGCAGGTCTGTCTTAGGTATCACGGCTTAACGTCATTGAAGTCTAGAGAGTGGACAACACGTTCGTCTTACTCAGAGCGGTGTCCGAATGCTATTTTCGACGTGATGCGTGCCACTTCCATTGTGGCCAACTACGATTCAATACAGAATGCACGAAACCTGAAAGACACCCTCACAGATACATAGAGAGTAGTGTTTGTCTGCGGAATAATGGGAGTGCAAGCGTCTGTGACATTGATATTGCTGTATGTAGTACAATTTATCATGGAGGGGGCGTAGCTCAGATGGTAGAGCGCTCGCTTAGCATGCGAGAGGTACTGGGATCGATACCCAGCGCTTCCAGAATTCTTAACACACCTACATGCGCATCTTGCCGTGCAAGTGGAATAATTCACAGCCAGCAGATGTGTCTAGGCAGATACAAGAGAACGATTAGCATCCACAATTGGCAAGCGTGCTGTTATTCGTGCGCAGGAAGCACCCTCCTCCAACTCCTACACTTAATTTACAAACAGTACAAGTGTTCCCATAAGATTCTTAAGCCTACGTCGGAAAGATCTGCCTTACGCCGGGTTCACGTAAATCCCACTGCACATTCCTATTCTTTGCGTGCAGTCGGCTGCTACTGGTGTTGCTAGTTGTGACTTCTGATAACAGATGCCGTAGCAATCAATTCATGGAGTGATTTGTATGTTTTGCGATAGTCTGTCTCTGACAAGCAAGCACAAGTGACATAGGTGCGCACGCAGGAAGCTTGCAGCCCCTCGCTGCCTGCAGACACCGAGCAGCCACACTAGGAGGGCGGCCTAAGCCGTAGGCGAAATGTGCTCATTCGCTTTGGGGCGACGTCGAACTATAAATGAGGCTGTCACTAGCGTGAGCGTTGCGTGAAGTCGTAAAAGTCGGCTGCATGGGCGAGTGCCATGTTTAGGGATCGTTTCGTAGTTTGCGCAGTGCAATGGAGACGTGGAAACTTGTTGTGGCCCAGTTTTTTGCAGTTGGACGACAAGAGTGGTACACAGTAGCAAAGAGCGAGGCACTGAGTTTGCATGAACAGTGGAGTGCAGAATGGGGCTCGAGATGTGCTTGTTACCTCAGGTGCTGTGTGATTGTCGACAAGGAGTGAAAACGGAGCAATTTGTGACCCCCCTTTTCAATTTAAGACGTTAAAAACAGACGGAATTTGCATTCGTAATACCAGAGCATCGAAACTACTTGGAACTCTTGTGTATATGAACGTGTCCGCGCCTTTGTACTCTGGTCCCTTCAGCGCTACAAACCAACCAAGCATCGTTTCCGTGCACATCAGAGTCGCAAGGAATGGAGAATAGCGCAGTTTGGTCGCGGATGGGGGCGTAACTTAGTTGGTAGAGCGTTCGCTTTGCATGTGAAAGGTCCCGGGTTCAAGCCCCGGCGCCTCCATGTTTTGTGGTCAGTGGATGCCAAGTGTTGATCGCGGCGAACCTAAAGGCACGCAAGATGTTGCAAAGCCAGCGTCACAGACTTGTATGATGCAAACTGACGTAAAGAGAGCAAGATGTATGTGTGGGGACCGGCTGTCATCGAGTGCAGGTCTGTCTTAGGTATCACGGCTTAACGTCATTGAAGTCTAGAGAGTGGACAACACGTTCGTCTTACTCAGAGCGGTGTCCGAATTCTATTTTCGACGTGATGCGTGCCACTTCCATTGTGGCCAACTACGATTCAATACAGAATGCACGAAACCTGAAAGACACCCTCACAGATACATAGAGAGTAGTGTTTGTCTGCGGAATAATGGGAGTGCAAGCGTCTGTGACATTGATATTGCTGTATGTAGCACAATTTATCATGGAGGGGGCGTAGCTCAGATGGTAGAGCGCTCACTTAGCATGCGAGAGGTACTGGGATCGATACCCAGCGCCTCCAGAATTTTTAACGCACCTACATGCGCACCTTGCCGTGCAAGTGGAGTAATTCACAGCCAGCAGATGTGTCTAGGCAGATACAAGAGAACGATTAGCATCCACAATTGGCAAGCGTGCTGTTATTCGTGCGCAGGAAGCACCCTCCTCCAACTCCTACACTTAATTTACAAACAGTACAAGTGTTCCCATAAGATTCTTAAGCCTACGTCGGAAAGATCTGCCTTACGCCGGGTTCACGTAAATCCCACTGCACATTCCTATTCTTTGCGTGCAGTCGGCTGCTACTGGTGTTGCTAGTTGTGACTTCTGATAACAGATGCCGTAGCAATCAATTCATGGAGTGATTTGTATGTTTTGCGATAGTCTGTCTCTGACAAGCAAGCACAGGTGACATAGGTGCGAACGCAGGAAGCTTGCAGCCCCTCGCTGCCTGCAGACACCGAGCAGCCACACTAGGAGGGCGGCCTAAGCCGTAGGCGAAATGTGCTCATTCGCTTTGGGGCGACGTCGAACTATACATGAGGCTGTCACTAGCGTGAGCGTCGTGTAAAGTCGTAAAAGTCGGCTGCATGGGCGAGTGCCATGTATGGGGAGCGTTTCGTAGTTTGCGCAGTGCAATGGAGACGTGGAAACTTGTTGTGGCCCAGTTTTTTGCAGTTGGACGACAAGAGTGGTACACAGTAGCAAAGAGCGAGGCACTGAGTTTGCATGAACAGTGGAGTGCAGAATGGGGCTCGAGATGTGCTTGTTACCTCAGGTGCTGTGTGATTGTCGGCAAGGAGTGAAAACGGAGCAATTTGTGACCCCCCTTTCAATTTAAGACGTTAAAAACAGACGGAATTTGCATTCGTAATACCAGAGCATCGAAAATACTTGGAACTCTTGTGTATATGAACGTGTCCGCGCCTTTGTACTCTGGTCCCTTCAGCGCTACAAACCAACCAAGCATCGTTTCCGTGCACATCAGAGTCTCAAGGAATGGAGAATAGCGCAGTTTGGTCGCGGATGGGGGCGTAGCTCAGTTGGTAGAGCGTTCGCTTTGCATGTGAAAGGTCCCGGGTTCAAGCCCCGGCGCCTCCATGTTTTGTGGTCAGTGGATGCCAAGTGTTGATCGCGGCGAACCTAAAGGCACGCAAGATGTTGCAAAGCCAGCGTCACAGACTTGTATGATGCATACTGACGTAAAGAGAGCAAGATGTATGTGTGGGGACCGGCTGTCATCGAGTGCAGGTCTGTCTTAGGTATCACGGCTTAACGTCATTGAAGTCTAGAGAGTGGACAACACGTTCGTCTTACTCAGAGCGGTGTCCGAATTCTATTTTCGACGTGATGCGTGCCACTTCCATTGTGGCCAACTACGATTCAATACAGAATGCACGAAACCTGAAAGACACCCTCACAGATACATAGAGAGTAGTGTTTGTCTGCGGAATAATGGGAGTGCAAGCGTCTGTGACATTGATATTGCTGTATGTAGCACAATATATCAGGGAGGGGGCGTAGCTCAGATGGTAGAGCGCTCGCTTAGCATGCGAGAGGTACTGGGATCGATACCCAGCGCCTCCAGAATTTTTAACACACCTACATGCGCACCTTGCCGTGCAAGTGGAGTAATTCACAGCCAGCAGATGTGTCTAGGCAGATACAAGAGAACGATTAGCATCCACAATTGGCAAGCGTGCTGTTATTCGTGCGCAGGAAGCACCCTCCTCCAACTCCTACACTTAATTTACAAACAGTACAAGTGTTCCCATAAGATTCTTAAGCCTACGTCGGAAAGATCTGCCTTACGCCGGGTTCACGTAAATCCCACTGCACATTCCTATTCTTTGCGTGCAGTCGGCTGCTACTGGTGTTGCTAGTTGTGACTTCTGATAAAAGATGCCGTAGCAATCAATTCATGGAGTGATTTGTATGTTTTGCGATAGTCTGTCTCTGACAAGCAAGCACAGGTGACATAGGTGCGAACGCAGGAAGCTTGCAGCCCCTCGCTGCCTGCAGACACCGAGCAGCCACACTAGGAGGGCGGCCTAAGCCGTAGGCGAAATGTGCTCATTCGCTTTGGGGCGACGTCGAACTATAAATGAGGCTGTCACTAGCGTGAGCGTCGTGTAAAGTCGTAAAAGTCGGCTGCATGGGCGAGTGCCATGTATGGGGAGCGTTTCGTAGTTTGCGCAGTGCAATGGAGACGTGGAAACTTGTTGTGGCCCAGTGTTTTGCAGTTGGACGACAAGAGTGGTACACAGTAGCAAAGAGCGAGGCACTGAGTTTGCATGAACAGTGGAGTGCAGAATGGGGCTCGAGATGTGCTTGTTACCTCAGGTGCTGTGTGATTGTCGACAAGGAGTGAAAACGGAGCAATTTGTGACCCCCCTTTCAATTTAAGACGTTAAAAACAGACGGAATTTGCATTCGTAATACCAGAGCATCGAAACTACTTGGAACTCTTGTGTATATGAACGTGTCCGCGCATTTGTACTCTGGTCCCTTCAGCGCTACAAACCAACCAAGCATCGTTTCCGTGCACATCAGAGTCGCAAGGAATGGTGAATAGCGCAGTTTGGTAGCGGATGGGGGCGTAGCTCAGTTGGTAGAGCGCTCACTTAGCATGCGAGAGTTACTGGGATCGATACCCAGTGCCTCCAGAATTTTTAACACACCTACATGCGCACCTTGCCGTGCAAGTGGAGTAATTCACAGCCAGCAGATGTGTCTAGGCAGATACAAGAGAACGATTAGCATCCACAATTGGCAAGCGTGCTGTTATTCGTGCGCAGGAAGCACCCTCCTCCAACTCCTACACTTAATTTACAAACAGTACAAGTGTTCCCATAAGATTCTTAAGCCTACGTCGGATAGATCTGCCTTACGCCGGGTTCACGTAAATCCCACTGCACATTCCTATTCTTTGCGTGCAGTCGGCTGCTACTGGTATTGCTAGTTGTGACTTCTGATAGCAGATGCCGTAGCAATCAATTCATGGAGTGATTTGTATGTTTTGCGATAGTCTGTCTCTGACAAGCAAGCACAGGTGACATAGGTGTGAACGCAGGAAGCTTGCAGCCCCTCGCTGCCTGCAGACACCGAGCAGCCACACTAGGAGGGCGGCCTAAGCCGTAGGCGAAATGTGCTCATTCGCTTTGGGGCGACGTCGAACTATAAATGAGGCTGTCACTAGCGGGAGCGTCGTGTAAAGTCGTAAAAGTCGGCTGCATGGGCGAGTGCCATGTTTGGGGAGCGTTTCGTAGTTTGCGCAGTGCAATGGAGACGTGGAAACTTGTTGTGGCCCAGTGTTTTGCAGTTGGACGACAAGAGTGGTACACAGTAGCAAAGAGCGAGGCACTGAGTTTGCATGAACAGTGGAGTGCAGATTGGGGCTCGAGATGTGCTTGTTACCTCAGGTGCTGTGTGATTGTCGACAAGGAGTGAAAACGGAGCAATTTGTGACCCCCCCCCCCCCTTTCAATTTAAGACGTTAAAAACAGACGGAATTTGCATTCTTAATACCAGAGCATCGAAACTACTTGGAACTCTTGTGTATATGAACGTGTCCGCGCCTTTGTACTCTGGTCCCTTCAGCGCTACAAACCAACCAAGCATCGTTTCCGTGCACATCAGAGTCGCAAGGAATGGAGAATAGCGCAGTTTGGTCGCGGATGGGGGCGTAGCTCAGTTGGTAGAGCGTTCGCTTTGCGTGTGAAAAGACCCGGGTTCAAGCCCCGGCGCTTCCATGTTTTGTGGTCAGTGGATGCCAAGTGTTGATCGCGGCGAACCTAAAGGCATGCAAGATGTTGCAAAGCCAGCGTCACAGACTTGTATGATGCATACTGACGTAAGGAGAGCAAGATGTATGTGTGGGGACCGGCTGTCATCGAGTGCAGGTCTGTCTTAGGTATCACGGCTTAACGTCATTGAAGTCTAGAGAGTGGACAACACGTTCGTCTTACTCAGAGCGGTGTCCGAATTCTATTTTCGACGTGATGCGTGCCACTTCCATTGTGGCCAACTACGATTCAATACAGAATGCACGAAACCTGAAAGACACCCTCACAGATACATAGAGAGTAGTGTTTGTCTGCGGAATAATGGGAGTGCTAGCGTCTGTGACATTGATATTGCTGTATGTAGCACAATTTATCATGGAGGGGGCGTAGCTCAGGTGGTAGAGCGCTCGCTTAGCATGCGAGAGGTACTGGGATCGATACCCAGCGCCTCCAGAATTTTTAACACACCTACATGCGCACCTTGCCGTGCAAGTGGAGTAATTCACAGCCAGCAGATGTGTCTAGGCAGATACAAGAGAACGATTAGCATCCACAATTGGCAAGCGTGCTGTTATTCGTGCGCAGGAAGCACCCTCCTCCAACTCCTACACTTAATTTACAAACAGTACAAGTGTTCCCATAAGATTCTTAAGCCTACGTCGGAAAGATCTGCCTTACGCCGGGTTCACGTAAATCCCACTGCACATTCCTATTCTTTGCGTGCAGTCGGCTGCTACTGGTGTTGCTAGTTGTGACTTCTGATAACAGATGCCGTAGCAATCAATTCATGGAGTGATTTGTATGTTTTGCGATAGTCTGTCTCTGACAAGCAAGCACAGGTGACATAGGTGCGAACGCAGGAAGCTTGCAGCCCCTCGCTGCCTGCAGACACCGAGCAGCCACACTAGGAGGGCGGCCTAAGCCGTAGGCGAAATGTGCTCATTCGCTTTGGGGCGACGTCGAACTATAAATGAGGCTGTCACTAGCGGGAGCGTCGTGTAAAGTCGTAAAAGTCGGCTGCATGGGCGAGTGCCATGTTTGGGGAGCGTTTCGTAGTTTGCGCAGTGCAATGGAGACGTGGAAACTTGTTGTGGCCCAGTGTTTTGCAGTTGGACGACAAGAGTGGTACACAGTAGCAAAGAGCGAGGCACTGAGTTTGCATGAACAGTTGAGTGCAGAATGGGGCTCGAGATGTGCTTGTTACCTCAGGTGCTGTGTGATTGTCGACAAGGAGTGAAAACGGAGCAATTTGTGACCCCCCTTTCAATTTAAGACGTTAAAAACAGACGGAATTTGCATTCGTAATACCAGAGCATCGAAACTACTTGGAACTCTTGTGTATATGAACGTGTCCGCGCCTTTGTACTCTGGTCCCTTCAGCGCTACAAACCAACCAAGCATCGTGTCCGTGCACATCAGAGTCTCAAGAAATGTAGAATAGCGCAGTTTGGTAGCGGATGGGGGCGTAGCTCAGTTGGTAGAGCGTTCGCTTTGCATGTGAAAAGTCCCGGGTTCAAGCCCCGTCGCCTCCATGTTTTGTGGTCAGTGGATGCCAAGTGTTGATCGCGGCGAATCTAAAGGCACGCAAGACGTTGCAAAGCCAGCGTCACAGACTTGTATGATGCATACTGACGTAAGGAGAGCAAGATGTATGTGTGGGGACCGGCTGTCATCGAGTGCAGGTCTGTCTTAGGTATCACGGCTTAACGTCATTGAAGGCTAGAGAGTGGACAACACGTTCGTCTTACTCAGAGCGGTGTCCGAATTCTATTTTCGACGTGATGCGTGCCACTTCCATTGTGGCCAACTACGATTCAATACAGAATGCACGAAACCTGAAAGACACCCTCACAGATACATAGAGAGTAGTGTTTGTCTGCGGAATAATGGGAGCGCAAGCGTCTGTGACATTGATATTGCTGTATGTAGCACAATTTATCATGGAGGGGGCGTAGCTCAGATGGTCAGTGCGGCTCTCGCAGCCGAGCGAAGCGGACGTGCGGTGTGTGCTCTCCGCTGGCAGAGAGGGCCCGCGCGCCTTGTTTACTTTCTTCGGCCGACACTAACGTGACGCCGTAGCGCTCCAAGACCATGGCAAACCAGTACAGAAGATCAACCTTGAAGTTCACATTTCGGAACGACTTTACCCGACCAAAGGCGCTCGAAGTCGAACGTTTTTTAAAAGAGGAAGCCAAGATCCCGGGTGCCGACATTGTCGGCATTCACTTTTCGATCGTCAGTAGCACGGTCTATGTAAAGCTCATAAACGAAACTACTTGCGACAAGGTGCTTCGAGAGATGAAACAAGAACTCCGCTTCTGCCACGCAGATGGAAATGTTGGCAACGTCGAGGTCGGCCATGCCGCAATGGGACTGCGGACTATACGCATCTTCGAACTTCCATTTGAACTCCCGGCGGCAGAAGTTGTAGCGGCGCTCCGCCCCTACGGCACGGTACACGAACACGTGGCTGAAAAATGGACCCAGTTTAAGACGTATCCAGTACTCAATGGAGTACGCCAAGTGCGCATAGATCTCCAACGACACGTGCCATCCTATCTACAGATAGGTGGATGCCGGGCCATAGTTATTTATGACGGCCAACCGAAGACGTGCTCCGGATGCGGTAAGGAAGGTCACCTTCGTTCCGAGTGCCTCCAGCGTCGGATCACACAACTCCCACCGAAGGACGTTGCACCACCAGCGGCGAAGACTATTCTACCCGTTACTTACGCGGCGGCGCTCACGACTTTCTCCACACAACAGACACGGCCGACCGCTTCAGCGGTACAAGAATCACTTTCCACGGACAAAGACCTGGATGATCCGCCGACCTGGCCAGTGGTGGAAAATAGCACTACAACTCTGGAGCTACCGAACGCGACAGACATTGACGCCAGTAAGATGGCAATTGATTCCCTTATTGTACCGACCGAAGCGTTTGTTCCGGCGGAGCATGAGTCAGTGCCGTCTTCTGACAATGAAGGCCACGTACGGAAACAGCGATCACCGAAACGCCGAAAGCGGCGTCGTCGGACCGTGTCGGAACACAGCGGTTCGCATTCGGCCGGGGAAGAACGACTGACCACTCAAGAAGCCAGCCCCGAAGCTGAAGCTTTTTCCACTGACTCCAACCTAGCAGAACAGACAGAAAAACATGCAGCTTTCGACCATCAGCCCATTGACAGAAACAGTAAGCAGCGGGAAGGTACCAGTGCAGGTAGCGAAGTCGCCCGGTCCCTTACTATCAAACATTCTGAGGCTATGGACCATGAACAGACATCCGCGCCCGCTTCATGGGCCGAGGACGTTGAGACACAAGATCACGACCCGCGGCCAGCTGAGGCGCCGCCGGATCATGCAGCATAAGCAGCACAAGGAGGACCGCGTTCGGCGGGGGGTGACATCACTTCCGATGTTCGCTTCTCTCCACCTTCACCATGGATAACCTCGCCCAAACAACTCGTTGCCAGGCTTACCGCCTGGCGACAATGAATATCAACATGATCAGTTCTCCTGTCAAGATCCAACTTTTGAAAGAAACCATACGAGCCATGGGGGTTGACTTTGCTTTCCTACAAGAAGCGAAAACGACGGCACTCCCGCACTTTTACGGGTACACCACACATGTGACGCCCGGTAGCCCTGCAGATACCGGAGTGGCAATATTAGTGCGTGAAGGAATTGAAGTTACCGACGTCACGTTTCTTCCCTCCGCTCGAGGAATAGCATTTACGGCACTCAACACCCGATTCATTAATGTTTACGCGCCGTCGGGTACCACAAGACGTCACGACCGCGCCAGATTCTACTCCACAGATGTCGCTCCCCTTTTCCTAGGGCGATACGACCACAGCGTCTTCGCCGGCGATTTTAATTGTGTACTTCACCCCAAGGACCAAATCCCACATTACACGCCTTGTCCGGAACTGGGTGCGATGATCCAAGAACTTCACTTGTGCGACACGTGGGAAAAAGTCCACGGTAACCGCTCTGGCCACACTCATCTTACCAGTCATTCGGCCAGCCGACTCGACCGCATATATGTGTCACAAGATCTCACACAAGGTGTGGTGGACGCCGAACTATGGCCTCAAGCCTATTCTGATCACAGTGCCTATATCTGCACTATACACCTACGCCCCCAACAAGTCTGGCGCAGCAATGGCTTTTGGAAGCTCAACATAACTCATCTCCAGGACCTGGATTGCCGTCGGCAAGTTGCAGCAACGTGGACTGACTGTGAACGCCGCCACCCTCGATACGCCTCGACCCTGGAGTGGTGGCTCCTCTGTGCCAAACCAGCAATCCGTAGGACACTTATGCAATATGGCAAGGACGTGACTGCGTGGCATCGACAGACCCTCGATTTTTACTACGCGACTCTCAGGGACCTCGACGCCTTACCCCCTTCCCCGGAGAGACAACATGATCAAAGCAGAATCAAGGCTCACATACTATCATTGACGAAGCGCCGACTAGAAGGTGCAGTCGTCCGCTCGCGACGGCACGACCGAACGTTTGCGGAGGAACCCACTATGCATCACGTTGTGGCGGATAAGCGCCGACAACGCCAACACTTAATCACACAACTCAGGACACACGACGGTCGCTTATGTACGACCCAAGCAACCATAGTAAAGGCGGTGGAGGATCATTTTCGTCATCTTTACAAGGAAAGAATCGTCGATGACGAGGCCACTACTGAAGTGTTACAGCAGGTAACACGTACTATCGACGAGGCTACCGTGAATGCACTAACAGAGGAAATCTCACTCGAAGAAGTCGAAGACGCCGTGGACAAAGGTGCGGCCAATAAGTCTCCTGGACCTGATGGATTGCCCATCGAATTCTACCGGACTTTCCGTGACATCATGATGCCTCGCTGGGTTATAATGTTCCGCGAACTTACGTCTCCAGACTGTGTTGTGCCGCCAGCGTTTGTAGAAGGACTTCTCATACCGGTACATAAGCCAGGTGGAGGGCTATCGATTAACGACTATCGGCCGCTTACAATGCTGAACGCCGATTACAAGATTTTCACCAGGATTATGGCGAGCCGTATTAAGACGACTTTGCCGATGATCCTCGCTCCTGAACAGACGTCGCAGGGGGGAGAAGCCAACATACACATGGCCACCGGTGACTGCAAGGATTTAATAGCAATCGCTTCTGCGTGCCGTCTGAGAGCGGCGATCGTCTCCGTAGATTTCAACCGCGCCTTTGATAGAGTGCACCACAACTTCCTCCTACGAGTGATGGACTGTATGGGATTCCCCCCGGGCCTCATCGACACCCTACGGCGTCTTTGGACCACAGCCAGCTCACACGTCCAGGTTAATGGAAGGACGGTAGGACCAGTACCCATTAAGAGGTCTCTACGACAGGGTTGTCCCCTTTCTACCTACCTTTAAGCCATCGCACTCGAGCCACTCCTAGGGGGCCTTAACCACCGCCTATCTGGCATCACGCTGCGGGACGTCACCTTTCGCTATAGGACATACGCTGACGACCTGCTACTGCTGGTTCGTTCCAATGACGAAGTTCAAAGCGTACTAACCTGGATTGAGCGATACGGACAGGCCGCCGGCAGTCTTCTGAACATCAACAAGTCGGCGGCGTTGGATATTGGGCGAGATCTCGGACCGGAAGCCCTCGCTCCCCTCCCACCAGTTTCTGATCTGCTATATTTGGGAATCACGTTCAAGAAAGATGTACGTAAAACAGCTGCAGCAAACTACCGACGGTTATTACAGATCATACGCGCAATGGTGCGACAGAACCTGCTCCGGGACTTGAACCAGCTACAACGTGTTGAATACCTGAACCTCTACGTGGCATCAAAACTCAATCACGTGGCACAAGTCCTCCCACTACCGCTGCAGATAGGTCGCCGGCATCAAGCGGCCTTCAGTTACTACGTTTCCGCAGGTCATATCTTTAAAGTACGATACGACACTCTTACCCTCCCAGTGCACAAAGGAGGGCTGGGATTGGTCAACGTCAGGGCGAGAGCAGCTAGCCTTTACATGAGCAACATGAGGAAACGATGGAAAAGTCAATATACCTCTCTCACGGGTCGTCTACTACAGGTTCTGATGCCAGTCTCTAACGTCCCGCCGGTGTCGGTTGCGCACGTCGCACCACAGCTCTCCCATGTGTCGACCTTCATTCTTGATTACAGCTATGTCAGCTCGAACCTCTCCGCCACGCGTCCACCAAAGGCGAAACATTTTTACACCAACCTTCTGCGTGCTGTTCCCCATAACGTGGTGGAAAACAAGTACCCTACGGTTCACTGGCCAAGAGTGTGGAAAACGATACACCACAACTTTCTGTCCTCCACGGTGCGTTCGAAGTGGTATCAGATCGCCAACAAAAAATATGCCACACTACAGCGACTTCACACTATTGGACTGGCAGACTCCCCTTATTGCCCAGATTGTCACCTTTTGGATACTGATGAACATCGTTTTACTTGCGCATCATCGTCCGGAGTTTGGCGACTAACACAGAAGATATTGGCTTGTTACCTCCGGGTTACACCTGATATGATTGACCCTCAGACCCTACTCTGTCCCGATGGAACTTACTTTCCGGCTGCAAAATATCATGCGCTTACATGGTTCAAAGGACTTACAGTCGCCTACATCTTTCGCGACGGAGAGAAAGAGCAGCTTGATTACTGGTGGTTCCTGCAAAATGCTCACAATGCCCTCGAACGCACACCGAAATACCGTACGCTCTTCGCAAATTATTTACGCAGCGTTTTCGTTAACCCCCCACTCAGCTGGGGAGTGCCGAGCTGCGGTTAATGTTCTGTGCCGCATCACACAAACGGCTGAACGTTCTGCCTTGTCAGCCATGAGCGAAGGAAGAGACAAGCTGCTGCAAGGATGCTGTTTTCCTTGAGGCACTAGCGAAGCTGAATGCCTCCGTTGCAGATGCCCTTCAAAGGCGCAATTGGAGATATCAGATAACGATGACGAGGCTCCAAGTGGAACCAGTTACATTATTGAAGAACCTTTTAGTTGGAATTATATCAGTGATTTATGTTTTTATTTCTGGATTACATTTTTATGCCACCTTTGTTGTTGTAACACTTACTTGTAACACTTACTTACTAGAATTCACATGTAACAAAAAAAAAGTGGCAAAGGATAGCCCTAACCTTGATTTCCCATATTTCCCCTGATATATAGGCAGCTCTCTGGGGTGGGTTTACTCAGGAGCCAACGCCTGAAGTGGATCAGATTTTTTGTTATAGGATGAAAAGTGGCGGTGGCACTTAGGGGTTTTTTTAGTTCCATTTTCCTAAGGGGCTTTTAAGGGAAATTACTTTATAGAGAAAAAAATAAACATTAAAAAAAAATTAAAAAAATAAAATAAAAAAAGTAAAACAATAAAACAAAAAAAAGATGGTAGAGCGCTCGCTTAGCATGCGAGAGGTACTGGGATCGATACCCAGCGCCTCCAGAATTTTTAACACACCTACATGCGCACCTTGCCATGCAAGTGGAGTAATTCACAGCCAGCAGATGTGTCTAGGCAGATACAAGAGAACGATTAGCATCCACAATTGGCAAGCGTGCGGTTATTCGTGCGCAGGAAGCACCCTCCTCCAACTCCTACACTTAATTTACAAACAGTACAAGTGTTCCCATAACATTCTTAAGCCTACGTCGGAAAGATCTGCCTTACGCCGGGTTCACGTAAATCCCACTGCACATTCCTATTCTTTGCGTGCAGTCGGCTGCTACTGGTGTTGCTAGTTGTGACTTCTGATAACAGATGCCGTAGCAATCAATTCATGGAGTGATTTGTATGTTTTGCGATAGTCTGTCTCTGACAAGCAAGCACAGGTGACATAGGTGCGAACTCAGAAAGCTTGCAGCCCCTCGCTGCCTGCAGACACCGAGCAGCCACACTAGGAGGGCGGCCTAAGCCGTAGGCGAAATGTGCTCATTCGCTTTGGCGCGACGTCGAACTATAAATAATGCTGTCACTAGCGTGAACGTTGCGTGAGCGTCGTGTAAAGTCGTAAAAGTCGGCTGCATGGGCGAGTGCCATGTTTGGGGAGCGTTTCGTAGTTTGCGCAGTGCAATGGAGACGTGGAAACTTGTTGTGGCCCAGTGTTTTGCAGTTGGACGACAAGAGTGGTACACAGTAGCAAAGAGCGAGGCACTGAGTTTGCATGAACAGTGGAGTGCAGATTGGGGCTCGAGATGTGCTTGTTACCTCAGGTGCTGTGTGATTGTCGACAAGGAGTGAAAACGGAGCAATTTGTGACCCCCTTTCAATTTAAGACGTTAAAAACAGACGGAATTTGCATTCTTAATACCAGAGCATCGAAACTACTTGGAACTCTTGTGTATATGAACGTGTCCGCGCCTTTGTACTCTGGTCCCTTCAGCGCTACAAACCAACCAAGCATCGTTTCCGTGCACATCAGAGTCGCAAGGAATGGAGAATAGCGCAGTTTGGTCGCGGATGGGGGCGTAGCTCAGTTGGTAGAGCGTTCGCTTTGCGTGTGAAAGGACCCGGGTTCAAGCCCCGGCGCTTCCATGTTTTGTGGTCAGTGGATGCCAAGTGTTGATCGCGGCGAACCTAAAGGCATGCAAGATGTTGCAAAGCCAGCGTCACAGACTTGTATGATGCATACTGACGTAAGGAGAGCAAGATGTATGTGTGGGGACCGGCTGTCATCGAGTGCAGGTCTGTCTTAGGTATCACGGCTTAACGTCATTGAAGTCTAGAGAGTGGACAACACGTTCGTCTTACTCAGAGCGGTGTCAGAATTCTATTTTCGACGTGATGCGTGCCACTTCCATTGTGGCCAACTACGATTCAATACAGAATGCACGAAACCTGAAAGACACCCTCACAGATACATAGAGAGTAGTGTTTGTCTGCGGAATAATGGGAGTGCAAGCGTCTGTGACATTGATATTGCTGTATGTAGCACAATTTATCATGGAGGGGGCGTAGCTCAGATGGTAGAGCGCTCGCTTAGTATGCGACAGGTACTGGGATCGATACCCAGCGCCTGCAGAATTTTTAACACACCTACATGCGCACCTTGCCATGCAAGTGGAGTAATTCACAGCCAGCAGATGTGTCTAGGCAGATACAAGAGAACGATTAGCATCCACAATTGGCAAGCGTGCGGTTATTCGTGCGCAGGAAGCACCCTCCTCCAACTCCTACACTTAATTTACAAACAGTACAAGTGTTCCCATAACATTCTTAAGCCTACGTCGGAAAGATCTGCCTTACGCCGGGTTCACGTAAATCCCACTGCACATTCCTATTCTTTGCGTGCAGTCGGCTGCTACTGGTGTTGCTAGTTGTGACTTCTGATAACAGATGCCGTAGCAATCAATTCATGGAGTGATTTGTATGTTTTGCGATAGTCTGTCTCTGACAAGCAAGCACAGGTGACATAGGTGCGAACGCAGGAAGCTTGCAGCCCCTCGCTGCCTGCAGACACCGAGCAGCCACACTAGGAGGGCGGCCTAAGCCGTAGGCGAAATGTGCTCATTCGCTTTGGGGCGACGTCGAACTATAAATGAGGCTGTCACTAGCGTGAGCGTTGCGTGAAGTCGTTAAAGTCGGCTGCATGGGCGAGTGCCATGTTTGGGGAGCGTTTCGTAGTTTGCGCAGTGCAATGGAGACGTGGAAACTTGTTGTGGCCCAGTGTTTTGCAGTTGGACGACAAGAGTGGTACACAGTAGCAAAGAGCGAGGCACTGAGTTTGCATGAACAGTGGAGTGCAGATTGGGGCTCGAGATGTGCTTGTTACCTCAGGTGCTGTGTGATTGTCGACAAGGAGTGAAAACGGAGCAATTTGTGACCCCCTTTCAATTTAAGACGTTAAAAACAGACGGAATTTGCATTCGTAATACCAGAGCATCGAAACTACTTGGAACTCTTGTGTATATGAACGTGTCCGCGCCTTTGTACTCTGGTCCCTTCAGCGCTACAAACCAACCAAGCATCGTTTCCGTGCACATCAGAGTCGCAAGGAATGGAGAATAGCGCAGTTTGGTCGCGGATGGGGGCGTAGCTCAGTTGGTAGAGCGTTCGCTTTGCGTGTGAAAGGACCCGGGTTCAAGCCCCGGCGCTTCCATGTTTTGTGGTCAGTGGATGCCAAGTGTTGATCGCGGCGAACCTAAAGGCATGCAAGATGTTGCAAAGCCAGCGTCACAGACTTGTATGATGCATACTGACGTAAGGAGAGCAAGATGTATGTGTGGGGACCGGCTGTCATCGAGTGCAGGTCTGTCTTAGGTATCACGGCTTAACGTCATTGAAGTCTAGAGAGTGGACAACACGTTCGTCTTACTCAGAGCGGTGTCAGAATTCTATTTTCGACGTGATGCGTGCCACTTCCATTGTGGCCAACTACGATTCAATACAGAATGCACGAAACCTGAAAGACACCCTCACAGATACATAGAGAGTAGTGTTTGTCTGCGGAATAATGGGAGTGCAAGCGTCTGTGACATTGATATTGCTGTATGTAGCACTATTTATCATGGAGGGGGCGTAGCTCAGATGGTAGAGCGCTCGCTTAGCATGCGAGAGGTACTGGGATCGATACCCAGCGCCTGCAGAATTTTTAACACACCTACATGCGCACCTTGCCATGCAAGTGGAGTAATTCACAGCCAGCAGATGTGTCTAGGCAGATACAAGAGAACGATTAGCATCCACAATTGGCAAGCGTGCGGTTATTCGTGCGCAGGAAGCACCCTCCTCCAACTCCTACACTTAATTTACAAACAGTACAAGTGTTCCCATAACATTCTTAAGCCTACGTCGGAAAGATCTGCCTTACGCCGGGTTCACGTAAATCCCACTGCACATTCCTATTCTTTGCGTGCAGTCGGCTGCTACTGGTGTTGCTAGTTGTGACTTCTGATAACAGATGCCGTAGCAATCAATTCATGGAGTGATTTGTATGTTTTGCGATAGTCTGTCTCTGACAAGCAAGCACAGGTGACATAGGTGCGAACGCAGGAAGCTTGCAGCCCCTCGCTGCCTGCAGACACCGAGCAGCCACACTAGGAGGGCGGCCTAAGCCGTAGGCGAAATGTGCTCATTCGCTTTGGGGCGACGTCGAACTATAAATGAGGCTGTCACTAGCGTGAGCGTTGCGTGAAGTCGTAAAAGTCGGCTGCATGGGCGAGTGCCATGTTTGGGGAGCGTTTCGTAGTTTGCGCAGTGCAATGGAGACGTGGAAACTTGTTGTGGCCCAGTGTTTTGCAGTTGGACGACAAGAGTGGTACACAGTAGCAAAGAGCGAGGCACTGAGTTTGCATGAACAGTGGAGTGCAGATTGGGGCTCGAGATGTGCTTGTTACCTCAGGTGCTGTGTGATTGTCGACAAGGAGTGAAAACGGAGCAATTTGTGACCCCCTTTCAATTTAAGACGTTAAAAACAGACGGAATTTGCATTCGTAATACCAGAGCATCGAAACTACTTGGAACTCTTGTGTATATGAACGTGTCCGCGCCTTTGTACTCTGGTCCCTTCAGCGCTACAAACCAACCAAGCATCGTTTCCGTGCACATCAGAGTCGCAAGGAATGGAGAATAGCGCAGTTTGGTCGCGGATGGGGGCGTAGCTCAGTTGGTAGAGCGTTCGCTTTGCGTGTGAAAGGTCCCGGTTTCAATCCCCGGCGTCTCCATGTTTTGTGGTCAGTGGATGCCAAGTGTTGATCGCGGCGAACCTAAAGGCATGCAAGATGTTGCAAAGCCAGCGTCACAGACTTGTATGATGCATACTGACGTAAGGAGAGCAAGATGTATGTGTGGGGACCGGCTGTCATCGAGTGCAGGTCTGTCTTAGGTATCACGGCTTAACGTCATTGAAGTCTAGAGAGTGGACAACACGTTCGTCGTACTCAGAGCGGTGTCCGAATTCTATTTTCGACGTGATGCTAGCCACTTCCATTGTGGCCAACTACGATTCAATACAGAATGCACGAAACCTGAAAGACACCCTCACAGATACATAGAGAGTAGTGTTTGTCTGCGGAATAATGGGAGCGCAAGCGTCTGTGACATTGATATTGCTGTATGTAGCACAATTTATCATGGAGGGGGCGTAGCTCAGATGGTAGAGCGCTCGCTTAGCATGCGAGAGGTACTGGGATCGATACCCAGCGCCTCCAGAATTTTTAACACACCTACATGCGCACCTTGCCATGCAAGTGGAGTAATTCACAGCCAGCAGATGTGTCTAGGCAGATACAAGAGAACGATTAGCATCCGCAATTGGCAAGCGTGCGGTTATTCGTGCGCAGGAAGCACCCTCCTCCAACTCCTACACTTAATTTACAAACAGTACAAGTGTTCCCATAAGATTCTTAAGCCTACGTCGGAAAGATCTGCCTTACGCCGGGTTCACGTAAATCCCACTGCACATTCCTATTCTTTGCGTGCAGTCGGCTGCTACTGGTGTTGCTAGTTGTGACTTCTGATAACAGATGCCGTAGCAATCAATTCATGGAGTGATTTGTATGTTTTGCGATAGTCTGTCCCTGACAAGCAAGCACAGGTGACATAGGTGCGAACTCAGAAAGCTTGCAGCCCCTCGCTGCCTGCAGACACCGAGCAGCCACACTAGGAGGGCGGCCTAAGCCGTAGGCGAAATGTGCTCATTCGCTTTGGGGCGACGTCGAACTATAAATGAGGCTGTCACTAGCGGGAGCGTCGTGTAAAGTCGTAAAAGTCGGCTGCATGGGCGAGTGCCATGTTTGGGGAGCGTTTCGTAGTTTGCGCAGTGCAATGGAGACGTGGAAACTTGTTGTGGCCCAGTGTTTTGCAGTTGGACGACAAGAGTGGTACACAGTAGCAAAGAGCGAGGCACTGAGTTTGCATGAACAGTGGAGTGCAGATTGGGGCTCGAGATGTGCTTGTTACCTCAGGTGCTGTGTGATTGTCGACAAGGAGTGAAAACGGAGCAATTTGTGACCCCCCCCCCCCCCCCTTTCAATTTAAGACGTTAAAAACAGACGGAATTTGCATTCTTAATACCAGAGCATCGAAACTACTTGGAACTCTTGTGTATATGAACGTGTCCGCGCCTTTGTACTCTGGTCCCTTCAGCGCTACAAACCAACCAAGCATCGTTTCCGTGCACATCAGAGTCGCAAGGAATGGAGAATAGCGCAGTTTGGTCGCGGATGGCGGCGTAGCTCAGTTGGTAGAGCGTTCGCTTTGCGTGTGAAAGGACCCGGGTTCAAGCCCCGGCGCTTCCATGTTTTGTGGTCAGTGGATGCCAAGTGTTGATCGCGGCGAACCTAAAGGCATGCAAGATGTTGCAAAGCCAGCGTCACAGACTTGTATGATGCATACTGACGTAAGGAGAGCAAGATGTATGTGTGGGGACCGGCTGTCATCGAGTGCAGGTCTGTCTTAGGTATCACGGCTTAACGTCATTGAAGTCTAGAGAGTGGACAACACGTTCGTCTTACTCAGAGCGGTGTCAGAATTCTATTTTCGACGTGATGCGTGCCACTTCCATTGTGGCCAACTACGATTCAATACAGAATGCACGAAACCTGAAAGACACCCTCACAGATACATAGAGAGTAGTGTTTGTCTGCGGAATAATGGGAGTGCAAGCGTCTGTGACATTGATATTGCTGTATGTAGCACAATTTATCATGGAGGGGGCGTAGCTCAGATGGTAGAGCGCTCGCTTAGCATGCGAGAGGTACTGGGATCGATACCCAGCGCCTGCAGAATTTTTAACACACCTACATGCGCACCTTGCCATGCAAGTGGAGTAATTCACAGCCAGCAGATGTGTCTAGGCAGATACAAGAGAACGATTAGCATCCACAATTGGCAAGCGTGCGGTTATTCGTGCGCAGGAAGCACCCTCCTCCAACTCCTACACTTAATTTACAAACAGTACAAGTGTTCCCATAACATTCTTAAGCCTACGTCGGAAAGATCTGCCTTACGCCGGGTTCACGTAAATCCCACTGCACATTCCTATTCTTTGCGTGCAGTCGGCTGCTACTGGTGTTGCTAGTTGTGACTTCTGATAACAGATGCCGTAGCAATCAATTCATGGAGTGATTTGTATGTTTTGCGATAGTCTGTCTCTGACAAGCAAGCACAGGTGACATAGGTGCGAACGCAGGAAGCTTGCAGCCCCTCGCTGCCTGCAGACACCGAGCAGCCACACTAGGAGGGCGGCCTAAGCCGTAGGCGAAATGTGCTCATTCGCTTTGGGGCGACGTCGAACTATAAATGAGGCTGTCACTAGCGTGAGCGTTGCGTGAAGTCGTAAAAGTCGGCTGCATGGGCGAGTGCCATGTTTGGGGAGCGTTTCGTAGTTTGCGCAGTGCAATGGAGACGTGGAAACTTGTTGTGGCCCAGTGTTTTGCAGTTGGACGACAAGAGTGGTACACAGTAGCAAAGAGCGAGGCACTGAGTTTGCATGAACAGTGGAGTGCAGATTGGGGCTCGAGATGTGCTTGTTACCTCAGGTGCTGTGTGATTGTCGACAAGGAGTGAAAACGGAGCAATTTGTGACCCCCTTTCAATTTAAGACGTTAAAAACAGACGGAATTTGCATTCGTAATACCAGAGCATCGAAACTACTTGGAACTCTTGTGTATATGAACGTGTCCGCGCCTTTGTACTCTGGTCCCTTCAGCGCTACAAACCAACCAAGCATCGTTTCCGTGCACATCAGAGTCGCAAGGAATGGAGAATAGCGCAGTTTGGTCGCGGATGGGGGCGTAGCTCAGTTGGTAGAGCGTTCGCTTTGCGTGTGAAAGGTCCCGGTTTCAATCCCCGGCGCCTCCATGTTTTGTGGTCAGTGGATGCCAAGTGTTGATCGCGGCGAACCTAAAGGCATGCAAGATGTTGCAAAGCCAGCGTCACAGACTTGTATGATGCATACTGACGTAAGGAGAGCAAGATGTATGTGTGGGGACCGGCTGTCATCGAGTGCAGGTCTGTCTTAGGTATCACGGCTTAACGTCATTGAAGTCTAGAGAGTGGACAACACGTTCGTCGTACTCAGAGCGGTGTCCGAATTCTATTTTCGACGTGATGCTAGCCACTTCCATTGTGGCCAACTACGATTCAATACAGAATGCACGAAACCTGAAAGACACCCTCACAGACACATAGAGAGTAGTGTTTGTCTGCGGAATAATGGGAGCGCAAGCGTCTGTGACATTGATATTGCTGTATGTAGCACAATTTATCATGGAGGGGGCGTAGCTCAGATGGTAGAGCGCTCGCTTAGCATGCGAGAGGTACTGGGATCGATACCCAGCGCCTCCAGAATTTTTAACACACCTACATGCGCACCTTGCCATGCAAGTGGAGTAATTCACAGCCAGCAGATGTGTCTAGGCAGATACAAGAGAACGATTAGCATCCGCAATTGGCAAGCGTGCGGTTATTCGTGCGCAGGAAGCACCCTCCTCCAACTCCTACACTTAATTTACAAACAGTACAAGTGTTCCCATAAGATTCTTAAGCCTACGTCGGAAAGATCTGCCTTACGCCGGGTTCACGTAAATCCCACTGCACATTCCTATTCTTTGCGTGCAGTCGGCTGCTACTGGTGTTGCTAGTTGTGACTTCTGATAACAGATGCCGTAGCAATCAATTCATGGAGTGATTTGTATGTTTTGCGATAGTCTGTCCCTGACAAGCAAGCACAGGTGACATAGGTGCGAACTCAGAAAGCTTGCAGCCCCTCGCTGCCTGCAGACACCGAGCAGCCACACTAGGAGGGCGGCCTAAGCCGTAGGCGAAATGTGCTCATTCGCTTTGGGGCGACGTCGAACTATAAATGAGGCTGTCACTAGCGGGAGCGTCGTGTAAAGTCGTAAAAGTCGGCTGCATGGGCGAGTGCCATGTTTGGGGAGCGTTTCGTAGTTTGCGCAGTGCAATGGAGACGTGGAAACTTGTTGTGGCCCAGTGTTTTGCAGTTGGACGACAAGAGTGGTACACAGTAGCAAAGAGCGAGGCACTGAGTTTGCATGAACAGTGGAGTGCAGATTGGGGCTCGAGATGTGCTTGTTACCTCAGGTGCTGTGTGATTGTCGACAAGGAGTGAAAACGGAGCAATTTGTGACCCCCCCCCCTTTCAATTTAAGACGTTAAAAACAGACGGAATTTGCATTCTTAATACCAGAGCATCGAAACTACTTGGAACTCTTGTGTATATGAACGTGTCCGCGCCTTTGTACTCTGGTCCCTTCAGCGCTACAAACCAACCAAGCATCGTTTCCGTGCACATCAGAGTCGCAAGGAATGGAGAATAGCGCAGTTTGGTCGCGGATGGGGGCGTAGCTCAGTTGGTAGAGCGTTCGCTTTGCGTGTGAAAGGACCCGGGTTCAAGCCCCGGCGCTTCCATGTTTTGTGGTCAGTGGATGCCAAGTGTTGATCGCGGCGAACCTAAAGGCATGCAAGATGTTGCAAAGCCAGCGTCACAGACTTGTATGATGCATACTGACGTAAGGAGAGCAAGATGTATGTGTGGGGACCGGCTGTCATCGAGTGCAGGTCTGTCTTAGGTATCACGGCTTAACGTCATTGAAGTCTAGAGAGTGGACAACACGTTCGTCTTACTCAGAGCGGTGTCAGAATTCTATTTTCGACGTGATGCGTGCCACTTCCATTGTGGCCAACTACGATTCAATACAGAATGCACGAAACCTGAAAGACACCCTCACAGATACATAGAGAGTAGTGTTTGTCTGCGGAATAATGGGAGTGCAAGCGTCTGTGACATTGATATTGCTGTATGTAGCACAATTTATCATGGAGGGGGCGTAGCTCAGATGGTAGAGCGCTCGCTTAGCATGCGAGAGGTACTGGGATCGATACCCAGCGCCTGCAGAATTTTTAACACACCTACATGCACACCTTGCCATGCAAGTGGAGTAATTCACAGCCAGCAGATGTGTCTAGGCAGATACAAGAGAACGATTAGCATCCACAATTGGCAAGCGTGCGGTTATTCGTGCGCAGGAAGCACCCTCCTCCAACTCCTACACTTAATTTACAAACAGTACAAGTGTTCCCATAACATTCTTAAGCCTACGTCGGAAAGATCTGCCTTACGCCGGGTTCACGTAAATCCCACTGCACATTCCTATTCTTTGCGTGCAGTCGGCTGCTACTGGTGTTGCTAGTTGTGACTTCTGATAACAGATGCCGTAGCAATCAATTCATGGAGTGATTTGTATGTTTTGCGATAGTCTGTCTCTGACAAGCAAGCACAGGTGACATAGGTGCGAACGCAGGAAGCTTGCAGCCCCTCGCTGCCTGCAGACACCGAGCAGCCACACTAGGAGGGCGGCCTAAGCCGTAGGCGAAATGTGCTCATTCGCTTTGGGGCGACGTCGAACTATAAATGAGGCTGTCACTAGCGTGAGCGTTGCGTGAAGTCGTAAAAGTCGGCTGCATGGGCGAGTGCCATGTTTGGGGAGCGTTTCGTAGTTTGCGCAGTGCAATGGAGACGTGGAAACTTGTTGTGGCCCAGTGTTTTGCAGTTGGACGACAAGAGTGGTACACAGTAGCAAAGAGCGAGGCACTGAGTTTGCATGAACAGTGGAGTGCAGATTGGGGCTCGAGATGTGCTTGTTACCTCAGGTGCTGTGTGATTGTCGACAAGGAGTGAAAACGGAGCAATTTGTGACCCCCCTTTCAATTTAAGACGTTAAAAACAGACCGAATTTGCATTCGTAATACCAGAGCATCGAAACTACTTGGAATTCTTGTGTATATGAACGTGTCCGCGCCTTTGTACTCTGGTCCCTTCAGCGCTACAAACCAACCAAGCATCGTTTCCGTGCACATCAGAGTCGCAAGGAATGGAGAATAGCGCAGCTTGGTCGCGGATGGGGGAGTAGCTCAGTTGGTAGAGCGTTCGCTTTGCATGTGAAAGGTCCCGGGTTCAAGCCCCGGCGCCTCCATGTTTTGTGGTCAGTGGATGCCAAGTGTTGATCGCGGCGAACCTAAAGGCACGCAAGATGTTGCAAAGCCAGCGTCACAGACTTGTATGATGCATACTGACGTAAGGAGAGCAAGATGTATGTGTGGGGACCGGCTGTCATCGAGTGCAGGTCTGTCTTAGGTATCACGGCTTAACGTCATTGAAGTCTAGAGAGTGGACAACACGAGCGGTGTCCGAACTGTCTACGCACTCCCATATAGAAGAGCCCGCATGGTGCCTTTTGTGTTCAATCCCGATGCAATTTCTGTGTTTCATTAACACTCTGAAGGTCTACAGATTACAAAATGCCTCCAGATGTGCTTCGGAAACTACCAGTGGTCTTCCTGGGAACGATCAAATGGTAGACATTTTGAGACATTACTCCCATGGAGTCTTCCAGACATCGGTCAAAGCCTAGACAGTATGAGACATTACTCCCATGGAGAAGAGACCGCATGGTGCCTGTTGTATTCAATCCCGATGCAATTTCTGTGTTTCATCATTATTCTGAAGGTCCACAGATTACAGAATGCCTCCAGATGTGCTTCGGAAACTACTACTGGTCTTCCAGGGAACGATCAAAGCGTAGACAGTTTAAGACATTACCCCCATGGACTCTTCCATAAATCGAGTAAAGCGTAGACAGTTTGAGACATTACTCTAATGGAGAAGAGTCCGCATGGTGTCTGTTGTATTCAATCGAGATGCAATTTCTGTCTTGAATCAACACTCTGAAGGTGCACAGATTACAGAATTCCTGCAGATGTACTCCAGAAACTACTTTGGTCTTCCAGGGAACGATCACAGCGTAGACAGTTTGAGACATTACTCCCATGGAGTCTTCCAGAAATCGACCAAAGCGTAGACAGTTTGAGACATTACTCCCATGGAGAAGAGTCCGCATGGTGCCTGTTATATTCAATCCCGAAGCAATTTTTGTTTCAACAACACTCTGAAGGTACACAGATTACAGAATGCCTCCAGATGTGCTTCGGAATCTACTACTGGTCTTCCAGGGAATGATCAATGCGTATACAGTTTGAGACATTACTCCCATGGAGTCTTCCGGAAATCGATCAAAGCGTAGACAGTTTGAGACATTACTCCCATGGAGAAGAGTCGGCATGGTGCCTGTTGTATTCAATGCTGATTCAATTTCTGTGTTTCATCAACATTCTGAAAGTCCACAGATTACAAAATGCCTCCAGATGTGCTTCGGAATCTACTACTGGTCTTCCAGGGAACGATCAAATCGCAGACATTTTGAGACATTACTCCCATGGAGTCTTCCAGACATCGATCAAAGCCTAGACATTATGAGACATTACTCCCATGGAGAAGAGGCCGCATGACGCCTGTTCTATTCAATCCCGATGCAATTTCTGTGCTTCATTAACACTCTGAAGGTCCACAGATTACAGAATGCGTCCAAATGTGCTTCGGAAACTACTACTGGTCTTCCAGGGAACGATCAAAACGTAGACAGTTTGAGACATTAATCCAATGGAGTCTTCCAGAAATTGATCAAAGCGTAGACAGTTCGAGACACTACTCCCATGGAGTCTTCCAGACATCGATAAAAGCCTAGACAGTTTGAGACATTACTCTCATGGAGTCTTCAAAAAATCGATCAAAGCGTAGACAGTTTGAGACATTACTCCAATCCAGAAGAGTCCGCATGGTGCCTGTTGTATTCAATCCCGATGCAATTTCTGTGTTTCATCAACACTCTGAAGGTAGACAGATTACAGAATGTCTCCAGATGTGCTTCGGGAACTTCTACTGGTCTTCCAGGGAACTATCAAAGCGTAGACAGTTTGAGACATTACGCCCATGGAGTCTTCCAGAAATCGATCAAAGCGTAGACAGTTTGAGACATTACTCTCATAAGGAAGAGTAAGAATGGTGCCCTTTGTATTCAATCCCGATGCAATTTCTGTGTTTCATCAACACTCGAAGTTTCACAGATTACAGAATGCCTCCAGATGAGCTTCGGAAACTACTACTGGTCTTCCAGGAAACAATCATAGCGTAGACAGTTTGAGACATTACTCCCATGGAGTCTTCCCGAAATCGATCAAAGCATTGACAGATTGAGACATTACTCCCATCGAGTTGAGTCCGCATGCTGCCTGTTGTTTTTAATCCCGATGCAATTATTGTGTTTCATCAACACTCTGAAGCTCCACAGATTACAGAATGCCTCCAGATGTGCTTCGGAACCTGCTACTGGTCTTCCAGGGAACGATCAAAGCGTAGACAGTTTGACACATTACTTCCATGGAGTCTTCCAGAAATCGATAATAGCGTAGACAGTCTGAGACATTACTCCCATGGAGAAGAGTCCGCATGGTGCATGTTGTATTCAATCCTGATTGAATTTCTGTCTTTCATCAACACTCTGAAGGTCCACAGATTACAGAATGCCTCCAGATGTGCTTCGGAAACTACTACTGGTCTTCCAGGGAACGATCAAAGCGTAGACATTTTGAGACATTACTCCCATCGAGTCTTCCAGACATCGATCAAACCCTATACAGTTTGAGACATTACTCCCATGGAGAAGAGTCTGGAGGGTGCATGTTGTATTCAATCCTGATTGAAATTCTGTGTTTCATAAACACTCTGAAAGTCCACAGATTACAGTATGCCTCCAGATGTGCTAAGGAAAGTACTACTGGTCTTGCAATGAACGATCAAAGCGTAGACAGTTTGAGACATTTCTCCCATGGAGTCTTCCAGAAATTGATCAAAGCGTAGACTGTTTGAGACATTACTCCCATGGAGAAGAGTTTGCATGGTGCATTGTGTATTCAATCCCGATGCAATTTCTGTGTTTCATCAACACTCTGACGGTCCACAGATTACAGAATGTCTCCAGATGTGCTTCGGAAACAACTACTGGTCTTCCAGGGAGCGATCAAAACGTAGACAGTTTGAGACATTACTCCCATTTAGTCTTCCAGAAATTGATCAAAGCGTAGACAGTTCGAGACACTACTCCCATGGAGTCTTCCAGACATCGATCAAAGCCTAGACAGTTTGAGACATTACTCTCATGGAGTCTTCCAAAAATCGATCAAAGCGTAGACAGTTTGAGACATTACTCCCATCCAGAAGAGTCCGCATGGTGCCTGTTGTATTCACTCCAGATGCAATTTCTGTGTTTCATCAACACTCTGAAGGTCCACGGATTACAGAATGTCTCCAGATGTGCTGCGGGAACTTCTACTGGTCTTCCAGGGATCTATCAACGCGTAGACAGTTTGAGACATTACTTCCATGGAGTCTTCCAGAAATCGATAATAGTGTAGACAGTTTGAGACATTACTAACATGGAGAAGAGTCGCAATGGTGCATGTTGTATTCAATCCTGATTGAATTCCTATGTTTCATCGACACTCTGAAGGTCCACAGATTACAGAATGCCTCCAGATGTGCTTCGGAAACAACTACTGGTCTTCCAGGGAACGATCAAAGCGTAGACATTTTGAGACATTACTCCCATGGAGTCTTCCAGACATCGATCAAACCCTAGACAGTTTGAGACATTACTCATATGGAGAAGAGTCTGCATGGTGCATGTTGTATTCAATCCTGATTGAATTTCTGTGTTTCATCAACACTCTGAAAGTCCACAGATTACAGAATGCCTCCAGATGTGCTTCGGAAACTAGTACTGGTCTTCCAGGGAACGATCAAAGCGTAGACAGTTCGAGACATTACTCCCATGGAGTCTTCCAGAAATCGATCAAAGCATAGAGAGTTTGAGACATTACTCCCATGGAGAAGAGTCCGAATGGTGCCCTTTGTATTCAATCCCGATTCAGTTTCTGTGTTTCATCAACACTCTGAAGGTCCACAGATTACAGAATGCCTCCAGATGTGCTTCGGGAGATACTACTGGTCTTCCAGGGAACTATCAAAGCCTAGAAAGTTTGAGGCATTACTCCCGTGGAGTCTTCCAGAAATCGATCAAAGCGTAGACAGTTTGAGACTTTACTCCCAATAAGGAAAAGTAAGAATGGTGCCCTTTGCATTCAAACCCGATGCAATTTCCGTGTTTCATCAACACTCGAAGTTCCACAGATTACAGAATGCCTCCAGATATGAGCTTCGGAAACTACTACTGGTCTTCCAGGGAACAATCAAAGCGTAGACAGTTTGAGACATTACTCCCATGGAGTCTTCCAGAAATCGATCAAAGCATAGACAGATTGAGACATTACTCCCATCGAGAAGAGTCCGCATGGTGCCTATTGTTTTCAATCCCGATGTAATAACTGTGTTTCATCAACACTCTGAAGCTCAGCAGATTACAGAATGCCTCGAGATGTGCTTCGAAAAGTACTACTGGTCTCCCAGGGAACGATCACAGCGTAGACAGTTTGAGACATTACTCCCATGGAGCCTTCTTTAATTCGATCAAAGCGTAGACAGTTTGAGACATTACTCCCATGGAGAATAGTAAGCATGGTGCATTGTGTATTCAATCCCGATGCAATTTCTGTGTTTCATCAACACTCTGACGGTCCACAGATTACAGAATGTCTCCAGATGTGCTTCGAAAACTACTACTGGTCTTCCAGGGAACGATCAAAACGTAGACAGTTTGAGAAATTACTCCCATGTAGTCTTCCAGAAACCGATCAAAGCGTAGATAGTTTAAAACATTACTCCCATGGAGAACAGTCCGCATGGTGCCTGTTGTATTCAGTCCCGATTGAATTTCTGTGTTTCATCACCACACTGAAGGTCCACAGCTTACCGAATGCCTCCAGATGTGCTTCGGAAACTACTACTGGTCTTCCAGGGAACGATCAAAGCGTAGACAGTTTGAGAAATTACTCCCATGTAGTCTTCCAGAAACCGATCAAAGCGTAGACAGTTTGACACATTACTCCCATGGAAAAGAGTCCGCATGGTGCCTGTTGTATTCAATCCCGATGCATTTTCTGTGTTTCATTAACACTCTGAAGGTCCACAGATTCCAGAATGCCTCCAGATGTGCTTCGGAAACTACTACTGGTCTTCCAGGGAACGATCAAAGCGTAGACAGTTTGAGACATTACTCCCATGGAGTCTTCCAGAAATCGATCAAAGCGTAGACAGTTCGAGACACTACTCCTATGGTGAAGAGCCCACATGGTGCCTGTTGTATTCAATCCCGATGCAATTTCTGTGTTTCATTAACACTCTGAAGGTCTACAGATTACAAAATGTCTCCAGATGTGCTTCGGAAACTACTACTGGTCTTCCAGGGAACGATCAAAGCGTAGACATTTTGAGACATTAGTCCCATGGATTCTTCCAGACAGCGGTCAAAGCCTAGACAGTTTGAGACATTACTCTCATGGAGTCTTCCAAAATTCGATCAAAGCGTAGACAGTTTGAAACACTACTCCCATCGAGATGAGTCCGCATGGTGCCTGTTGTATTCAATCCCGATGCAATTTCTGTGTTTCATCAACACTCTGAAGGTCCACAGATTACAGAATGCCTCCAGACGTGCTTCGGGAAATACTACTGGTCTTCCAGGGAACGATCAAAGCGTAGACTTTTTGAGACATTACTCCCATGGAGTCTTCCAGACATCGATCAAACCCTAGACAGTTTGAGACATTACTCCCAAGGAGAAGAGTCCGCATGGTGCATGTTTTATTCAATCCTGATTGAATTTCTGTGTTTCATCAACACTCTGAAGGTCCACAGATTACAGAATGCCTCCAGATGTGCTTCGGAAAGTACTACTGGTCTTGCAGGGAACGATCAAAGCGTAGACAGTTTGAGACATTACTCCCATGGAGTGTTATAGAAATCGATCAAAGCATAGACAGTTTGAGACATTACTCCCATGGAGAAGAGTCCAAATGGTGCCCTTTGTATTCAATCCCGATGCAATTTCTGTGTTTCATCAACACTCTGAA
This sequence comes from Schistocerca gregaria, assembly GCF_023897955.1. Lineage (NCBI taxonomy): Eukaryota > Metazoa > Arthropoda > Insecta > Orthoptera > Acrididae > Schistocerca > Schistocerca gregaria. The sequence goes on from NC_064925.1 coordinate 30,877,549, forward strand.
GTTCCACAGATTACAGAATGCCTCCAGATGTGCTTCGGAAACTAGTACTGGTCTTCCAGGGAACGATCAAAGCGTAGACAGTTCGAGACATTACTCCCATGGAGTCTTCCAGAAATCGATCAAAGCATAGAGAGTTTGAGACATTACTCCCATGGAGAAGAGTCCGAATGGTGCCCTTTGTATTCAATCCCGATGCAGTTTCTGTGTTTCATCAACACTCTGAAGGTCCACAGATTACAGAATGCCTCCAGATGTGCTTCGGGAGATACTACTGGTCTTCCAGGGAACTATCAAAGCCTAGAAAGTTTGAGGCATTACTCCCGTGGAGTCTTCCAGAAATCGATCAAGGCGTAGACAGTTTGAGACATTACTCCCAATAACGAAAAGTAAGAATGGTGCCCTTTGCATTCAAACCCGATGCAATTTCCGTGTTTCATCAACACTCGAAGTTCCACAGATTACAGAATGCCTCCAGATATGAGCTTCGGAAACTACTACTGGTCTTCCAGGGAACAATCAAAGCGTAGACAGTTTGAGACATTACTCCCATGGAGTCTTCCAGAAATCGATCAAAGCATAGACAGATTGAGACATTACTCCCATCGAGAAGAGTACGCATGGTGCCTATTGTTTTCAATCCCGATGTAATAACTGTGTTTCATCAACACTCTGAAGCTCAGCAGATTACAGAATGCCTCGAGATGTGCTTCGAAAAGTACTACTGGTCTCCCAGGGAACGATCACAGCGTAGACAGTTTGAGACATTACTCCCATGGAGCCTTCTTTAATTCGATCAAAGCGTAGACAGTTTGAGACATTACTCCCATGGAGTCTTCCAGAAATCGATCAAAGCGTAGATAGTTTAAAACATTACTCCCATGGAGAACAGTCCGCATGGTGCCTGTTGTTTTCAGTCCCGATTGAATTTCTGTGTTTCATCACCACACTGAAGGTCCACAGCTTACCGAATGCCTCCAGATGTGCTTCGGAAACTACTACTGGTCTTCCAGGGAACGATCAAAGCGTAGACAGTTTGAGAAATTACTCCCATGTAGTCTTCCAGAAACCGATCAAAGCGTAGACAGTTTGAGACATTACTCCCATGGAAAAGAGTCCGCATGGTGCCTGTTGTATTCAATCCCGATGCATTTTCTGTGTTTCATTAACACTCTGAAGGTCCACAGATTGCGGAATGCCTCCAGATGTGCTTCGGAAACTACTACTTGTCTTCCAGGGAACGATCAAGGCGTAGACAGTTTGAGACATTACTCCCATGGAGTCGTCCAGAAATCGATTAAAGCGTTGACACTTTGAGACATTATTCCCATGGAGAAGAGTCCACATGTTGCTTGTTGTATTCAATCCCGATGCAATTTCTGTGTTTCATCAACACTCTGAAGGTCCACAGATTACAGAATGCCTCCAGATGTGCTTCGGAAAGTACTACTGGTCTTGCAGGGAACGATCAAAGCGTAGATAGTTTGAGACATTTCTCCCATGGAGTCGTCCAGAAATGGATCAAAGCGTAGACTGTTTCAGACATTACTCCTATGGAGAAGACACCGCATGGTGCCTGTTCTATTCAATCCCGATGCAATTTCTGTGCTTCATCAACAGTCTGAAGGTCCACAGATTACAGGATGCCTCCAGATGTGCTTCGGAAACTACCATTGGTCTTCCAGCGAACGATCAAAGCGTAGACAGTTTGAGACATTACTCCCATGGACTCGTCCAGAAATCGATTAAAGCGTAGACACTTTGAGACATTATTCCCATGGAGAAGAGTCCGCATGGTGCCTGTTGTATTCAATCCCAATGCAATTTCTGTGTTTCACAAACATTCTGAAGGTCCATAGATTACAGAATGCCTCCAGATGTGCTTCGGAAACTACTACTGGTCTTCCAGGGGACGATCAAAGTGTAGACAGTTTGAGACATTACTCCCATGGAGTCTTCTAAAAATCGATCAAAGCGTAGACAGTTTGAGACATAACTCCCATCGTTAAGAGTCCGCATGGTGCCTGTTGTATTCAATCCCGCTGCAATTTCTGTGTTTCATTAACACTCTGAAGGTCTACAGATTACAAAATGCCTCCAGGTGTGCTTCTGAACTACTACTGGTCTTCCAGGGAAAGATCAAAGCGTAGACATTTTGAGACATTACTCCCATGGAGTCTTCCAGACATCGATGAAAGCCTAGACAGTTTGAGACATTACTCTCATGGAGTCTTCCAAAAATCGATCAAAGCGTAGACAGTTTGAGACATTACTCCCATCGTTAAGAGTCCGCATCGTGCCTGTTGTATTCAATCCCGCTGCAATTTCTGTGTTTCATCAACACTCTGAAGGTCCACAGAATACAGAATGCTTCCAGATGTGCTTCGGGAACTACTACTGGTCTTCCAGGGAACTATCAAAGCGTAGACAGTTTGAGGCATTACTCCCATGGAGAAGAGTATGCATGGTGCTTTGTGTATTCAATCCCGATGCAATTTCTGTGTTTCATCAACACTCTGACGGTCCACAGATTACAGAATGTCTCCAGATGTGCTTCGGAAACTACTACTGGTCTTCCAGGGAACGATCAAAGCGCAGACAGTTTGAGACATTACTCCCATGGAGTCTTCCAGACATCGATCAAACACTAGACAGTTTGAGACATTACTCCCATGGAGAAGAGTCCGCATGGTGCATGTTGTATTCAATCCTGATTGAATTTCTGTGTTTCATCAACAATCTGAAGGTCCACAGATTACAGAATGCCTCCAGATGTGCTTCGGAAAGTACTACTGGTCTTGCAGGGAACGATCAAAGCGTAGACAGTTTGAGACATTTCTCCCATGGAGTCTTCCAGAAATTGATCAAAGCGTAGACTGTTTTAGACATTACTCCAATGGACAAGACACCGCATGGTGCCTGTTCTATTCAATCCCGATGCAATTTCTGTGCTTCATCAACATTGTGAAGGTCCACAGGTTACAGAACGCCTCCAGATGTGCTTCGGAATCTACTACTGGTCTTCCAGTTAACGATCAAAGCGTAGATAGTTTGAGACATTACTCCCATGGTGTCTTTCATAAATCGATCAAAGCGTAGACAGTTCGAGACACTACTCCCATGGTGAAGAGCCCGCATGGTGCCTGTTGTATTCAATCCCGATGCAATTTCTGTGTTTCATTAACACTCTGAAGGTCTGCAGATTACAAAATGCCTCCAGATGTGCTTCGGAAACTACTACTGGTCTTCCAGGGAACGATCAAAGCGTAGACATTTTGAGACATTACTCCCATGGAGGCTTCCAGACATCGATCAAAGCCTAAACAGTTTGAGACATTACTCTCATGGAGTCTTCCAACAATCGATCAAAGCGTAGACAGTTTGAGACACTACTCCCATCGAGATGAGTCCTCATGGTGCCTGATGTATTCAATCCCTATGCAGTTTCTGTGTTTCATCAACACTCTGAAGGTCCACAGATTACAGAATGCCTCCAGATGTGCTTCGGGAGATACTACTGGTCTTCCAGGGAACTATCAAAGCCTAGAAAGTTTGAGACATTACTCCCGTGGAGTCTTCCAGAAATCGATCAAAGCGTAGACAGTTTGAGACTTTACTCCCAATAAGGAAGAGTAAGAATGGTGCCCTTTGTATTCAAACCCGATGCAATTTCTGTGTTTCATCAACACTCGAAGTTCCATAGATTACAGAATGCCTCCAGATGAGCTTCGGAAACTACTACTGGTCTTCCAGGGAACAATCAAAGCGTAGACAGTTTGAGACATTACTCCCATGGAGTCTTCCAGAAATCGATCAAAGCAAAGACAGATTGAGACATTACTGCAATCGAGAGAGTACTCATGGTGCCTGTTGTTTTCAATCCCGATGCAATAACTGTGTTTCATCAACACTCTGAAGCTCCACAGATTACAGAATGCCTCGAGATGTCCTTCGAAAAGTACTACTGGTCTCCCAGGGAACGATCACAGCGTAGACAGTTTGAGACATTACTCCCATGGAGCCTTCTTTAATTCGATCAAAGCGTAGACAATTTGAGACATTACTCCCATGGAGAAGAGTCCGCAAGGTGCCTGTTGTATTCAGTCCCGATTGAATTTCTGTATTCATCACCACACTGAAGGTCCACAGATTACCGAATGCCTCCAGATGTGCTTCGGAAACTACTACTAGTCTTCCAGGGAACGATCAAAGCGTAGACAGTTTGAGAAATTACTCCCATGTAGTCTTCCAGAAACCGATCAAAGCGTAGACAGTTTGAGACATTACTCCCATTTAAAAGAGTCCGCATGGTGCCTTGTGTATTCAATCCCGATGCAATTTCTGTGTTTCATTAACACTCTGAAGGTCCACAGATTCCAGAATGGGTCCAGATGTGCTTCGGGGACTACTACTGGTCTTCCAGAGAACGATCAAGGCTTAGACAGTTTGAGACATTACTCCCATGGAGAAGAGTCAGTATGGTGCCTGTTGAATTCAATCCCGATGCATATTCTGTGTTTCATTAACACTCTGAAGGTCCACAGATTGCGGAATGCCTCCAGATGTGCTTCGGAAACTACTACTTGTCTACCAGGGAACGATGAAGGCGTAGACAGTTTGAGACATTACTCCCATGGAGTCGTCCAGAAATCGATTAAAGCGTAGACACTTTGAGACATTATTCCCATATAGAAGAGTCCGCATGGTGCCTGTTCTATTCAATCCCGATGCAATTTCTGTGCTTCATCAACACTCTGAAGGTCCACAGATTACAGGATGCCTCCAGATGTGCTTCGGAAACTACCATTGGTCTTCCAGCGAACGATCAAAGCGTAGACAATTTGAGACATTACTCCCATGGAGTCTTCCAGAAATCGATTAAAGCGTAGACACTTTGAGACATTATTCCCATGGAGAAGAGTCCGCATGGTGCCTGTTGTATTCAACCCCAATTCAATTTCTGTGTTTCACAAACATTCTGAAGGTCCACAGATTACAGAATGCCTTAAGATGTGCTTCGGAAACTACTACTGGTCTTCCAGGGAACGATCAAATCGTAGATAGTTTGAGACATTACTCCCATGGAGTCTTCCAGAAATCGATCAAAGCGTAGACAGTTTGAGACATTACTCCCATAAGGAAGTAATGGAGAAGAGTCCGCATGGTGCCTGTTCTATTCAATCCCGATGCAATTTCTGTGCTTCATCAAAACTCTGAAGGTCCACAGATTACAGGATGCCTCCAGATGTGCTTCGGGAACTACTACTGGTCTTCCAGGGAACTATCAAAGCGTAGACAGTTTGAGGCATTACTCCCATGGAGTCTTCCAGAAATCGATCAAAGCGTAGACAGTTTGAGACATTACTCCCATAAGGAAGTAATGGAGAAGAGTCCGCATGGTGCCTGTTCTATTCAATCCCGATGCAATTTCTGTGCTTCATCAAAACTCTGAAGGTCCACAGATTACAGGATGCCTCCAGATGTGCTTCGGAAACTACCATTGGTCTTCCAGCGAACGATCAAAGCGTAGACAATTTGAGACATTACTCCCATGGAGTCGTCCAGAAATCGATTAAAGCGTAGACACTTTGAGACATTATTCCCATGGAGAAGAGTCCGCATGGTGCCTGTTGTATTCAACCCCAATTCAATTTCTGTGTTTCACAAACATTCTGAAGGTCCACAGATTACAGAATGCCTTAAGATGTGCTTCGGAAACTACTACTGGTCTTCCAGGGAACGATCAAATCGTAGATAGTTTGAGACATTACTCCCATGGAGTCTTCCAGAAATCGATCAAAGCGTAGACAGTTCGAGACACTACTCCCATAGTGAAGAGCCCGCATGGTGCCTGTTGTATTCAATCCCGATGCAATTTCTGTGTTTCATTAACACTCTGAAGGTCTACAGATTACAAAATGCCTCCAGGTGTGAACTACTACTGGTCTTCCAGGGAACGATCAAAGCGTAGACATTTTGAGACATTACTCCCATGGAATCTTCCAGAAATCGATCAAAGCCTAGACAGTTTGAGACATTACTCTCATGGAGTCTTCCAAAAATCGATCAAAGCGTAGACAGTTTGAGACATTACTCCCATCGTTAAGAGTCCGCATGGTGCCTGTTGTATTCAATCCCGCTGCAATTTCTGTGTTTCATCAACACTCTGAAGGGCCACAGATTACAGAATGCTTCCAGATGTGCTTCGGAAACTACTACTGGTCTTCCAGGGAACTATCAAAGCGTAGACAGTTTGAGGCATTACTCCCATGGAGTCTTCCAGAAATCGATCAAAGCGTAGACAGTTTGAGACATTACTCCCATAAGGAAGAGTCAGAATGGTGGCCTTTGTATTCAATCCCAAAGCAATTTCTGTGTTTCATCAACACTCGAAGTTCCACAGATTACAGAATGCCTCCAGATGAGCTTCGGAAACTACTACTGGTCTTCCAGGGAACAATCGAAGCGTAGACAGTTTGAGAAATTACTCCCATGTAGTCTTCCAGAAACCGATCAAAGCGTAGACAGTTTGAGACATTACTCCCATGGAGCCTTCCTTAATTCGATCAAAGCGTAGACAGTTTGAGACATTACTCCCATGGAGAGGAGTATGCATGGTGCATTGTGTATTCAATCCCGATGCAATTTCTGTGTTTCATCAACACTCTGACGGTCCACAGATTGCAGAATGGGTCCAAATGTGCTTCGGGGACTACTACTGGTCTTCCAGGGAACGACCAAAGCGTAGACAGTTTGAGACATTACTCCCATGGAGTCTTCCAGACATCGATCAAACCCTAGACAGTTTGAGACACTACTCCCATGGAGAAGAGTCCACATGGTGCATGTTGTATTCAATCCTGATTGAATTTCTGTGTTTCATCAACAATCTGAAGGTCCACAGATTACAGAATGCCTCCAGATGTGCTTCGAGAAATACTACTGGTCTTCCAGGGAACTATCAAAGCGTAGACAGTTTGAGACATTACTCCCAAGGACTCTTCCAGAAATCGATCAAAGCGTAGACAGTTTGAGACATTACCCCCATAAGGAAGAGTAAGAATGGTGCCCTTTGTATTCAATCCCGATGCAATTTCTGTGTTTCATCAACACTCGAAGTTCCATAGAATATAGAATGCCTCCACATGAGCTTTGGAAACTAATACTGGTCTTCCAGGGAACAATCAAAGCGTAGACAGTTTGAGACATTTCTCCCATGGAGTCTTCCAGAAATTGATCAAAGCGTAGACCGTTTGAGACATTACCCCCAAAAGGAAGAGTAAGAATGGTGCCCTTTGTATTCAATCCCGATGCAATTTCTGTGTTTCATCAACACTCGAAGTTCCATAGATTTCAGAATGCCACCAGAAGAGCTTCGGAAACTAATACTGGTCTTCCAGGGAGCAATCAAAGGGTAGACAGTTTGAGACATTACTCCCATGGAGTCTTCCAGAAATCGATCAAAGCATAGACAGATTGAGACATTACTCCCATCGAGAAGAGTCCGCATGGTGCCTGTTGTTTTCAATCCCGATGCAATAACTGTGTTTCATCAACACTCTGAAGCTCCACAGATTACAGAATGCCTCGAGATGTCCTTCGAAAAGTACTACTGGTCTCCCAGGGAACGATCACAGCGTAGACAGTTTGAGACATTACTCCCATGGAGCCTTCTTTAATTCGATCAAAGCGTAGACAGTTTGAGACATTACTCCCATGGAGAAGAGTCCGCAAGGTGCCTGTTGTATTCAGTCCCGATTGAATTTCTGTATTCATCACCACACTGAAGGTCCACAGATTACCGAATGCCTCCAGATGTGCTTCGGAAACTACTACTAGTCTTCCAAAGAACGATCAAAGCGTAGACAGTTTGAGAAATTACTCCCATGTAGTCTTCCAGAAACCGATCAAAGCGTAGACAGTTTGAGACATTACTCCCATGGAAAAGAGTCCGCATGGTGCCTTGTGTATTCAATCCCGATGCAATTTCTGTGTTTCATTAACACTCTGAAGGTCCACAGATTCCAGAATGGGTCCAGATGTGCTTCGGGGACTACTACTGGTCTTCCAGGGAACGATCAAGGCTTAGAGAGTTTGAGACATTACTCCCATGGAGAAGAGTCAGTACGGTGCCTGTTGAATTCAATCCCGATGCATATTCTGTGTTTCATTAACACTCTGAAGGTCCACAGATTGCGGAATGCCTCCAGATGTGCTTCGGAAACTACTACTTGTCTTCCAGGGAACGATCAAGGCGTAGACAGTTTGAGACATTACTCCCATGGAGTCGTCCAGAAATCGATTAAAGCGTAGACACTTTGAGACATTATTCCCATGGAGAAGAGTCCGCATGGTGCCTGTTCTATTCAATCCCGATGCAATTTCTGTGCTTCATCAACACTCTGAAGGTCCACAGATTACAGGATGCCTCCAGATGTGCTTCGGAAACTACCATTGGTCTTCCAGCGAACGATCAAAGCGTAGACAATTTGAGACATTACTCCCATGGAGTCGTCCAGAAATCGATTAAAGCGTAGACACCTTGAGACATTATTCCCATGGAGAAGAGTCCGCATGGTGCCTGTTGTATTCAACCCCAATTCAATTTCTGTGTTTCACAAACATTCTGAAGGTCCACAGATTACAGAATGCCTTAAGATGTGCTTCGGAAACTACTACTGGTCTTCCAGGGAACGATCAAATCGTAGATAGTTTGAGACATTACTCCCATGGAGTCTTCCAGAAATCGATCAAAGCGTAGACAGTTCGAGACACTACTCCCATAGTGAAGAGCCCGCATGGTGCCTGTTGTATTCAATCCCGATGCAATTTCTGTGTTTCATTAACACTCTGAAGGTCTACAGATTACAAAATGCCTCCAGGTGTGAACTACTACTGGTCTTCCAGGCAACGATCAAAGCGTAGACATTTTGAGACATTACTCCCATGGAGTCTTCCAGAAATCGATCAAAGCCTAGACAGTTTGAGACATTACTCTCATGGAGTCTTCCAAAAATCGATCAAAGCGTAGACAGTTTGAGACATTACTCCCATCGTTAAGAGTCCGCATGGTGCCTGTTGTATTCAATCCCGCTGCAATTTCTGTGTTTCATCAACACTCTTAAGGGCCACAGATTACAGAATGCTCCCAGATGTGCTTCGGGAACTACTACTGGTCTTCCAGGGAACTATCAAAGCGTAGACAATTTGAGGCATTACTCCCATGGAGTCTTCCAGAAATCGATCAAAGCGTAGACAGTTTGAGACATTACTCCCATAAGGAAGAGTCAGAATGGTGGCCTTTGTATTCAATCCCAAAGCAATTTCTGTGTTTCATCAACACTCGAAGTTCCACAGATTACAGAATGCCTCCAGATGAGCTTCGGAAACTACTACTGGTCTTCCAGGGAACAATCGAAGCGTAGACAGTTTGAGAAATTACTCCCATGTAGTCTTCCAGAAACCGATCAAAGCGTAGACAGTTTGAGACATTACTCCCATGGAGCCTTCCTTAATTCGATCAAAGCGTAGACAGTTTGAGACATTACTCCCATGGAGAGGAGTATGCATGGTGCATTGTGTATTCAATCCCGATGCAATTTCTGTGTTTCATCAACACTCTGACGGTCCACAGATGGCAGAATGGGTCCAAATGTGCTTCGGGGACTACTACTGGTCTTCCAGGGAACGATCAAAGCGTAGACAGTTTGAGACATTACTCCCATGGAGTCTTCCAGACATCGATCAAACCCTAGACAGTTTGAGACACTACTCCCATGGAGAAGAGTCCACATGGTGCATGTTGTATTCAATCCTGATTGAATTTCTGTGTTTCATCAACAATCTGAAGGTCCACAGATTACAGAATGCCTCCAGATGTGCTTCGAGAAATACTACTGGTCTTCCAGGGAACTATCAAAGCGTAGACAGTTTGAGACATTACTCCCAAGGACTCTTCCAGAAATCGATCAAAGCGTAGACAGTTTGAGACATTACCCCCATAAGGAAGAGTAAGAATGGTGCCTTTTGTATTCAATCCCGATGCAATTTCTGTGTTTCATCAACACTCGAAGTTCCATAGATTATAGAATGCCTCCACATGACCTTTGGAAACTAATACTGGTCTTCCAGATAACAATCAAAGCGTAGACAGTTTGACACATTTCTCCCATGGAGTCTTCCAGAAATTGATCAAAGCGTAGACCGTTTGAGACATTACCCCCATAAGGAAGAGTAAGAATGGTGCCCTTTGTATTCAATCCCGATGCAATTTCTGTGTTTCATCAACACTCGAAGTTCCATAGATTTCAGAATGCCACCAGAAGAGCTTCGGAAACTAATACTGGTCTTCCAGGGAGCAATCAAAGCGTAGACAGTTTGAGACATTACTCCCATGGAGTCTTCCAGAAATCGATCAAAGCATAGACAGATTGAGACATTACTCCCATCGAGAAGAGTCCGCATGGTGCCTGTTGTTTTCAATCCCGATGCAATAACTGTGTTTCATCAACACTCTGAAGCTCCACAGATTACAGAATGCCTCCAGATGTGCTTCGGAAACTACTACTGGTCTTCCAGGGAACGATCAAAGCTTAGACAGTTTGAGACATTTCTCCCATGGAGTCTTCCAGAAATTGATCAAAGCGTAGACTGTTTGAGACATTACTCCAATGGACAAGACACCGCATGGTGCCTGTTCTATTCAATCCCGATGCAATTTCTGTGCTTCATCAACATTGTGAAGGTCCACAGGTTACAGAATGCCTCCAGATGTGCTTCGGAAACTACTACTGGTCTTCCAGTTAACGATCAAAGCGTAGATAGTTTGAGACATTACTCCCATGGAGTCTTTCATAAATCGATCAAAGCGTAGACAGTTCGAGAAACTACTCCCTGGGTGAAGAGCCCGCATGGTGCCTGTTGTATTCAATCCCGATGCAATTTCTGTGTTTCATTAACACTCTGAAGGTCTGCAGATTACAAAATGCCTCCAGATGTGCTTCGGAAACTACTACTGGTCCTCCAGGGAACGATCAAAGCGTAGACATTTTGAGACATTACTCCCATGGAGGCTTCCAGACATCGATCAAAGCCTAAACAGTTTGAGACATTACTCTCATGGAGTCTTCCAACAATCGATCAAAGCGTAGACAGTTTGAGACACTACACCCATCGAGATGAGTCCGCATGGTGCCTGTTGTATTCAATCCCTATGCAATTTGTGTGTTTCATCAACACTCTGAAGGTCCACAGATTACAGAATGCCTCCAGATGTGCTTCGGGAGATACTACTGGTCTTCCAGGAACTTTCAAAGCCTAGAAAGTATGAGACATTACTCCCGTGGAGTCATCCAGAAATCGATCAAAGCGTAGACAGTTTGAGACTTTACTCCCAATAAGGAAGAGTAAGAATGGTGCCCATTGTATTCAAACCCGATGCAATTTCTGTGTTTCATCAACACTCGAAGTTCCACAGATTACAGAATGCCTCCAGATGAGCTTCGGAAACTACTACTGGTCTTCCAGGGATCGATCACAGCGTAGACAGTTTGAGAAATTACTCCCATGGAGCCTTCCTTAATTCGATCAAAGAGTAGACAGTTTGAGACACTACTCCCATGGAAAAGAGTCCGCATGGTGCCTTGTGCATTCAATCCCGATGCAATTTCTGTGTTTCATTAACACCCTGAACGTCCACAGATTGCAGAATGGGTCCAGATGTGCTTCGGGGACTACTACTGGTCTCCCAGGGAACGATCAAGGCTTAGACACTTTGAGATATTACTCCCATGGAGAAGAGTCCGTATGGACCCTGTTGTATTCAATCCCGATGCATTTTCTGTGTTTCATTAACACTCTGACGGTCCACAGATTAGAGAATGTCTCCAGATGTGCTTCGGAAACTACTACTGGTCTTCCAGGGAACGATCAAAACGTAGACTGTTTGAGACAATCCTCCCATGGAGTCTTCCAGAAATCAATCAAAGCATAGATAGTTTAAAACATTACTCCCATGGAGAAGAGTCCGCAAGGTGCCTGTTGTATTCAGTCCCGATTGAATTTCTGTATTCATCACCACACTGAAGGTCCACAGATTACCGAATGCCTCCAGATGTGCTTCGGAAACTACTACTAGTCTTCCAGGGAACGATCAAAGCGTAGACAGTTTGAGAAATTACTCCCATGTAGTCTTCCAGAAACCGATCAAAGCGTAGACAGTTTGAGACATTACTCCCATGGAAAAGAGTCCGCATGGTGCCTTGTGTATTCAATCCCGATGCAATTTCTGTGTTTCATTAACACTCTGAAGGTCCACAGATTGCAGAATGGGTCCAGATGTGCTTCGGGGACTACTACTGGTCTTCCAGGGAACGATCAAGGCTTAGACAGTTTGAGACATTACTCCCATGGAGAAGAGTCCGTATGGTGCCTGTTGAATTCAATCCCGATGCATTTTCTGTGTTTCATTAACACTCTGAAGGTCCACAGATTGCGGAATGCCTCCAGATGTGCTTCGGAAACTACTACTTGTCTTCCAGGGAACGATCAAGGCGTAGACAGTTTGAGACATTACTCCCATGGAGTCGTCCAGAAATCGATTAAAGCGTAGACACTTTGAGACATTATTCCCATGGAGAAGAGTCCGCATGGTGCTTGTTGTATTCAATCCCGATGCAATTTCTGTGTTTCATCAACACTCTGAAGGTCCACAGATTACAGAATGCCTCCAGATGTGCTTCGGAAAGTACTACTGGTCTTGCAGAGAACGATCAAAGTGTAGATAGTTTGAGACATTTCTCCCATGGAGTCTTCCAGAAATGGATCAAATCGTAGACTGTTTCAGACATTACTCCTATGGAGAAGACACCGCATGGTGCCTGTTCTATTCACTCCCGATGCAATTTCTGTGTTTCATTAACACTCTGAAGGTCTACAGATTACAAAATGCCTCCAGGTGTGCTTCTGAACTACTACTGGTCTTCCAGGGAACGATCAAAGCGTAGACATTTTGAGACATTACTCCCATGGAGTCTTCCAGAAATCGATCAAAGCCTTGACAGTTTGAGACATTACTCTCATGGAGTCTTCCAAAAATCGATCAAAGCGTAGACAGTTTGAGACATTACTCCCATCGTTAAGAGTCCACATGGTGCCTGTTGTATTCAATCCCGCTACAATTTCTGTGTTTCATCAACACTCTGAAGGTTCACAGATTACAGAATGCTTCCAGATGTGCTTCGGGAACTACTACTGGTCTTCCAGGGAACTATCAAAGCGTAGACAGTTTGAGGCATTACTCCCATGGAGTCTTCCAGAAATCGATCAATGCGTAGACAGTTTGCGACATTACTCCCATCAGGAAGAGTCAGAATGGTGGCCTTTGTATTCAATCCCAAAGCAATTTCTGTGTTTCATCAACACTCGAAGTTCCACAGATTACAGAATGCCTCCAGATGAGCTTCGGAAACTACTACTGGTCTTCCAGGGAACAATCGAAGCGTAGACAGTTTGAGAAATTACTCCCATGTAGTCTTCCAGAAACCGATCAAAGCGTAGACAGTTTGAGACATTACTCCCATGGAAAAGAGTCCGCATGGTGCCTAGTGTATTCAATCCCGAACAAATTCTGTGTTTCATTAACACTCTGAAGGTCCACAGATTGCAGAATGGGTCCAGAAGTGATTCGGGGACTACTACTGGTCTTCCAGGGAACGATCAAAGCGTAGACAGTTTGAGACATTACTCCCATGGAGTCTTCCAGACATCGATCAAACCCTAGACAGTTTGAGACATTACTCCCATGGAGAAGAGTCCACATGGTGCATGTTGTATTCAATCCTGATTGAATTTCTGTGTTTCATCAACAATCTGAAGGTCCACATATTACAGAATGCCTCCAGATGTGCTTCGAGAAATACTACTGGTCTTCCAGGGAACTATCAAAGCGTAGACAGTTTGAGACATTACTCCCAAGGACTCTTCCGGAAATCGATCAAAGCGTAGACAGTTTGAGACATTACCTCCATAAGGAAGAGTAAGAATGGTGCCCTTTGTATTCAATCCCGATGCAATTTCTGTGTTTCATCAACACTCGAAGTTCCATTGATTACAGAATGCCACCAGATGAGCTTCGGAAACTAATACTGTTCTTCCAGGGAGCAATCAAAGCGTAGACAGTTTGAGACATTACTCCCATGGAGTCTTCCAGAAATCGATCAAAGCATAGACAGATTGAGACATTACTCCCATGGAGAACAGTCCGCATGGTGCCTGTTGTTTTCAATCCCGATGCAATAACTGTGTTTCATCAACACTCTGAAGCTCCACAGATTACAGAATGCCTCCAGATGTGCTTCGGAAACTACTACTGGTCACCCAGGGAACGATCACAGCGTAGACAGTTTGAGACATTACTCCCATGGAGCCTTCCTTAATTCGATCAAACCGTAGACAGTTTGAGACATTACTACCATGGAGAGGAGTATCCATGGTGCATTGTGTATTCAATCCCGATGCAATTTTTGTGTTTCATCAACTCCTTGACGGTCCACAGATTAGAGAATGTCTCCAGATGTGCTTCGGAAACTACTACTGGTCTTCCAGGGAACGATCAAAACGTCGACAGTTTGAGACAATACTCCCATGGAGTCTTCCAGAAATCGATCAAAGCATAGATAGTTTAAGACATTACTCCTATGGAGAAGAGTCCGCATGGTGCCTGTCGTATTCAATCCCGATTGAATTTCTGTGTTTCATCACCACACTGAAGGTCCACAGATTACCGAATGCCTCCAGATGTGCTTCGGAAACTACTACTGGTCTTCCAGGGAACGATCAAAGCGTAGACAGTTAGAGAAATTATTCCCATGTAGTCTTCCAGAAACCGATCAAATCGTAGACAGTTTGAGACATTACAATCATGGAGAAGAGTCCGTATGATGCCTGTTGTATTCAATCGCGATGCATTTTCTTTGTTTCATTAACACTCTGAAGGTCCACAGATTGCAGAATGCCTCCAGATATGCTTCGGAAACTACTACTGGTCTTCCAGGGAACGATCAAGACGTAGACAGTTTGAGACATTACTCCTGTGGAGTCGTCCAGAAACCGATTAAAGCGTAGACACTTTGAGTCATTATTCCCATGGGGAATAGTCCGCATGGTGCCTGTTGTATTCAATCCCAATGCAATTTCTGTTTCATCAACACTCTGAAGGTCCACAGATTACAGAATGCCTCCAGAAGTGATTCGGAAAGTACTACTGGTCTTGCAGGGAACGATCAAAGCGTAGACAGTTTGAGACATTTCTCCCATGGAGTCTTCCAGAAATGGATCAAAGCGTAGACTGTTTGAGACATTACTCCTATGGAGAAGACACCGCATGGTGCCTGTTCTATTCAATCCCGATGCAATTTCTGTGCTTCATCAACACTCTGAAGGTCCACAGATTACAGAATGCCTCCAGATTTGCTTCGGAATGTGCTACTGGTCTTGCAGGGAACGATCAAAGCGTAGACAGTTTGAGACATTTCTCCCGTCGAGTCTTCCAGAAATGGATCAAAGCGTAGACTGTTTCAGACATTACTCCTATGGAGAAGACACCGCATGGTGCCTGTTCTATTCAATCCCGATGCAATTCCTGTGTTTCATCACCACACTGAAGGTCCACAGATTACCGAATGCCTCCACATGTGCTTCGGAAACTACTACTGGTCTTCCAGGGAACGATCAAAGCGTAGACTGTTTGAGAAATTACTCCCATGTAGTCTTCCAGAAATCGATCAAACCCTAGACAGTTTGAGACATTACTCCCATGGAGAAGAGTCCGTATGGTGGCTGTTGAATTCAATCCCGATGCATTTTCTGTGTTTCATTAACACTCTGAAGGTCCACAGATTGCGGAATGCCTCCATTTGTGCTTCGGAAAGTACTACTGGTCTTCCAGGGAACAATCGAAGCGTAGACAGTTTGAGAAATTACTCCCATGTAGTCTTCCAGAAACCGATCAAAGCGTAGACAGTTTGAGACATTACTCCCATGGAGCCTTCCTTAATTCGATCAAAGCGTAGACAGTTTGAGACATTACTCCCATGGAGAAGAGTATACATGGTGCATTGTGTATTCAATCCCGATGCAATTTCTGTGTTTCATCAACACTCTGACGCTCCACAGATTACAGAATGTCTCCAGATGTGCTTCGGAATCTACTACTGGTCTACAGGGGAACGATCAAAGCGTAGACAGTTTGAGAAATTACTCCCATGTAGTCTTCCAGAAACCGATCAAATCGTAGACAGTTTGAGACATTACTCCCATGGAAAAGAGTCCACATGGTGCCTTGTGTATTCAATCCCGAAGCAATTTCTGTGTTTCATTAACACTCTGAAGGTCCACAGATTGAAGAATGGGTCCAGATGTGCTTCGGGGACTACTACTGGTCTTCCAGGGAACGATCAAAGCGTACACAGTTTGAGACATTACTCCCATGGAGTCTTCCAGACATCGATCAAACCCTAGACAGTTTGAGACACTACTCCCATGGACAAGAGTCCACATGGTGCATGTTGTATTCAATCCTGATTGAATTTCTGTGTTTCATCAACAATCTGAAGGTCCACATATTACAGAATGCCTCCAGATGTGCTTCGAGAAATACTACTGGTCTTCCAGGGAACTATCAAAGCGTAGACAGTTTGAGACATTACTCCCAAGGACTCTTCCGGAAATCGATCAAAGCGTAGACAGTTTGAGACATTACCTCCATAAGGAAGAGTAAGAATGGTGCCCTTTGTATTCAATCCCGATGCAATTTCTGTGTTTCATCAACACTCGAAGTTCCATTGATTACAGAATGCCACCAGATGAGCTTCGGAAACTAATACTGTTCTTCCAGGGAGCAATCAAAGCGTAGACAGTTTGAGACATTACTCCCATGGAGTCTTCCAGAAATCGATCAAAGCATAGACAGATTGAGACATTACTCCCATGGAGAACAGTCCGCATGGTGCCTGTTGTTTTCAATCCCGATGCAATAACTGTGTTTCATCAACACTCTGAAGCTCCACAGATTACAGAATGCCTCCAGATGTGCTTCGGAAACTACTACTGGTCACCCAGGGAACGATCACAGCGTAGACAGTTTGAGACATTACTCCCATGGAGCCTTCCTTAATTCGATCAAACCGTAGACAGTTTGAGACATTACTACCATGGAGAGGAGTATCCATGGTGCATTGTGTATTCAATCCCGATGCAATTTTTGTGTTTCATCAACTCCTTGACGGTCCACAGATTAGAGAATGTCTCCAGATGTGCTTCGGAAACTACTACTGGTCTTCCAGGGAACGATCAAAACGTCGACAGTTTGAGACAATACTCCCATGGAGTCTTCCAGAAATCGATCAAAGCATAGATAGTTTAAGACATTACTCCTATGGAGAAGAGTCCGCATGGTGCCTGTCGTATTCAATCCCGATTGAATTTCTGTGTTTCATCACCACACTGAAGGTCCACAGATTACCGAATGCCTCCAGATGTGCTTCGGAAACTACTACTGGTCTTCCAGGGAACGATCAAAGCGTAGACAGTTAGAGAAATTATTCCCATGTAGTCTTCCAGAAACCGATCAAATCGTAGACAGTTTGAGACATTACAATCATGGAGAAGAGTCCGTATGATGCCTGTTGTATTCAATCGCGATGCATTTTCTTTGTTTCATTAACACTCTGAAGGTCCACAGATTGCAGAATGCCTCCAGATATGCTTCGGAAACTACTACTGGTCTTCCAGGGAACGATCAAGACGTAGACAGTTTGAGACATTACTCCTGTGGAGTCGTCCAGAAACCGATTAAAGCGTAGACACTTTGAGTCATTATTCCCATGGGGAATAGTCCGCATGGTGCCTGTTGTATTCAATCCCAATGCAATTTCTGTTTCATCAACACTCTGAAGGTCCACAGATTACAGAATGCCTCCAGAAGTGATTCGGAAAGTACTACTGGTCTTGCAGGGAACGATCAAAGCGTAGACAGTTTGAGACATTTCTCCCATGGAGTCTTCCAGAAATGGATCAAAGCGTAGACTGTTTGAGACATTACTCCTATGGAGAAGACACCGCATGGTGCCTGTTCTATTCAATCCCGATGCAATTTCTGTGCTTCATCAACACTCTGAAGGTCCACAGATTACAGAATGCCTCCAGATTTGCTTCGGAATGTGCTACTGGTCTTGCAGGGAACGATCAAAGCGTAGACAGTTTGAGACATTTCTCCCGTCGAGTCTTCCAGAAATGGATCAAAGCGTAGACTGTTTCAGACATTACTCCTATGGAGAAGACACCG
The DNA here is from genome assembly GCF_023897955.1 of Schistocerca gregaria. NCBI lineage: Eukaryota > Metazoa > Arthropoda > Insecta > Orthoptera > Acrididae > Schistocerca > Schistocerca gregaria. The sequence continues at coordinate 30,895,889 of NC_064925.1, forward strand.
CATGGTGCCTGTTCTATTCAATCCCGATGCAATTCCTGTGTTTCATCACCACACTGAAGGTCCACAGATTACCGAATGCCTCCACATGTGCTTCGGAAACTACTACTGGTCTTCCAGGGAACGATCAAAGCGTAGACTGTTTGAGAAATTACTCCCATGTAGTCTTCCAGAAATCGATCAAACCCTAGACAGTTTGAGACATTACTCCCATGGAGAAGAGTCCGTATGGTGGCTGTTGAATTCAATCCCGATGCATTTTCTGTGTTTCATTAACACTCTGAAGGTCCACAGATTGCGGAATGCCTCCATTTGTGCTTCGGAAAGTACTACTGGTCTTCCAGGGAACAATCGAAGCGTAGACAGTTTGAGAAATTACTCCCATGTAGTCTTCCAGAAACCGATCAAAGCGTAGACAGTTTGAGACATTACTCCCATGGAGCCGTCCTTAATTCGATCAAAGCGTAGACAGTTTGAGACATTACTCCCATGGAGAAGAGTATACATGGTGCATTGTGTATTCAATCCCGATGCAATTTCTGTGTTTCATCAACACTCTGACGGTCCACAGATTACAGAATGTCTCCAGATGTGCTTCGGAATCTACTACTGGTCTACAGGGGAACGATCAAAGCGTAGACAGTTTGAGAAATTACTCCCATGTAGTCTTCCAGAAACCGATCAAATCGTAGACAGTTTGAGACATTACTCCCATGGAAAAGAGTCCACATGGTGCCTTGTGTATTCAATCCCGAAGCAATTTCTGTGTTTCATTAACACTCTGAAGGTCCACAGATTGAAGAATGGGTCCAGATGTGCTTCGGGGACTACTACTGGTCTTCCAGGGAACGATCAAAGCGTACACAGTTTGAGACATTACTCCCATGGAGTCTTCCAGACATCGATCAAACCCTAGACAGTTTGAGACACTACTCCCATGGACAAGAGTCCACATGGTGCATGTTGTATTCAATCCTGATTGAATTTCTGTGTTTCATCAACAATCTGAAGGTCCACATATTACAGAATGCCTCCAGATGTGCTTCGAGAAATACTACTGGTCTTCCAGGGAACTATCAAAGCGTAGACAGTTTGAGACATTACTCCCAAGGACTCTTCCGGAAATCGATCAAAGCGTAGACAGTTTGAGACATTACCTCCATAAGGAAGAGTAAGAATGGTGCCCTTTGTATTCAATCCCGATGCAATTTCTGTGTTTCATCAACACTCGAAGTTCCATTGATTACAGAATGCCACCAGATGAGCTTCGGAAACTAATACTGTTCTTCCAGGGAGCAATCAAAGCGTAGACAGTTTGAGACATTACTCCCATGGAGTCTTCCAGAAATCGATCAAAGCATAGACAGTTTGACACATTACTCCCATCGAGAACAGTCCGCATGGTGCCTGTTGTTTTCAATCCCGATGCAATAACTGTGTTTCATCAACACTCTGAAGCTCCACAGATTACAGAATGCCTCCAGATGTGCTTCGGAAACTACTACTGGTCACCCAGGGAACGATCACAGCGTAGACAGTTTGAGACATTACTCCCATGGAGCCTTCCTTAATTCGATCAAACCGTAGACAGTTTGAGACATTACTACCATGGAGAGGAGTATCCATGGTGCATTGTGTATTCAATCCCGATGCAATTTTTGTGTTTCATCAACACCTTGACGGTCCACAGATTAGAGAATGTCTCCAGATGTGCTTCGGAAACTACTACTGGTCTTCCAGGGAACGATCAAAACGTCGACAGTTTGAGACAATACTCCCATGGAGTCTTCCAGAAATCGATCAAAGCATAGATAGTTTAAGACATTACTCCTATGGAGAAGAGTCCGCATGGTGCCTGTCGTATTCAATCCCGATTGAATTTCTGTGTTTCATCACCACACTGAAGGTCCACAGATTACCGAATGCCTCCAGATGTGCTTCGGAAACTACTACTGGTCTTCCAGGGAACGATCAAAGCGTAGACAGTTAGAGAAATTATTCCCATGTAGTCTTCCAGAAACCGATCAAATCGTAGACAGTTTGAGACATTACAATCATGGAGAAGAGTCCGTATGATGCCTGTTGTATTCAATCGCGATGCATTTTCTTTGTTTCATTAACACTCTGAAGGTCCACAGATTGCAGAATGCCTCCAGATATGCTTCGGAAACTACTACTGGTCTTCCAGGGAACGATCAAGACGTAGACAGTTTGAGACATTACTCCTGTGGAGTCGTCCAGAAACCGATTAAAGCGTAGACACTTTGAGTCATTATTCCCATGGGGAATAGTCCGCATGGTGCCTGTTGTATTCAATCCCAATGCAATTTCTGTTTCATCAACACTCTGAAGGTCCACAGATTACAGAATGCCTCCAGAAGTGATTCGGAAAGTACTACTGGTCTTGCAGGGAACGATCAAAGCGTAGACAGTTTGAGACATTTCTCCCATGGAGTCTTCCAGAAATGGATCAAAGCGTAGACTGTTTGAGACATTACTCCTATGGAGAAGACACCGCATGGTGCCTGTTCTATTCAATCCCGATGCAATTTCTGTGCTTCATCAACACTCTGAAGGTCCACAGATTACAGAATGCCTCCAGATTTGCTTCGGAATGTGCTACTGGTCTTGCAGGGAACGATCAAAGCGTAGACAGTTTGAGACATTTCTCCCGTCGAGTCTTCCAGAAATGGATCAAAGCGTAGACTGTTTCAGACATTACTCCTATGGAGAAGACACCGCATGGTGCCTGTTCTATTCAATCCCAATGCAATTCCTGTGTTTCATCACCACACTGAAGGTCCACAGATTACCGAATGCCTCCACATGTGCTTCGGAAACTACTACTGGTCTTCCAGGGAACGATCAAAGCGTAGACTGTTTGAGAAATTACTCCCATGTAGTCTTCCAGAAATCGATCAAACCCTAGACAGTTTGAGACATTACTCCCATGGAGAAGAGTCCGTATGGTGGCTGTTGAATTCAATCCCGATGCATTTTCTGTGTTTCATTAACACTCTGAAGGTCCACAGATTGCGGAATGCCTCCATTTGTGCTTCGGAAAGTACTACTGGTCTTCCAGGGAACAATCGAAGCGTAGACAGTTTGAGAAATTACTCCCATGTAGTCTTCCAGAAACCGATCAAAGCGTAGACAGTTTGAGACATTACTCCCATGGAGCCTTCCTTAATTCGATCATAGCGTAGACAGTTTGAGACATTACTCCCATGGAGAAGAGTATACATGGTGCATTGTGTATTCAATCCCGATGCAATTTCTGTGTTTCATCAACACTCTGACGGTCCACAGATTACAGAATGTCTCCAGATGTGCTTCGGAATCTACTACTGGTCTACAGGGGAACGATCAAAGCGTAGACAGTTTGAGAAATTACTCCCATGTAGTCTTCCAGAAACCGATCAAAGCGTAGACAGTTTGAGACATTACTCCCATGGAAAAGAGTCCACATGGTGCCTTGTGTATTCAATCCCGAAGCAATTTCTGTGTTTCATTAACACTCTGAAGGTCCACAGATTGAAGAATGGGTCCAGATGTGCTTCGGGGACTACTACTGGTCTTCCAGGGAACGATCAAAGCGTACACAGTTTGAGACATTACTCCCATGGAGTCTTCCAGACATCGATCAAACCCTAGACAGTTTGAGACACTACTCCCATGGAGAAGAGTCCACATGGTGCATGTTGTATTCAATCCTGATTGAATTTCTGTGTTTCATCAACAATCTGAAGATCCACAGATTACAGAATGCCTCCAGATGTGCTTCGAGAAATACTACTGGTCTTCCAGGGAACTATCAAAGCGTAGACAGTTTGAGACATTACTCCCAAGGACTCTTCCAGAAATCGATCAAAGCGTAGACAGTTTGAGACATTACTCCCATAAGGAAGAGTAAGAATGGTTCCCTTTGTATTCAATCCCGATGCAATTTCTGTGTTTCATCAACACTCGAAGTTCCATAGATTACAGAATGCCACCAGATGAGCTTCGGAAACTAATACTGGTCTTCCAGGGAGCAATCAAAGCGTAGACAGTTTGAGACATTACTCCCATGGAGTCTTCCAGAAATTGATCAAAGCATAGACAGATTGAGACATTACTCCCATGGAAAACAGTCCGCATGGTGCCTGTTGTTTTCAATCCCGATGCAATAACTGTGTTTCATCAACACTCTGAAGCTCCACAGATTACAGAATGCCTCCAGATGTGCTTCGGAAACTACTACTGGTCACCCAGGGAACGATCACAGCGTAGACAGTTGGAGACATTACTCCCATGGAGCCTTCCTTAATTCGATCAAACCGTAGACAGTTTGAGACATTACTACCATGGAGAAGAGTATCCATGGCGCATTGTGTATTCAATCCCGATGCAATTTTTGTGTTTCATCAACACCTTGACGGTCCACAGATTAGAGAATGTCTCCAGATGTGCTTCGGAAACTACTACTGGTCTTCCAGGGAACGATCAAAAAGTCGACAGTTTGAGACAATACTCCCATGGAGTCTTCCAGATATCGATCAAAGCATAGATAGTTTAAGACATTACTCTTATGGAGAAGAGTCCGCATGGTGCCTGTCGTATTCAATCCCGATTGAATTTCTGTGTTTCATCACCACACTGAAGGTCCACAGATTACCGAATGCCTCCAGATGTGCTTCGGAAACTACTACTGGTCTTCCAGGGAACGATCAAAGCGTAGACAGTTTGCGAAATTATTCCCATGTAGTCTTCCAGAAACGGATCAAAGCGTAGACAGTTTGAGACATTACTCCCATGGAGAAGTGTCCGTATGATGCCTGTTGTATTCAATCCCGACGCATTTTCTGTGTTTCATTAACACTCTGAAGGTCCACAGATTGCAGAATGTCTCCAGATGTGCTTCGGAAACTACTACTGGTCTTCCAGGGAACGATCAAGGCGTAGACAGTTTGAGACATTACTCCCACGGAGTCTTCCAGACATCGATCAAACCCTAGACAGTTTGAGACATTACTCGCATGGAGAAGAGTCCGTATGGTGGCTGTTGAATTCAATCCCGATGCATTTTCTGTGTTTCATTAACACTCTGAAGGTCCACAGATTGCGGAATGCCTCCAGATGTGCTTCGGAAACTACTACTTGTCTTCCAGGGAACGATCAAGGCGTAGACAGTGTGAGACATTACTCCCATGGAGTCGTCCAGAAATCGATTAAAGCGTAGACACTTTGAGACATTATTCCCATGGAGAAGAGTCCGCATGGTGCTTGTTGTATTCAATCCCGATGCAATTTCTGTGTTTCATCAACACTCTGAAGGTCCACAGATTTTAGAATGCCCCCAGATGTGCTTCGGAAAGTACTACTGGTCTTCCAGGGAACAGTCGAAGCGTAGACAATTTGAGAAATTACTCCCATGTAGTCTTCCAGAAACCGATCAAAGCGTAGACAGTTTGAGAAATTACTCCCATGGAGCCTTCCTTAATTCGATCAAAGCGTAGACAGTTTGAGACATTACTCCCATGGAGAAGAATATGCATGGTGCATTGTGTATTCAATCCCGATGCAATTTCTGTGTTTCATCAACACTCTGACGGTCCACAGATTACAGAATGTCTCCAGATGTGCTTCGGAAACTACTACTGGTCTACCAGGGAACGATCAAAGCGTAGACAGTTTGAGAAATTACTCCCATGTAGTCTTCCAGAAACCGATCAAAGCGTAGACAGTTTGAGACATTACTCCCATGGAAAAGAGTCAACATGGTGCCTTGTGTATTCAATCCCGAAGCAATTTCTGTGTTTCATTAACACTCTGAAGGTCCACAGATTGCAGAATGGGTCCAGATGTGCTTCGGGGACTACTACTGGTCTTCCAGGGAACGATCAAAGCGTAGACAGTTTGAGACATTACTCCCATGGAGTCTTCCAGACATCGATCAAACCCTAGACAGTTTGAGACACTACTCCCATGGAGAAGAGTCCACATGGTGCATGTTGTATTCAATCCTGATTGAATTTCTGTGTTTCATCAACAATCTGAAGGTCCACAGATTACAGAATGCCTCCAGATGTGCTTCGAGAAATACTACTGGCCTTCCAGGGAACTATCAAAGCGTAGACAATTTGAGACATTACTCCCAAGGACTCTTCCAGAAATCGATCAAAGCGTAGACAGTTTGAGACATTACTCCCATAAGGAAGAGTAAGAATGGTGCCCTTTGTATTCAATTCCGATGCAATTTCTGTGTTTCATCAACACTCGAAGTTCCATAGATTACAGAATGCCACCAGATGAGCTTCGGAAACTAATACTGGTCTTCCAGGGAGCAATCAAAGCGTAGACAGTTTGAGACATTACTCCCATGGAGTCTTCCAGAAATCGATCAAAGCATAGACAGATTGAGACATTACTCCCATGGAGAACAGTCCGCATGGTGCCTGTTGTTTTCAATCCCGATGCAATAACTGTGTTTCATCAACACTCTGAAGCTCCACAGATTACAGAATGCCTCCAGATGTGCTTCGGAAACTACTACTGGTCACCCAGGGAACGATCACAGCGTAGACAGTTGGAGACATTACTCCCATGGAGCCTTCCTTAATTCGATCAAACCGTAGACAGTTTGAGACATTACTACCATGGAGAAGAGTATCCATGGCGCATTGTGTATTCAATCCCGATGCAATTTTTGTGTTTCATCAACACCTTGACGGTCCACAGATTAGAGAATGTCTCCAGATGTGCTTCGGAAACTACTACTGGTCTTCCAGGGAACGATCAAAAAGTCGACAGTTTGAGACAATACTCCCATGGAGTCTTCCAGATATCGATCAAAGCATAGATAGTTTAAGACATTACTCTTATGGAGAAGAGTCCGCATGGTGCCTGTCGTATTCAATCCCGATTGAATTTCTGTGTTTCATCACCACACTGAAGGTCCACAGATTACCGAATGCCTCCAGATGTGCTTCGGAAACTACTACTGGTCTTCCAGGGAACGATCAAAGCGTAGACAGTTTGCGAAATTATTCCCATGTAGTCTTCCAGAAACGGATCAAAGCGTAGACAGTTTGAGACATTACTCCCATGGAGAAGTGTCCGTATGATGCCTGTTGTATTCAATCCCGACGCATTTTCTGTGTTTCATTAACACTCTGAAGGTCCACAGATTGCAGAATGTCTCCAGATGTGCTTCGGAAACTACTACTGGTCTTCCAGGGAACGATCAAGGCGTAGACAGTTTGAGACATTACTCCCACGGAGTCTTCCAGACATCGATCAAACCCTAGACAGTTTGAGACATTATTCCCATGGAGAAGAGTCCGCATGGTGCTTGTTGTATTCAATCCCGATGCAATTTCTGTGTTTCATCAACACTCTGAAGGTCCACAGATTTTAGAATGCCCCCAGATGTGCTTCGGAAAGTACTACTGGTCTTCCAGGGAACAATCGAAGCGTAGACAATTTGAGAAATTACTCCCATGTAGTCTTCCAGAAACCGATCAAAGCGTAGACAGTTTGAGACATTACTCCCATGGAGCCTTCCTTAATTCGATCAAAGCGTAGACAGTTTGAGACATTACTCCCATGGAGAAGAATATGCATGGTGCATTGTGTATTCAATCCCGATGCAATTTCTGTGTTTCATCAACACTCTGACGGTCCACAGATTACAGAATGTCTCCAGATGTGCTTCGGAAACTACTACTGGTCTACCAGGGAACGATCAAAGCGTAGACAGTTTGAGAAATTACTCCCATGTAGTCTTCCAGAAACCGATCAAAGCGTAGACAGTTTGAGACATTACTCCCATGGAAAAGAGTCCACATGGTGCCTTGTGTATTCAATCCCGAAGCAATTTCTGTGTTTCATTAACACTCTGAAGGTCCACAGATTGCAGAATGGGTCCAGATGTGCTTCGGGGACTACTACTGGTCTTCCAGGGAACGATCAAAGCGTAGACAGTTTGAGACATTACTCCCATGGAGTCTTCCAGACATCGATCAAACCCTAGACAGTTTGAGACACTACTCCCATGGAGAAGAGTCCACATGGTGCATGTTGTATTCAATCCTGATTGAATTTCTGTGTTTCATCAACAATCTGAAGGTCCACAGATTACAGAATGCCTCCAGATGTGCTTCGAGAAATACTACTGGCCTTCCAGGGAACTATCAAAGCGTAGACAATTTGAGACATTACTCCCAAGGACTCTTCCAGAAATCGATCAAAGCGTAGACAGTTTGAGACATTACTCCCATAAGGAAGAGTAAGAATGGTGCCCTTTGTATTCAATCCCGATGCAATTTCTGTGTTTCATCAACACTCGAAGTTCCATAGATTACAGAATGCCACCAGATGAGCTTCGGAAACTAATACTGGTCTTCCAGGGAGCAATCAAAGCGTAGACAGTTTGAGACATTACTCCCATGGAGTCTTCCAGAAATCGATCAAAGCATAGACAGATTGAGACATTACTCCCATGGAGAAGAGTCCGCATGGTGCCTGTTGTTTTCAATCCCGATGCAATAACTGTGTTTCATCAACACTCTGAAGCTCCACAGATTACAGAATGCCTCCAGATGTGCTTCGGAAACTACTACTGGTCACCCAGGGAACGATCACAGCGTAGACAGTTTGAGACATTACTCCCATGGAGCCTTCCTTAATTCGATCAAACCGTAGACAGTTTGAGACATTACTACCATGGAGAAGAGTATCCATGTCGCATTGTGTATTCAATCCCGATGCAATTTTTGTGTTTCATCAACACCTTGACGGTCCACAGCTTAGAGAATGTCTCCAGATGTGCTTCGGAAACTACTACTGGTCTTCCAATGAACGATCAAAGCGTAGACTGTTTGTGAAATTACTCCCATGTAGTCTTCCAGAAATCGATCAAAGCGTAGACAGTTTGAGACATTACTCCCAATGAAAAGAGTCCGCATGGTGCCTTGTGTATTCAATCCCGAAGCAATTTCTGTGTTTCATTAACACTCTGAAGGTCCAGAGATTGCAGAATGGGTCCAGAGGTGCTTCGGGGACTACTACTGGTCTTCCAGGGAAAGATCAAGGCTTAGACAGATTGAGACATTACTCCCTTAGAGAATAGTCCGCATGGTGCCTGTTGTATTCAATCCCGATGCAATTTCTGTGTTTCATTAACACTCTGAAGGTTTACAGAATACAAAATGCCTCCAGATGTTCTTCGGAAACTACTACTGGTCTTCCAGGGAACGATCAAAGCGTAGACAGTTTGAGACATTACTCCCATGGAGTCTTCCAGACATCGATCAAACCCTAGACAGTTTGAGACATTACTCCCATGGAGAAGAGTCAGCATGGTGCATGTTGTATTCAATCCTGATTGAATTTCTGTGTTTCATCAACAATCTGAAGGTCCACAGATTACAGAATGCCTCCAGATGTGCTTCGAGAAATACTACTGGTCTTCCAGGGAACTATCAAAGCGTAGACAGTTTGAGACATTACTCCCAAGGACTCTTCCAGAAATCGATCAAAGCGTAGACAGTTTGAGACATTACCCCCATAAGGAAGAGTAAGAATGGTACCCTTTGTATTCAATCCCGATGCAATTTCTGTGTTTCATCAATACTCGAAGTTCCATAGATAACAGAATGCCGCCAGATGAGCTTCGGAAACTAATACTGGTCTTCCAGGGAGCAATCAAAGCGTAGACGATTGAGACATTACTCCCATGGAGTCTTCCAGAAATCGATCAAAGCATAGACAGATTGACACATTACTCCCATCGAGAAGAGTCCGCATGGTGCCTGTTGTTTTCAATCCCGATGCAATTTCTGTGTTACATCAACACTCGAAGTTCCATAGATTACAGAATGCCTCCAGATGTGCTTCGGAAACTACTACTGGTCTGCCAGGGAACGATCAAAACGTCGACAGTTTGAGACAATACTCCCATGGAGTCTTCCAGATATCGATCAAAGCATAGATAGTTTAAGACATTACTCCTATGGAGAAGAGTCCGCATGGTGCCTGTCGTATTCAATCCCGATTGAATTTCTGTGTTTCATCACCACACTGAAGGTCCACAGATTACCGAATGACTCCAGTTGTGCTTCGGAAACTACTACTGGTCTTCCAATGAACGATCAAAGCGTAGACAGTTTGAGAAATTATTCCCATGTAGTCTTCCAGAAACCGATCAAAGCGTAGACAGTTTGAGACATTACTCCCATGGAGAAGAGTCCGTATGATGCCTGTTGTATTCAATCCTGATGCATTTTCTGTGTTTCATTAACACTCTGAAGGTTCACAGATTGCAGAATGCCTCCAGATGTGCTTCGGAAACTACTACTGGTCTTCCAGGGAACGATCAAGGCGTAGACAGTTTGAGACATTACTCTCGTGGAGTCTTCCAGAAATCGATTAAAGCGTAGACACTTTGAGACATTATTCCCATGGAGAATAGTCCGCATGGTGCCTGTTGTATTCAATCTCGATGCAATTTCTGTTTCATCAACACTCTGAAGGTCCACAGATTACAGAATGCCTCCAGATGTGATTCGGAAAGTACTACTGGTCTTGCAGGGAACGATCAAAGCGTAGACAGTTTGAGACATTTCTCCCATGGAGTCTTCCAGAAATGGATCAAAGCGTTGTCTGTTTGAGACATTACTCCTATGGAGAAGACACCGCATGGTGCCTGTTCTATTCAATCCCGATGCAATTTCTGTGCTTCGTCAACACTCTGAAGGTCCACAGATTACAGAATGACGCCAGATGTGCTTCGGAAAGTGCTACTGGTCTTGCAGGGAACGATCAAAGCGTAGACAGTTTGAGACATTTCTCCCATGGAGTCTTCCAGAAATGGAGCAAAGCGTAGACTGTTTCAAACATTACTCCTATGGAGAAGACACCGCATGGTGCCTGTTCTATTCAATCCCGATGCAATTCCTGTGTTTCATCACCACACTGAAGGTCCACAGATTACCGAAAGCCTCCACATGTGCTTCGGAAACTACTACTGGTCTTCCAGGGAACGATCAAAGAATAGACTGTTTGAGAAATTACTCCCATGTAGTCTTCCAGAAATCGATCAGAGAGTAGACAGTTTGAGACATTACTCCCATGGAGAAGAGTCCGCATGGTGCCTGTTGTATTCAATCCCGATTTAATTTCTGTGTTTCATCACCACACTGAAGGTCCACAGATTACCGAATGCCTCCAGATGTGCTTCGGAAACTACTACTGGTCTTCCAGTAAACGATCAAAGCGTAGACAGTTTGAGAAATTACTCCCATGTAGTCTTCCAGAAACCGATCAAAACGAAGGCAGTTTGAGACATTACTCCCATGGAAAAGAGTCCTCATGGTGCCTTGTGTATTCAATCCCGATGCAATTTCTGTGTTTCATTAACACTCTGAAGGTCCACAGATTGCAGAATAGGTCCAGACGTGCTTCAGGGACTACTACTGCTCTTCCAGGGAACGATCAAGGCTTAGACAGATTGAGACATTAGTCCCTTAGAGAATAGTCCGCATGGTGCCTGTTGTATTCAATCCCGATGCAATTAACACTCTGAAGGTCCACAGAATACAAAATGCCTCCAGATGTGCTTCGGAAACTACTACTGGTCTTCCAGGGAACGATCAAAGCGTAGACATTTTGAGACATTACCCCCATGGAGTCTTATAGACATCGATCAAACCCTAGAAAGTTTTTGAGACATTACTCCCATGGAGAAGAGTCCGCATGGTGCATGTTGTGTTCAATCCTGATTGAATTTCTGTGTTTCATCAACAATCTGAATGTCCACAGATTACAGAATGCCTCCAGATGTGCTTCGAGAAATACTACTGGTCTTCCAGGGAACTATCAAATCGTTGACAGTTTGAGACATTGCCCCCATAAGGAAGAGTATGAATGGTGCCCTTTGTATTCAATCCCGATGCAGTTTCTGTGTTTCATCAACACTCGAAGTTCCATAGATTACAGAATGCCTCCAGATGAGCTTCGGAAACTAATACTGGTCTTCCAGGGAACAATCTAAGCGTAGACAGTTTGAGAAATTTTTCCCATGTAGTCTTCCAGAAACCGATCAAAGCGTAGACAGTTTGAGACATTCCTCCCATGGAAAAGAGTCCGCATGGTGCCTTGTGTATTCAATCACGATGCAATTTCTGTGTTTCATTAACACTCTGAAGGTCCACAGATTGCAGAATGGGTCAAGATGTGCTTCGGGGACTACTACTGGTCTTCCAGGGAACGATCAAAGCGTAGACATTTTGAGACATTACTCCCATTGAGTCGTCCAGAAATCGAGTAAAGCGTAGACACTTTGAGACATTATTCCCATGGAGAATAGTCCGCATGGTGCCTGTTCTATTCAATCCCGATGCAATTTCTGTGCTTCGTCAACACTCTGAAGGTCCACAGATTACAGAATGCCTCCAGATGTGCTTCGGAAAGTGCTACTGGTCTTGCAGGGAACGATCAAAGCGTAGACAGTTTGAGACATTTCTCCCATGGAGTCTTCCAGAAATGGATCAAAGCGTAGACTGTTTCAGACATTACTCCTATGGAGAAGACACCGCATGGTGCCTCTTCTATTCAATCCCGATGCAATTCCTGTGTTTCATCACCACACTGAAGGTCCACAGATTACCGAATGCCTCCACATGTGCTTCGGAAACTACTACTGGTCTTCCAGGGAACGATCAAAGCGTAGACTGTTTGAGAAATTACTCCCATGTAGTCTTCCAGAAATCGATCAGAGAGTAGACAGTTTGAGACATTACTCCCATGGAAAAGAGTCCGCATGGTGCCTTGTGTATTCAATCCCGATGCTATTTCTGTGTTTCATTAACACTCTGAAGGTCCACAGATTGCAGAATGGGTCCAGATGTGCTTCGGGGACTACTACTGGTCTTCCAGGGAACGATCAAGGCTTAGACAGTTTGAGACATTACTCCCATGGAGAACAGTCCATATGGTGACTGTTCTATTCAATCCAGATGCAATTTCTGTGTTACATTAACACTCTGAAGGTCTACAGAACACTAAATGCCTCCAGATGTGCTTCGGAAATTACTACTGGTCTTCCAGGGAACGATCAAACCGTAGACATTTTGAGACATTACTCCCATGGAGCCTTATTTAATTCGATCAAAGCGTAAACAGTTTGAGACATTACTCCCATGGAAAAGAGTATGCATGGTGCGTTGTGTATTCAATCCCGATGCAATTTCTGTGTTTCATCAACACTCTGACGGTCCACAGATTACAGAATGTCTCCAGATATGCTTCGGAAACTACTACTGGTCTACCAGGGAACAATCTAAACGTAGACAGTTTGAGACAATACTCCCATGGAGTCTTCCAGAAATCAATCAAAGCATAGATAGTTTAAGACATTACTCCCATGGAGAAGAGTCCGCATGGTGCCTGTTGTATTCAATCCCGATTTAATTTCTGTGTTTCATCACCACACTGAAGGTCCACAGATTACCGAATGCCTCCAGATGGGCTTCGGAAACTACTACTGGTCTTCCAGTAAACGATCAAAGCGTAGACAGTTTGAGAAATTATTCCCATGTAGTCTTCCAGAAACCGATCAAAACGTAGACAGTTTGAGACATTACTCCCATGGAAAAGAGTCCGCATGGTGCCTTGTGTATTCAATCCCGATGCAATTCCTGTGTTTCATTAACACTCTGAAGGTCCACAGATTGCAGAATAGGTCCAGATCTGCTTCAGGGACTACTACTGGTCTTCCAGGGAACGATCAAGGCTTAGACTGATTGAGACATTAGTCCCTTAGAGAATAGTCCGCATGGTGCCTTGTGTATTCAATCCCGATGCAATTTCTGTGTTTCATTAACACTCTGAAGGTCTACAGAATACAAAATGCCTCCAGATGTGCTTCGGAAACTACTACTGGTCTTCCAGGGAACGATCAAGGCGTAGACATTTTGAGACATTACTCCCATTGAGTCGTCCAGAAATCGATTAAAGCGTAGACACCTTGAGACATTATTCAGATGGAGAAGAGTCCGCATGGTGCCTGTTGTATTCAATCCCGATGCAATTTCTGTGTTTCATCAACACTCTGTAGGTCCACAGATTACAGAATGCCTCCAGATGTGCTTCGGAAACTACCACTGGTCCTCCAGGGAACGATCAAAACGTAGACAATTTGAGACATTACTCCCATGGAGTCTTCCAGAAATTGATCAAAGAGTAGACAGTTTGAGACATTACTCCCATGGAGAAGAGTCCGTATGGTGCCTGTTGTATTCAATCCCGATGCAATTTTTGTTTTTCACAAACATTCTGAAGGTCCACAGATTACAGAATGCCTCCAGATGTGCTTCTGAAACTACTACTGGTCTTCCAGGGAACGATCAAAGCGTAGACATTTTGAGACATTACTCCCATGGAGTCTTCCATACATCGATCAAAGCCTAGACAGTTTGAGACTTTACTCTCATGGAGTCTTCCAGAAATCGATCAAAGCGTAGACAGTTTGACACATTACTCCCATCGACAAGAGTCCGCATGGTGCCTCTTTCATTCAATCCCGACTAAATTTCTGTGTTTCATCAACACTCTGAAGGTCCACAGATTACTGAATGCCACCAGATGTGCTTCGGAAACTACTACTGGTCACCCAGGGAACCATCACAGCGTTGACAGTTTGAGACATTACTCCCATGGAGCCTTCCTTAATTCGATCAAACCGTAGACAATTTGAGACATTACTACCATGGAGAAGAGTATCCATGGTTCATTGTGTATTCAATCCCGATGCAATTTTTGTGTTTCATCAACACCTTGACGGTCCACAGCTTAGAGAATGTCTCCAGATGTGCTTCGGAAACTACTACTGGTCTTCCAGGGAACGATCAAAACGTCGACAGTTTGAGACAATACTCCCATGGAGTCTTCCAGAAATCGATCAAAGCATAGATAGTTTAAGACATTACTCCTATGGAGAAGAGTCCGCATGGTGCCTGTCGTATTCAATCCCGATTGAATTTCTGTGTTTCATCACCACACTGAAGGTCCACAGATTACCGAATGACTCCAGATATGCTTCGGAAACTACTACTGGTCTTCCAGTAAACGATCAAAGCGTAGACAGTTTGAGAAATTACTCCCATGTAGTCTTCCAGAAACCGATCAAAACGTAGACAGTTTGAGACATTACTCCCATGGAAAAGAGTCCGCATGGTGCCTTGTGTATTCAATCCCGATGGAATTCCTGTGTTTCATTAACACTCTGAAGGTCCACAGATTGCAGAATAGGTCCAGATCTGCTTCAGGGACTACTACTGGTCTTCCAGGGAACGATCAAGGCTTAGACAGATTGAGACATTAGTCCCTTAGAGAATAGTCCGCATGGTGCCTGTTGTATTCAATCCCGATGCAATTTCTGTGTTTCATTAACACTCGAAGTTCCATAGATTGCAGAATGCTTCCAGATGAGCTTCGGAAACTAATACTGGTCTTCCAGGGAACAATCAAAGCGTAGACAGTTTGAGAAATTATTCCCATGTAGTCTTCCAGAAACCGATCAAAGCGTAGACAGTTTGAGACATTACTCCCATGGAGAAGAGTCCGCATGGTGCATGTTGTATTCAATCCTGATTGAATTTCTGTGTTTCATCAACAATCTGAAGGTCCACAGATTACAGAATGCCTCCAGATGTGTTTCGAGAAATACTACTGGTCTTCCAGGGAACTATCAAAGCGTTGACAGTTTGAGACATTGCCCCCATAAGGAAGAGTAAGAATGGGTCCCTTTGTATTCAATCCCGATGCAATTTCTGTGTTTCATCAACACTCGAAGTTCCATAGATTACAGAATACCTCCAGATGAGCTTCGGAAACTAATACTGGTCCTCCAGGGAACAATCAAAGCGTAGACAGTTTGAGAAATTATTCACATGTAGTCTTCCAGAAACCGATCAAAGCGTAGACAGTTTGAGACATTACTCCCATGGAAAAGAGTCCGCATGGTGCCTTGTGTATTCAATCCCGATGCAATTTCTATGTTTCATTAACACTCTGAAGGTCCACAGATTGCAGAATGGGTCCAGATGTGCTTCGGGGACTACTACTGGTCTTCCAGGGAACGATCAAAGCGTAGACATTTTGAGACATTACTCCCATTGAGTCGTCCAGAAATCGAGTAAAGCGTAGACACTTTGAGACATTATTCCCATGGAGAATAGTCCGCATGGTGCCTGTTCTATTCAATCCCGATGCAATTTCTGTGCTTCGTCAACACTCTGAAGGTCCACAGATTACAGAATGCCTCCAGATGTGCTTCGGAAAGTGCTACTGGTCTTGCAGGGAACGATCAAAGCGTAGACAGTTTGAGACATTTCTCCCATGGAGTCTTCCAGAAATGGATCAAAGCGTAGACTGTTTCAGACATTACTCCTATGGAGAAGACACCGCATGGTGCCTCTTCTATTCAATCCCGATGCAATTCCTGTGTTTCATCACCACACTGAAGGTCCACAGATTACCGAATGCCTCCACATGTGCTTCGGAAACTACTACTGGTCTTCCAGGGAACGATCAAAGCGTAGACTGTTTGAGAAATTACTCCCATGTAGTCTTCCAGAAATTGATCAGAGAGTAGACATTTTGAGACATTACTCCCATTGAGTCGTCCAGAAATCGATTAAAGCGTAGACACTTTGAGACATTATTCAGATGGAGAAGAGTCCGCATGGTGCCTGTTGTATTCAATCCCGATGCAATTTCTGTGTTTCATCAACACTCTGTAGGTCCACAGATTACAGAATGCCTCCAGATGTGCTTCGGAAACTACCACTGGTCCTCCAGGGAACGATCAAAACGTAGACAATTTGAGACATTACTCCCATGGAGTCTTCCAGAAATTGATCAAAGAGTAGACAGTTTGAGACATTACTCCCATGGAGAAGAGTCCGTATGGTGCCTGTTGTATTCAATCCCGATGCAATTTCTGTTTTTCACAAACATTCTGAAGGTCCACAGATTACAGAATGCCTCCACATGTGCTTCTGAAACTACTACTGGTCTTCCAGGGAACGATCAAAGCGTAGACATTTTGAGACATTACTCCCATGGAGTCTTCCATACATCGATCAAAGCCTAGACAGTTTGAGACTTTACTCTCATGGAGTCTTCCAGAAATCGATCAAAGCGTAGACAGTTTGACACATTACTCCCATCGAGAAGAGTCCGCATGGTGCCTCTTTCATTCAATCCCGACTAAATTTCTGTGTTTCATCAACACTCTGAAGGTCCACAGATTACAGAATGCCACCAGATGTGCTTCGGAAACTACTACTGGTCACCCAGGGAACCATCACAGCGTTGACAGTTTGAGACATTACTCCCATGGAGCCTTCCTTAATTCGATCAAACCGTAGACAATTTGAGACATTACTACCATGGAGAAGAGTATCCATGGTTCATTGTGTATTCAATCCCGATGCAATTTTTGTGTTTCATCAACACCTTGACGGTCCACAGCTTAGAGAATGTCTCCAGATGTGCTTCGGAAACTACTACTGGTCTTCCAGGGAACGATCAAAACGTCGACAGTTTGAGACAATACTCCCATGGAGTCTTCCAGAAATCGATCAAAGCATAGATAGTTTAAGACATTACTCCTATGGAGAAGAGTCCGCATGGTGCCTGTCGTATTCAATCCCGATTGAATTTCTGTGTTTCATCACCACACTGAAGGTCCACAGATTACCGAATGACTCCAGATGTGCTTCGGAAACTACTACTGGTCTTCCAGTAAACGATCAAAGCGTAGACAGTTTGAGAAATTACTCCCATGTAGTCTTCCACAAACCGATCAAAACGTAGACAGTTTGAGACATTACTCCCATGGAAAAGAGTCCGCATGGTGCCTTGTGTATTCAATCCCGATGCAATTCCTGTGTTTCATTAACACTCTGAAGGTCCACAGATTGCAGAATAGGTCAAGATCTGCTTCAGGGACTACTACTGGTCTTCCAGGGAACGATCAAGGCTTAGACAGATTGAGACATTAGTCCCTTAGAGAATAGTCCGCATGGTGCCTGTTGTATTCAATCCCGATGCAATTTCTGTGTTTCATTAACACTCGAAGTTCCATAGATTGCAGAATGCTTCCAGATGAGCTTCGGAAACTAATACTGGTCTTCCAGGGAACAATCAAAGCGTAGACAGTTTGAGAAATTATTCCCATGTAGTCTTCCAGAAACCGATCAAAGCGTAGACAGTTTGAGACATTACTCCCATGGAGAAGAGTCCGCATGGTGCATGTTGTATTCAATCCTGATTGAATTTCTGTGTTTCATCAACAATCTGAAGGTCCACAGATTACAGAATGCCTCCAGATGTGTTTCGAGAAATACTACTGGTCTTCCAGGGAACTATCAAAGCGTTGACAGTTTGAGACATTGCCCCCATAAGGAAGAGTAAGAATGGGTCCCTTTGTATTCAATCCCGATGCAATTTCTGTGTTTCATCAACACTCGAAGTTCCATAGATTACAGAATACCTCCAGATGAGCTTCGGAAACTAATACTGGTCCTCCAGGGAACAATCAAAGCGTAGACAGTTTGAGAAATTATTCACATGTAGTCTTCCAGAAACCGATCAAAGCGTAGACAGTTTGAGACATTACTCCCATGGAAAAGAGTCCGCATGGTGCCTTGTGTATTCAATCCCGATGCAATTTCTATGTTTCATTAACACTCTGAAGCTCCACAGATTGCAGAATGGGTCCAGATGTGCTTCGGGGACTACTACTGGTCTTCCGGGAACGATCAAGGCTTAGACAGTTTGAGACATTACTCCCATGGAGAAGAGTCCGTATGGTGCCTGTTGTATTCAATCCCGATGCATTTTCTGTGTTTCATTAACACTCTGAAGGTCCACAGATTGCAGCATGCCTCCAGATGTGCTTCGGCAACTACTACTGGTCTTCCAGGGAACGATCAAGGCGTAGACATTTTGAGACATTACTCCCATTGAGTCGTCCAGAAATCGATTAAAGCGTAGACACTTTGAGACATTATTCAGATGGAGAAGAGTCCGCATGGTGCCTGTTGTATTCAATCCCGATGCAATTTCTGTGTTTCATCAACACTCTGAAGGTCCACAGATTACAGAGTGCCTCCAGATGTGCTTCGGAAACTACCACTGGTCCTCCAGGGAACGATCAAAGCGTAGACAATTTGAGACATTACTCCCATGGAGTCTTCCAGAAATTGATCAAAGAGTAGACAGTTTGAGACATTACTCCCATGGAGAAGAGTCCGTATGGTGCCTGTTGTATTCAATCCCGATGCAATTTCTGTTTTTCACAAACATTCTGAAGGTCCACAGATTAAAGAATGCCTACAGATGTGCTTCTGAAACTACTACTGGTCTTCCAGGGAACGATCAAAGCGTAGACATTTTGAGACATTACTCCCATGGAGTCTTCCATACATCGATCAAAGCCTAGACAGTTTGAGACATTACTCTCATGGAGTCTTCCAGAAATCGATCAAAGCGTAGACAGTTTGACACATTACTCCCATCGAGAAGAGTCCGCATGGTGCCTCTTTCATTCAATCCCGATGCAATTTCTGTGTTTCATCAACACTCTGAAGGTCCACAGATTACAGAATGCCACCAGATGTGCTTCGGAAACTACTACTGGTCTCCCAGGGAATGATCACAGCGTAGACAGTTTGAGACATTACTTCCATGGAGTCTTCCTGAATTTGATCAAAGCCTAGACAGTTTGAGACATTACTCTCATGGAGTCTTCCAGAAATCGATCAAAGCGTAGACAGTTTGACACATTACTCCCATCGAGAAGAGTCCGCATGGTGCCTCTTTTATTCAATGCCGATGCAATTTCTGTGTTTCATCAACACTCTGAAGGTCCACAGATTACACAATGCCTCCAGATGTGCTTCGGAAACTACTACTGGTCTCCCAGGGAATGATCACAGCGTAGACAGTTTGAGACATTACTTCCATGGAGTCTTCCTGAATTCGATCAAAGCGTAGACAGTTTGAGACATTACTCCCATGGAGAAGAGTTTGCATGGTGCATTGTGTATTCAATCACGATGCAATTTCTGTGTTTCATCAAACTCTGACGGTCCACAGATTACAGAATGTCTCCAGATGTGCTTCGGAAACTACTACTGGTCTTCCAGGGAACGATCAAAACGTCGACAGTTTGAGACAATACTCCCATGGAGTCTTGCAGAAATCGATCAAAGCATAGATAGTTTAAGACATTACTCCCATGGAGAAGTGTCCGCATGGTGCCTGTTGTATTCAATCCCGATTGAATTTCTGTGTTTCATCACCACACTGAAGGTCCACAGATTTCCGAATGCCTCCAGATGTGCTTCGGAAACTACTACTGGTCTTCCAGGGAACGATAAAAGCGTAGACAGTTTGGGAAATTATTCCCATGTAGTCTTCCAGAAACCGATCAAAGCGTAGACAGTTTGAGACATTACTCCCATGGAGAAGAGTCCGTATGGTGCCTGTTGTATTCAATCCCGATGCATTTTCTGTGTTTCATTAACACTCTGAAGGTCCACAGATTGCAGAATGCCTCCAGATCTGCTTCCGAAACTACTACTGGTCTTCCAGAGAACGATCAAGGCGTAGACATTTTGAGACATTACTCCCATGGAGTCGTCCAGAAATCGATTAAAGCGTAGACACTTTGAGACATTATTCAGATGGAGAAGAGTCCGCATGGTGCCTGTTGTATTCAATCCCGATGCAATTTCTGTGTTTCACAAACATTCTGAAGGTCCACAGATTACAGAATGCCTCCAGATGTGCTTCGGAAACTACCACTGGTCTTCCAGGGAACGATCAAAGCGTAGACAGTTTGAGACATTACTCCCATGGAGTCTTCCAGAAATCGATCAAAGCGTAGACAGTTCGAGACACTACTCCCATGGTGAAGAGCCCGCATGATGCCTGTTGTATTCAATCCCGATGCAATTTCTGTGTTTAATTAACACTCTGAAGGTCTACAGGTTACAAAATGCCTCCAGATGTGCTTCGGAAACTACTACTGGTCTCGAAGGGAATGATCACAGCGTAGACAGTTTGAGACATTACTTCCATGGAGTCTTCCTGAATTCGATCAAAGCGTAGACAGTTTGAGACATTACTCCCATGGAGAAGAGTCCGCATGGTGCCTGTTGTATTCAATCCCGATTGAATGTCTGTGTTTCATCACCACACTGAAGTCCACAGATTACCAAATGCCTCCAGATGTGCTTCGGAAACTACTACTGGTCTTCCAGGGAACGATCAATGCGTAGAAAGTTTGAAAAATTATTCCCATGTAGTCTTCCAGAAACCGATCAAAGCGTAGACAGTTTGAGACATTACTCCCATGGAAAAGAGTCCGCATGGTGCCTTGTGTATTCAATCCCGATGCAATTTCTGTGTTTCATTAACACTCTGAACGTCCACAGATTGCAGAA
Organism: Schistocerca gregaria; assembly: GCF_023897955.1. Lineage (NCBI taxonomy): Eukaryota > Metazoa > Arthropoda > Insecta > Orthoptera > Acrididae > Schistocerca > Schistocerca gregaria. The sequence goes on from NC_064925.1 coordinate 30,917,386, forward strand.
TGGGTCCAGATGTGCTTCGGGGACTACTACTAATCTTCCGGGAACGATCATGGCTTAGACAGTTTGAGACATTACTCCCATGGAGAAGAGTCCGTATTGTGCCTGTTGTATTCAATCCCGATGCATTTTCTGTGTTTCATTAACACTCTGAAGGTCCACAGATTACAGAATGCCTCCAGATGTGCTTCGGAAACTACTACTGGTCTTCCAGGGAACAATCAAGGCGTTGACATTTTGAGACATTACTCCCATGGAGTCGTCCAGAAATCGATTAAAGCGTAGACACTTTGAGACATTATTCCCATGGAGAAGAGTCCGCATGGTGCCTGTTGGATTCAATCCCGATGCAATTTCTGTGTTTCATCAACACACTGAAGGTCCACAGATTACAGAATGCCTCCAGATGTGCTTCGGAAAGTACTACTGGTCTTGCAGGGAACGATCAAACCGTAGACAGTTTGAGACATTTCACCCATGGAGTCTTCCAGAAATGGATCAAAGCGTAGAATGTTTGAGACATTACTCCTATGGAGAATACAACGCAAGGTGCCTGTTCTATTCAATCCCGATGCAATTTCTGTGCTTCATCAAAAGTCTGAAGGTCCACAGATTACAGAATGCCTCCAGATGTGTTTCGGAAACTACCACTGGTCTTCCAGGGAACGATCAAAGCGTAGACAGTTTGAGACATTACTCCCATGGAGTCTTCCAGAAATTGATCAAAGAGTAGACAGTTTGAGACATTACTCCCATGGAGAAGAGTCCGCATGGTCCCTGTTGTATTCAATCCCGATGCAATTTCTGTGTTCACGAACATTCTGAAGGTCCACAGATTACAGAATGCCTCCAGATGTGCTTCGGAAACTACCACTGGTCTTCGAGGGAACGATCAAAGCGTAGACAGTTTGAGACATTACTCCCATGGAGTCTTACAGAGATCGATCAAAGCGTAGACAGTTCGAGACACTACTCCCATGGTGAAGAGCCCGCATGGTGCCTGTTGTATTCAATCCCGATGCAATTTCTGTGCTTCATTAACACTCTGAAGGTCTACAGGTTACAAAATGCCTCCAGATGTGCTTCTGAAACTACTACTGGTCTTCCAGGGAACGATCAAAGCGTAGACATTTTGAGACATTACTCCCATGGAGTCTTCCAGACATCGATCAAAGCCTAGACAGTTTGAGACATTACTCTCATGGAGTCTTCCAGAAATCAATCAAAGCGTAGACAGTTTGACACATTACTCCCATCGAGAAGAGTCCGCATGGTGCCTGTTTTATTCAATCCCGATGCAATTTCTGTGATTCATCAACACTCTGAAGGTCCACAGATTACAGAATGCCTCCAGATGTGCTTCGGAAACTACTACTGGTCTCCCAGGGAATGATCACAGCGTAGACAGTTTGAGACATTTATTCCATGGAGTCTTCCTGAATTCGATCAAAGCGTAGACAGTTTGAGACATTACTCCCATGGAGAAGAGTTTGCATGGTGCATTGTTTATTCAATCCCGATGCAATTTCTGTGTTTCATCAAACTCTGACGGTTCACAGATTACAGAATGTCTCCAGGTGAGCTTCGGAAACTACTACTGGTCTTCCAGGGAACGATCAAAACGTCGACAGTTTAAGACAATACTCCCATGGAGTCTTCCAGAAATCAATCAAAGCATAGATAGTTTAAGACATTACTCCCATGGAGAAGAGTCCGTATTGTGCTTGTTGTATTCAATCCCGATGCATTTTCTGTGTTTCATTAACACTCTGAAGGTCCACAGATTGCAGAATGCCTCCAGATGTGCTTCGGAAACTACTACTGGTCTTCCAGGGAACGATCAAGGCGTAGACATTTTGAGACATTACTCCCATGGAGTCGTCCAGAAATCGATTAAAGCGTAGACACTTTGAGACATTATTCCCATGGAGAAGAGACCGCATGGTGCCTGTTGTATTCAATCCCGATGCAATTTCTGTGTTTCGTCAACACTCTGAAAGTCCACAGATTACAGAATGCATCCAGATGTGCTTCGGAAAGTACTACTGGGCTTGCAGGGAACGATCAAAGCGTAGACAGTTTGAGACATTTCTCCCATGGAGAAGACACCGCTGGTGCCTGTTCTATTCAATCCCGATGCAATTTCTGTGCTTCATCAACACTCTGAAGGTGTACAGATTACAGAATGCCTCCAGATGTGCTTCGGAAAGTACTACTGGTCTTGCAGGGAACGATCAAAGCGTAGACAGTTTGAGACATTTCTCCCATGGAGTCTTCCAGAAATGGATCAAAGCGTAGACTGTTTGAGACATTACTCCTATGGAGAAGACACCGCATGGTGCCTGTTCTATTCAATCCCGATGCAATTTCTGTGTTTCAAAAACATTGTGAAGGTCCACAGCTTACAGAATGCCTCCAGATGTGCTTTGGAAACTACCACTGGTCTTCCAGGGAACGATCAAAGCGTAGACAGTTTGAGACATTACTCCCATGGAGTCTTCCAGAAATCGATCAAAGCGTAGACAGTTCGAGACACTACTCCCATGGTGAAGGGCCCGCATGGTGCCTGTTGTATTCAATCCCGATGCAATTTCTGTGTTTCATCAACACTCTGAAGGTCCACAGATTACAGAATGCCTCCAGATGTGCTTCGGAAACTACTACTGGTTTCCCAGGGAATGATCACAGTGTAGACAGTTTGAGACATTACTTCCACGGAGTCTTCCTGAATTCGTTTAAAGCGTAGACAGTTTGAGACATTACTCCCATGGAGAAGAGTTTGCATGGTGCATTGTGTATTCAATCCCGATGCAATTTCTGCGTTTCATCAAACTCTGACGGTCCACAGATTACAGAATGTCTCCAGATGTGCTTCTGAAACTACTACTAGTCTTCCAGGGAACGATCAAAACGTCGACAGTTTGAGACAATACTCCCATGGAGTCTTCCAGAAATCGATCAAAGAGTAGACAGTTTGAGACATTAGTCCCATGGAAAAGAGTCCGCATGGTGCCTTGTATGTTCAATCCCGATGCAATTTCTGTGTTTCATTAACACTCTGAAGGTCCACAGATTGCAGAATGGGTCCAGATGTGCTTCGGGGACTACTACTGGTCTTCCAGGGAACGATCAAGTCTTAGACAGTTTGAGACATTACTCCCATGGAGAAGTGTCCGTATGGTGCCTGTTGTATTCAAACCCGATGCATTTTCTGTGTTTCATTAACACTCTGAAGGTCCACAGATTGCAGAATGCCTCCAGATATGCTTCGGAAACTACTACTGGTCTTCCTGGGAACGATCAAGGCGTAGACATTTTGAGACATTACTCCCATGGAGTCGTCCAGAAATCGATTAAAGCGTAGACACTTTGAGACATTATTCCCATGGAGAAGAGTCCACATGGTGCCTGTTGTATTCAATCCCGATGCAATTTCTGTGTTTCATCAACACTCTGAAGGTCCACAGATTACAGAATGCCTCCAGATGTGCTTCGGAAACTACTACTGGTCTTCCAGGGAACGATCAAGGCGTAGACGGTTTGAGACATTACTCCCGTGGAGTCGTCCAGAAATCGAGTAAAGCGTAGACACTTTGAGACATTATTCCCATGGAGAATAGTCCGCATGGTGCCTGTTCTATTCAATCCCGATGCAATTTCTGTGCTTCATCAACTCTCTGAAGGTCCACAGATTACAGAATGCCTCCAGATGTGCTTCGGAAAGTACTACTGGTCTTGCAGGGAACGATCAAAGCGTAGACAGTTTGAGACATTTCTCCCATGGAGTCTTCCAGAAATGGATGAAAGCGTAGACTGTTTGAGACATTACTCCTATGGAGAAGACACCGCATGGTGGCTGTTCTATTCAATCCCGATGCAATTTCTGTGTTTCACAAACATTCTGAAGGTCCACAGATTACAGAATGCCTCCAGATGTGCTTTGGAAACTACCACTGGTCTTCCAGGGAACGATCAAAGCGTAGACAGTTTGAGAAATTATTCCCATGTAGTCTTCCAGAAACCGATCAAAGCGTAGACAGCTTGAGACATTACTCCCATGGAAAAGAGTCCGCATGGTGCCTTGTGTATTCAATCCCGATGCAATTTCTGTGTTTCATTAACACTCTGAAGGTCCACAGATTGCAGAATGGGTCCAGATGTGCTTCGGGGACTACTACTGGTCTTCCAGGGAACGATCAAGGCTTTGACAGTTTGAGACGTTACTCCCATGGAGTAGAGTCCGTATTGTGCCTGTTGTATTCAATCCCGATGCATTTTCTGTGTTTCATTAACACTCTGAAGGTCCACAGATTGCAGAATGCCTCCAGAAGTGTTTCGGAAACTACTACTGGTCTTCCAGGGAACGATCAAGGCGTAGACATTTAGAGACATTACTCCCATGGAGTCGTCCAGAAATCGATTAAAGCGTAGACACTTTGAGACATTATTGCCATGGAGAAGAGTCCGCATGGTGCCTGTTGTATTTAATCCCGATGCAATTTCTATGTTTCATCAACACTCTGAAGGTCCACAAATTACAGAATGCCTCCAGATGTGCTTCGGAAAGTACTACTGGTCTTCCAGGGAACGATCAAGGCGTAGACATTTTGAGACATTACTCCCATGGAGTCGTCCAGAAATCTATTAAAGCGTAGACACTTTGAGACATTATTCCCATGGAAAAGAGTCCGCATGGTGCCTGTTGTATTCAATCCCGATGCAATTTCTGTGCTTCATCAACACTCTGACGGTCCACAGATTACAGAATGCCTCCAGATGTGCTTCGGAAACTACCACTGGTCTTCCAGGGAACGATCAAAGCGTAGACAGTTTGAGACATTTCTCTCATGGAGTCTTCCAGAAATGGATCAAAGCGCAGACTGTTTGAGACATTACTCCTATGGAGAAGACGCCGCATGGTGCCTGTTCTATTCAATCCCGATGCAATTTCTGTGCTTCATCAACACTCTGACGGTCCACAGATTACAGAATGCCTCCAGATGTGCTTCGGAAACTACCACTGGTCTTCCAGGGAACGATCAAAGCGTAGACAGTTTGAGACATTTCTCCCATGGAGTCTTCCTGAAATTGATCAAAGAGTAGACAGTGTGAGACATTACTCCCATGGATGAGAGTCCGCATGGTGCCTGTTGTATTCAATCCCGATGCAATTTCTGTGTTTTACAAACATTCTGACGGTCCACAGATTAAAGATTGCCTCCAGATGTGCTTCGGAAACTACCACTGGTCTTCCAGGGAACGATCAAAGCGTGGACAGTTTGAGACGTTACTCCCATGGAGTCTTCCAGAAATCGATCAAAGCGTAGACAGTTCGAGACACTACTCCCATGGTGGAGAGCCCGCATGGTGCCTGTTGTATTCACTCCCGATGCATTTTATGTGTTTCATTAACACTATGAAGGTCCACAGATTGCAGAATGCTTCCAGATGTGCTTCGGAAACTACTACTGGTCTTCCAGGGAACGATCAAGGCGTAGACATTTTGAGACATTACTCCCATGGAGTCGTCCAGAAATCTATTAAAGCGTAGACACTTTGAGACATTATTCCCATGGAAAAGAGTCCGCATGGTGCCTGTTGTATTCAATCCCGATGCAATTTCTGTGTTTCATCAACACTCTGAAGGTCCACAGATTACAGAATGCCTCCAAATGTGCTTAGGAAAGTACTACTGGTCTTGCAGGGAACGATCAAAGCGTAGACAGTTTGAGACATTTCTCCCATGGAGTCTTCCAGAAATGGATCAAAGCATAGACTGTTTGAGACATTACTCCTATGGAGAAGACACCGCATGGTGCCTGTTCTATTCAATCCCGATTCAAATTTCTGTGTTTCAAAAACATTCTGAAGGTCCACAGATTACAGAATGCCTCCAGATGTGCTTTGGAAACTACCACTGGTCTTCCAGGGAACGATCAAAGCGTACACAGTTTGAGACATTACTCCCATGGAGTCTTCCAGAAATCGATCAAAGCGTAGACAGTTAGAGACACTACTCCCATGGTGAAGAGCCCGCATGGTGCCTGTTGTATTCAATCCCGATGCAATTTCTGTGTTTCATTAACACTCTGAAGGTCTACAGGTTACAAAATGCCTCCAGATGTGCTTCTGAAACTACTACTGGTCTTCCAGGGAACGATCAAAGCGTAGACATTGTGAGACATTACTCCCATGGAGTCTTCCAGACATCGATCAAAGCCTAGACAGTTTGAGACATTACTCTCATGGAGTCTTCAAGAAATCGATCAAAACGTAGACAGTTTGACACAATACTCCCATCGAGAAGAGTCCGCATGGTGCCTGTTTTATTCAATCCCGATGCAATTTCTGTGTTTCATCAACAGTCTGAAGGTCCACAGATTACAGAATGCCTCCAGATGTGTTTCGGAAACTACTACTGGTTTCCCAGGGAATGATCACACCGTAGACAGTTTGAGACATTACTTAAATGGAGTCTTCTTGAATTCGTTTAGAGCGTAGACAGTTTGAGACATTACTCCCATGGAGAAGAGTTTGCATGGTGCATTGTGTATTCAATCCCGATGCAATTTCTGTGTTGCATCAAACTCTGACGGTCCACAGATTACAGAATGTCTCCAGATGTGCTTCGGAAACTACTACTAGTCTTCCAGGGAACGATCAAAACGTCGACAGTTTGAGACAATACTCCCATGGAGTCTTCCAGAAATCGATCAAAGAGTAAACAGTTTGAGACATTACTCCCATGGAAAAGAGTCCGCATGGTGCCTTGTGTGTTCAATCCCGATGCAATTTCTGTGTTTCATTAAAACTCTGAAGGTCCACAGATTACAGAATGCCTCCAGATGTGCTTCGGAAAGTACTACTGGTCTTGCACGGAACGATCAAAGCGTAGACAGTTTGAGACATTTCTCTCATGGAGTCTTCCAGAAATGGATCAAAGCGTAGACTGTTTGAGACATTACTCCTATGGAGAAGACGCCGCATGGTGCCTGTTCTATTCAATCCCGATGCAATTTCTGTGCTTCATCAACACTCTGACGGTCCACAGATTACAGAATGCCTCCAGATGTGCTTCGGAAACTACCACTGGTCTTCCAGGGAACGATCAAAGCGTGGACAGTTTGAGACGTTACTCCCATGGAGTCTTCCAGAAATCGATCAAAGCGTAGACAGTTCGAGACACTACTCCCATGGTGGAGAGCCCGCATGGTGCCTGTTGTATTCACTCCCGATGCAATTTCTGTGTTTCATTAACACTCTGAACGTCCACAGATTACAGAATGCCTTCAGATGTGCTTCGGAAACTACTACTGGTCTCCCAGGGAATGATCACAGCGTAGACAGTTTGAGACATTTTTTCCATGGAGTCTTCCTGTATTCGATCAAAGCGTAGACAGTTTGAGACATTTCTCCCATGGAGTCTTCCTGAAATTGATCAAAGAGTAGACAGTGTGAAACATTACTCCCATGGATGAGAGTCCGCATGGTGCCTGTTGTATTCAATCCCGATGCAATTTCTGTGTTTTACAAACATTCTGACGGTCCACAGATTAAAGATTGCCTCCAGATGTGCTTCGGAAACTACCACTGGTCTTCCAGGGAACGATCAAAGCGTGGACAGTTTGAGACGTTACTCCCATGGAGTCTTCCAGAAATCGATCAAAGCGTAGACAGTTCGAGACACTACTCCCATGGTGGAGAGCCCGCATGGTGCCTGTTGTATTCACTCCCGATGCAATTTCTGTGTTTCATTAACACTCTGAAGGTCCACAGATTACAGAATGCCTCCAGATGTGCTTCGGAAACTACTACTGGTCTCCCAGGGAATGATCACAGCGTAGACAGTTTGAGACATTTTTTCCATGGAGTCTTCCTGTATTCGATCAAAGCGTAGACAGTTTGAGACATTACTCCCATGGAGAAGAGTTTGCATGGTGCATTGTTTATTCAATCCCGATGCAATTTCTGTGTTTCATCAAACTCTGACGGTCCACAGATTACAGAATGTCTCCAGATGAGCTTCGGAAACTACTACTGGTCTTCCAGGGAACGATCAAAACGTCGACACTTTGAGACAATACTCCCATGGAGTCTTCCAGAAATCGATCAAAGCATGGATAGTTTAAGACATTACTCCCATGGAGAAGAGTCCGTATTGTGCCTGTTGTATTCAATCCCGATGCATTTTATGTGTTTCATTAACACTATGAAGGTCCACAGATTGCAGAATGCTTCCAGATGTGCTTCGGAAACTACTACTGGTCTTCCAGGGAACGATCAAGGCGTAGACATTTTGAGACATTACTCCCATGGAGTCGTCCAGAAATCTATTAAAGCGTAGACACTTTGAGACATTATTCCCATGGAAAAGAGTCCGCATGGTGCCTGTTGTATTCAATCCCGATGCAATTTCTGTGTTTCATCAACACTCTGAAGGTCCACAGATTACAGAATGCCTCCAAATGTGCTTAGGAAAGTACTACTGGTCTTGCAGGGAACGATCAAAGCGTAGACAGTTTGAGACATTTCTCCCATGGAGTCTTCCAGAAATGGATCAAAGCATAGACTGTTTGAGACATTACTCCTATGGAGAAGACACCGCATGGTGCCTGTTCTATTCAATCCCGATTCAAATTTCTGTGTTTCAAAAACATTCTGAAGGTCCACAGATTACAGAATGCCTCCAGATGTGCTTTGGAAACTACCACTGGTCTTCCAGGGAACGATCAAAGCGTAGACAGTTTGAGACATTACTCCCATGGAGTCTTCCAGAAATCGATCAAAGCGTAGACAGTTAGAGACACTACTCCCATGGTGAAGAGCCCGCATGGTGCCTGTTGTATTCAATCCCGATGCAATTTCTGTGTTTCATTAACACTCTGAAGGTCTACAGGTTACAAAATGCTTTCAGATGTGCTTCTGAAACTACTACTGGTCTTCCAGGGAACGATCAAAGCGTAGACATTGTGAGACATTACTCCCATGGAGTCTTCCAGACATCGATCAAAGCCTAGACAGTTTGAGACATTACTCTCATGGAGTCTTCAAGAAATCGATCAAAGCGTAGACAGTTTGACACAATACTCCCATCGAGAAGAGTCCGCATGGTGCCTGTTTTATTCAATCCCGATGCAATTTCTGTGTTTCATCAACAGTCTGAAGGTCCACAGATTACAGAATGCCTCCAGATGTGTTTCGGAAACTACTACTGGTTTCCCAGGGAATGATCACACCGTAGACAGTTTGAGACATTACTTAAATGGAGTCTTCTTGAATTCGTTTAGAGCGTAGACAGTTTGAGACATTACTCCCATGGAGAAGAGTTTGCATGGTGCATTGTGTATTCAATCCCGATGCAATTTCTGTGTTGCATCAAACTCTGACGGTCCACAGATTACAGAATGTCTCCAGATGTGCTTCGGAAACTACTACTAGTCTTCCAGGGAACGATCAAAACGTCGACAGTTTGAGACAATACTCCCATGGAGTCTTCCAGAAATCGATCAAAGAGTAAACAGTTTGAGACATTACTCCCACGGAAAAGAGTCCGCATGGTGCCTTGTGTGTTCAATCCCGATGCAATTTCTGTGTTTCATTAACACTCTGAACGTCCACAGATTGCAGAATGGGTCCAGATGTGCTTCGGAAACTACTACTGGTCTTCCTGGGAACGATCAAGGCGTAGACATTTTGAGACATTACTCCCATGGAGTCGTCCAGAAATCGATTAAAGCGTAGACACTTTGAGACATTATTCCCATGGAGAAGAGTCCACATGGTGCCTGTTGTATTCAATCCCGATGCAATTTCTGTGTTTCATCAACACTCTGAAGGTCCACAGATTACAGAATGCCTCCAGATGTGCTTCGGAAACTACTACTGGTCTTCCAGGGAACGATCAAGGCGTAGACGGTTTGAGACATTACTCCCGTGGAGTCGTCCAGAAATCGAGTAAAGCGTAGACACTTTGAGACATTCTTCCCATGGAGAATAGTCCGCATGGTGCCTGTTCTATTCAATCCCGATGCAATTTCTGTGCTTCATCAACTCTCTGAAGGTCCACAGACTACAGAATGCCTCCAGATGTGCTTCGGAAAGTACTACTGGTCTTGCAGGGAACGATCAAAGCGTAGAAAGTTTGAGACATTTCTCCCATGGAGTCTTCCAGAAATGGATGAAAGCGTAGACTGTTTGAGACATTACTCCTATGGAGAAGACACCGCATGGTGGCTGTTCTATTCAATCCCGATGCAATTTCTGTGTTTCACAAACATTCTGAAGGTCCACAGATTACAGAATGCCTCCAGATGTGCTTTGGAAACTACCACTGGTCTTCCAGGGAACGATCAAAGCGTAGACAGTTTGAGAAATTATTCCCATGTAGTCTTCCAGAAACCGATCAAAGCGTAGACAGCCTGAGACATTACTCCCATGGAAAAGAGTCCGCATGGTGCCTTGTGTATTCAATCCCGATGCAATTTCTGTGTTTCATTAACACTCTGAAGGTCCACAGATTGCAGAATGGGTCCAGATGTGCTTCGGGGACTACTACTGGTCTTCCAGGGAACGATCAAGGCTTTGACAGTTTGAGACGTTACTCCCATGGAGTAGAGTCCGTATTGTGCCTGTTGTATTCAATCCCGATGCATTTTCTATGTTTCATTAACACTCTGAAGGTCCACAGATTGCAGAATGCCTCCAGAAGTGTTTCGGAAACTACTACTGGTCTTCCAGGGAACGATCAAGGCGTAGACATTTAGAGACATTACTCCCATGGAGTCGTCCAGAAATCGATTAAAGCGTAGACACTTTGAGACATTATTGCCATGGAGAAGAGTCCGCATGGTGCCTGTTGTATTTAATCCCGATGCAATTTCTATGTTTCATCAACACTCTGAAGGTCCACAGATTACAGAATGCCTCCAGATGTGCTTCGGAAAGTACTACTGGTCTTGCACGGAACGATCAAAGCGTAGACAGTTTGAGACATTTCTCTCATGGAGTCTTCCAGAAATGGATCAAAGCGTAGACTGTTTGAGACATTACTCCTATGGAGAAGACGCCGCATGGTGCCTGTTATATTCAATCCCGATGCAATTTCTGTGCTTCATCAACACTCTGACGGTCCACAGATTACAGAATGCCTCCAGATGTGCTTCGGAAACTACCACTGGTCTTCCAGGGAACGATCAAAGCGTAGACAGTTTGAGACATTTCTCCCATGGAGTCTTCCCGAAATTGATCAAAGAGTAGACAGTGTGAGACATTACTCCCATGGATGAGAGTCCGCATGGTGCCTGTTGTATTCAATCCCGATGCAATTTCTGTGTTTTACAAACATTCTGACGGTCCACAGATTAAAGATTGCCTCCAGATGTGCTTCGGAAACTACCACTGGTCTTCCAGGGAACGATCAAAGCGTGGACAGTTTGAGACGTTACTCCCATGGAGTCTTCCAGAAATCGATCAAAGCGTAGACAGTTCGAGACACTACTCCCATGGTGGAGAGCCCGCATCGTGCCTGTTGTATTCACTCCCGATGCAATTTCTGTGTTTCATTAACACTCTGAAGGTCCACAGATTACAGAATGCCTCCAGATGTGCTTCGGAAACTACTACTGGTCTCCCAGGGAATGATCACAGCGTAGACAGTTTGAGACATTTTTTCCATGGAGTCTTCCTGTATTCGATCAAAGCGTAGACAGTTTGAGACATTACTCCCATGGAGAAGAGTTTGCATGGTGCATTGTTTATTCAATCCCGATGCAATTTCTGTGTTTCATCAAACTCTGACGGTCCACAGATTACAGAATGTCTCCAGATGAGCTTCGGAAACTACTACTGGTCTTCCAGGGAACGATCAAAACGTCGACACTTTGAGACAATACTCCCATGGAGTCTTCCAGAAATCGATCAAAGCATGGATAGTTTAAGACATTACTCCCATGGAGAAGAGTCCGTATTGTGCCTGTTGTATTCAATCCCGATGCATTTTATGTGTTTCATTAACACTATGAAAGTCCACAGATTGCAGAATGCTTCCAGATGTGCTTCGGAAACTACTACTGGTCTTCCAGGGAACGATCAAGGCGTAGACATTTTGAGACATTACTCCCATGGAGTCGTCCAGAAATCTATTAAAGCGTAGACACTTTGAGACATTATTCCCATGGAAAAGAGTCCGCATGGTGCCTGTTGTATTCAATCCCGATGCAATTTCTGTGTTTCATCAACACTCTGAAGGTCCACAGATTACAGAATGCCTCCAAATGTGCTTCGGAAACTACTACTGGTCTTGCAGGGAACGATCAAAGCGTAGACAGTTTGAGACATTTCTCCCATGGAGTCTTCCAGAAATGGATCAAAGCATAGACTGTTTGAGACATTACTCCTATGGAGAAGACACCGCATGGTGCCTGTTCTATTCAATCCCGATTCAAATTTCTGTGTTTCAAAAACATTCTGAAGGTCCACAGATTACAGAATGCCTCCAGATGTGCTTTGGAAACTACCACTGGTCTTCCAGGGAACGATCAAAGCGTACACAGTTTGAGACATTACTCCCATGGAGTCTTCCAGAAATCGATCAAAGCGTAGACAGTTAGAGACACTACTCCCATGGTGAAGAGCCCGCATGGTGCCTGTTGTATTCAATCCCGATGCAATTTCTGTGTTTCATTAACACTCTGAAGGTCTACAGGTTACAAAATGCCTCCAGATGTGCTTCTGAAACTACTACTGGTCTTCCAGGGAACGATCAAAGCGTAGACATTGTGAGACATTACTCCCATGGAGTCTTCCAGACATCGATCAAAGCCTAGACAGTTTGAGACATTACTCTCATGGAGTCTTCATGAAATCGATCAAAGCGTAGACAGTTTGACACAATACTCCCATCGAGAAGAGTCCGCATGGTGCCTGTTTTATTCAATCCCGATGCAATTTCTGTGTTTCATCAACAGTCTGAAGGTCCACAGATTACAGAATGCCTCCAGATGTGTTTCGGAAACTACTACTGGTTTCCCAGGGAATGATCACACCGTAGACAGTTTGAGACATTACTTAAATGGAGTCTTCTTGAATTCGTTTAGAGCGTAGACAGTTTGAGACATTACTCCCATGGAGAAGAGTTTGCATGGTGCATTGTGTATTCAATCCCGATGCAATTTCTGTGTTGCATCAAACTCTGACGGTCCACAGATTACAGAATGTCTCCAGATGTGCTTCGGAAACTACTACTAGTCTTCCAGGGAACGATCAAAACGTCGACAGTTTGAGACAATACTCCCATGGAGTCTTCCAGAAATCGATCAAAGAGTAAACAGTTTGAGACATTACTCCCATGGAAAAGAGTCCGCATGGTGCCTTGTGTGTTCAATCCCGATGCAATTTCTGTGTTTCATTAACACTCTGAAGGTCCACAGATTGCAGAATGGGTCCAGATGTGCTTCGGGGACTACTACTGGTCTTCCAGGGAACGATCAAGTCTTAGACAGTTTGAGACATTACTCCCATGGAGAAGAGTCCGTATGGTGCCTGTTGTATTCAAACCCGATGCATTTTCTGTGTTTCATTAACACTCTGAAGGTCCACAGATTGCAGAATGCCTCCAGATATGCTTCGGAAACTACTACTGGTCTTCCAGGGAACGATCAAGGCGTAGACATTTTGAGACATTACTCCCATGGAGTCGTCCAGAAATCGATTAAAGCGTAGAGACTTTGAGACATTATTCCCATGGAGAAGAGTCCGCATGGTGCCTGTTGTATTCAATCCCGATGCAATTTCTGTGTTTCATCAACACTCTGAAGGTCCACAGATTACAGAATGCCTCCAGATGTGCTTCGGAAAGTACTACTGGTCTTGCAGGGAACGATCAAAGCGTAGACAGTTTGAGACATTTCTCCCATGGAGTCTTCCAGAAATGGATCAAAGCGTAGACTGTTTGAGACATTACTCCTATGGAGAAGACACCGCATGGTGCCTGTTCTATTCAATCCCGATGCAATTTCTGTGCTTCATCAACTCTCTGAAGGTCCACAGATTACAGAATGCCTCCAGATGTGCTTCGGAAAGTACTACTGGTCTTGCAGGGAACGATCAAAGCGTAGACAGTTTGAGACATTTCTCCCATGGAGTCTTCCAGAAATGGATGAAAGCGTAGACTGTTTGAGACATTACTCCTATGGAGAAGACAGCGCATGGTGGCTGTTCTATTCAATCCCGATGCAATTTCTGTGTTTCACAAACATTCTGAAGGTCCACAGATTACAGAATGCCTCCAGATGTGCTTTGGAAACTACCACTGGTCTTCCAGGGAACGATCAAAGCGTAGACAGTTTGAGACATTACTCCCATGGAGTCTTCCAGAAATCGATCAAAGCGTAGACAGTTCGAGACACTACTCCCATGGTGAAGAGCCCGCATGGTGCCTGTTGTATTCAAACCCGATGCATTTTCTGTGCTTCATTAACACTCTGAAGGTCCACAGATTGCAGAATGCCTCCAGATGTGCTTCTGAAACTACTACTGGTCTTTCAGGGAACGATCAAAGCGTAGACATTTTGAGACATTACTCCCATGGAGTCTTCCAGACATCGATCAAAGCCTAGACAGTTTGAGACATTACTCTCATGGAGTCTTCCAGAAATCGATCAAAGCGTAGACAATTTGACACATTACTCCCATCGAGAAGAGTCCGCATGGTTCCTGTTTTATTCAATCCCGATTGAATTTCTGTGTTTCATCACCACACTGAAGGTCGACAGATTACCGAATGCCTGCAGATGTGCTTCGGAAACTACTACTGGTCTTCCAGGGAACGATCAAAGCGTAGACAGTTTGAGAAATTATTCCCATGTAGTCTTCCAGAAACCGATCAAAGCGTAGACAGTTTGAGACATTACTCCCATGGAAAAGAGTCCGCATGGTGCCTTGTGTATTCAATCCCGATGCAATTTCTGTGTTTCATTAACACTCTGAAGGTCCACAGATTGCAGAATGGGTCCAGATGTGCTTCGGGGACTACTACTGGTCTTCCAGGGAACGATCAAGCCTTTGACAGTTTGAGACGTTACTCCCATGGAGTAGAGTCCGTATTGTGCCTGTTGTATTCAATCCCGATGCATTTTCTGTGTTTCATTAACACTCTGAAGGTCCACAGATTGCAGAATGCCTCCAGAAGTGTTTCGGAAACTACTACTGGTCTTCCAGGGAACGATCAAGGCGTAGACATTTAGAGACATTACTCCCATGGAGTCGTCCAGAAATCGATTAAAGCGTAGACACTTTGAGACATTATTGCCATGGAGAAGAGTCCGCATGGTGCCTGTTGTATTCAATCCCGATGCAATTTCTGTGTTTCATCAACACTCTGAAGGTCCACAGATTACAGAATGCCTCCAGATGTGCTTCGGAAAGTACTACTGGTCTTGCAGGGAACGATCAAAGCGTAGACAGTTTGAGACATTTCTCTCATGGAGTCTTCCAGAAATGGATCAAAGCGTAGACTGTTTGAGACATTACTCCTCTGGAGAAGACGCCGCATGGTGCCTGTTCTATTCAATCCCGATGCAATTCCTGTGCTTCATCAACACTCTGAAGGTCCTCAGATTACAGAATGCCTCCAGATGTGCTTCGGAAACTACCACTGGTCTTCCAGGGAACGATCAAAGCGTAGACAGTTTGAGACATTACTCCCATGGAGTCTTCCAGAAATTGTCCAAGAGTAGACAGTGTGAGACATTACTCCCATGGAGAAGAGTCCGCATGGTGCCTGTTGTATTCAATCCCGATGCAATTTCTGTGTTTTACAAACATTCTGACGGTCCACAGATTAAAGAATGCCTCCAGATGTGCTTCGGAAACTACCACTGGTCTTCCAGGGAACGATCAAAGCGTAGACAGTTCGAGACACTACTCCCATGGTGGAGAGCCCGCATGGTGCCTGTTGTATTCACTCCCGATGCAATTTCTGTGTTTCATTAACACTCTGAAGGTCTACAGATTACAAAATGCCTCCAGATGTGCTTCTGAAACTACTACTGGTCTTCCAGGGAACGATCAAAGCGTAGACATTTTGAGACATTACTCCCATGGAGTCTTCCAGACATCGATCAAAGCCTAGACAATTTGAGACATTACTCTCATGGAGTCTTCCAGAAATCGATCAAAGCGTAGACAGTTTGACACATTACTCCCATCGAGAAGTGTTCCTATGGTGCCTGTTTAATACAATCCCAATGCAATTTCTGTGTTTCATCAACACTCTGAAGGTCCACAGATTACAGAATGCCTCCAGATGTGCTTCGGAAACTACTACTGGTCTCCCATGGAACAATCACAGCGTAGACAGTTTGAGACATTATTTCCATGGGGTCTTCCTGAATTCGATCAAAGCGTAGACAGTTTGAGACATTACTCCCATGGGGAAGAGTTTGCATGGTGCATTGTGTATTCAATCCCGATGCAATTTCTGTGTTTCATCAAACACTGACGGTCCACAGATTACAGAATATCTCCAGATGTGCTTCGGAAACTACTACTGGTCTTCCAGGGAACGATCAAAACTTCGACAGTTTGAGACAATACTCCCATGGAGTCTTCCAGAAATCGATCAAAGCTTAGATAGTTTAAGACATTACTCCCATGGAGAAGAGACCGCATGGTACCTGTTGTAATCAATCCCGATTGAATTTCTGAGTTTCATCACCACACTGAAGGTCCACAGATTACCGAATGCCTCCAGATGTGCTTCGGAAACTACTACTGGTCATCCAGGGAACGATCAAATCGTAGACAGTTTGAGACATTTCTCCCATGGAGTCTTCCAGAAATGGATCAAAGCGTAGACTGTTTGAGACATTACTCCTATGGAGAAGACACCGCATGGTGCCTGTTGTATTAAGTGCCGATGCAATTCCTGTGTTTCATCACCACTCAGAAGATCCACAGTTTACTGAATGCCTCCAAATGTGCTTCGGAAACAACTACTGGTCTTCCAGGGAACGATCAAAGCGTAGACAGTTTGAGAAATTACTTCCATGTAGTCTTCCAGCAACCGATCAAAGCGTAGACAGTTTGAGACATTATTCCCATGGAAAAGAGTCCGCATGGGGCCTGTTCTATTCAATCCCGATGCAATTTCTGTGCTTCATCAACACTCGGAAGGTCCCTAGGTTACAGAATGCCTCCATATGTGCTTCGGAAACTACTACTGGTCATCCAGGGAACGATCACAGCGTAGACAGTTTGAGACATTGCTCCCATGGAGTCTTTCAGAAATTGATCAAGGCGTAGACAGTTTGAGACATTACTCCCATGGGGAAGAGTCCGCATGGTGCCTGTTGTATTCAATCCCGATGCAATTTCTGTGTTCCACAAACATTCTGTAGTTCCACAAATTACAGAATGCCTCCAGATATGCTTCGGAAACTACTACTGGTCTTCCAGGGAACGATCAAAGCGTAGACAGTTTGACACATTACTCCCATCGAGAAGATTCCTCATGGTGCCTGTTTTATTCAATCCTGATGCAATTTCTGTGTTTCATCAAACTCTGACGGTCCACAGATTACAGAATGTCTCCAGATGTGCTTCGGAAACTACTACTGGTCTTCCAGGGAACGATCAAAACGTAGACAGTTTGAGACATTACTCTCATGGAGTCTTCCAGCAACCGAACAAAGCGTAGACAGTTTGAGACATTACTCCCATGGAGTCTTATAGAAATCGATCAAAGCGTAGACAGTTCGAGACACTACTCCCATGTAGAAGAGCACGCATGGTGCCTGTTGTGTTCAATCGCGATGCTATTTCTGTGTTTCATTAACACACTAAAGGCCTACAGATTACAAAATGCTTATAGATGTGCTTCGGAAACTACTACTGGTCTTCCAGGGAACGATCAAAGCATAGATATTTTGAGACATTACTCTCATGGAGTCTTCCAGACATCGATCAAAGCCTAGACAGTCTGAGACATTACTCTCATAGAGTCTTCCAAAAATCGATCAAAGCGTAGACAGTTTGAGACATTACTCCCATGGAGAAGAGAACGCATGGTGCCCGTGTATTCAATCCAGATGCAATTTCTGTGTTTCATCAATATTCTGAAGGTCCACAGATTACAGAATGCCTCCAGATGTGCTTCGGAAACTACTACTGGTCTCCCAGGGAACGATCAAAGCGTAGACAGTTTGAGACATTACTCCCATGGAGTCTTTCAGAAATCGATCAAAGCGTAGACAGTTTGAGACATTACTCCCATGGAGAAGAGTCCGTATGGTGCCTGTTGTATTCAATCCCGATGCAATGTCTGTGTTTCATCAACACTCTGAAGGTCCACAGATTACAGAATGCCTCCCGATGTGCTTCGAAAAATACTACTGGTCTTCCAGGGAACTGTCAAATCGTAGACAGTTTGAGACATTACTCCCATGGAGTCTTCCAGAAATCGATCAAAGCGTAGACAGTTTGAGTCATTACTCCCATTAGGAAGAGTAAGAATGGTGCCCTTTGTATTCAATCCCGATGCAAATTCTGTGTTTCATCAACACTCGAAGTTCCACAGATTACAGAATGCCTCCAGATGTGCTTCGGAAACTACTACTGGTCTTCCAGGGAACTATCAAAGCGTAGACAGTTTCAGACATTACTCCCATAAGGAAGAGTAAGAATGGTGCCCTTTGTATTCAATCCCGATGCAATTTCTGTGTTTCATCAACACTCGAAGTTCCACAGATTACATAATGCCTCCAGATGAGCTTCGGAAACTCCTACTGGTCTTCCAAGGAACAATCAAAGCGTAGACAGTTTGAGACATTACTCCCATGGAGTCTTCCAGAAATTGATCAAAGCATAGACAGATTGAGAAATTACTCCCATCGAGAAGAGGCCGCATGGTGCCTGTTGTTTTCAATCCCGATGCAATAATTGCGATTCATCAACACATTGAATCTCCACAGATTACAGAATGCCTCCAGATGTGCTTCGGAAACTACTACTGGCCTCCCAGGGAACGATCACAGCGTAGACAGTTTGAGACATTACTCCCATGGAGCCTTCCTTAATTCGATCAAAGAGTAGACAGTTTGAGACATTACTCCCATGGAGAAGAAGATGCATGGTGTATTTTGTATTCAATCCCGATGCAATTTCTGTGTTTCATCAACACTCTGACGGTCCACAGATTACAGAATGTCTCCAGATGTGCTTCGGAAACTACTACTGGTCTTCCAGGGAACGATCAAAGCGTAGACAGTTTGAGACAATACTCCCATGGAGTCTTCCAGAAATCGATCAAAGCATAGATAGTTTAAAACATTACTTCCATGGAGATGAGCCCGCTTGGTGCCTGTTGTATTTAAACCCGATTGAATTTCTGTGTTTCCAGGTCCACAGATTACCGAATGCCTCCAGATGTCCTTCGGAAACTACTACTGGTCTTCCAGGGAACGATCACAGCGTAGACAGTTTGAGACATTACTCCCATGGAGCCTTCCTTAATTCGATCAAAGAGTAGACAGTCTGAGACATTACTCCCATGGAAAAGAGTCCGCATGGTGCCTTGTGTATTCAATCCCGATGCAATTTCTGTGTTTCATTAACACCCGGAAGGTCCACAGATTGCAGAATGGTTCCAGATGTGCTTCGGGGACTACTACTGGTCTCCCAGTTAACGATCAAGGCTTAGACACTTTGAGACATTACTCCCATGGAGAAGAGTCCGTATGGTGCCTGTTGTATTCAATCCCGATGCATTTTCTGTGTTTCATTAACACTCTGAAGGTCCACAGAATGCAGAATGCCTCCAGATGTGCTTCGGAAACTACTACAGGTCTTCCAGGGAACGATCAAGGCGTAGACAGTTTGAGACATTACTCCCATGAAGTCGTCCAGAAATCAATTAAAGCGTAGACACTTTGAGACATTATTCCCATAGAGAAGAGTCCGCATGGTGCCTGTTGTATTCAATCCCGATGCAATTTCTGTGTTTCGTCAACACTCTGAAGGTCCACAGATTACAGAATGCATCCAGATGTGATTCGGAAAGTACTACTGGGCTTGCAGGGAACGATCAAAGCATAGACAGTTTGAGACATTTCTCCCATGGAGTTTTCCAGAAATTGATCAAAGCGTAGACTGTTTTAGAAATTACTCCTATGGAGAAGACACCGCATGGTGCCTGTTCTATTCAATTCCGATGCAATTTCTGTGCGTCATCAACACTCTGAAGGTCCACAGATTACAGAATGCCTCCAGATGTGCTTCGGATACAACCACTGGTCTTCCAGGGAATGATCAAAGCGTAGACAGTTTGAGACATTACTCCCATGGAGTCTTCCAGACATCGATCAAAGCCTAGACAGTTTGAGACATTACTCTCATGGAGTCTTCCAAAAATCGATGAAAGCATAGACAGTTTGAGACACTACTCCCATCGAGAAGAGTCCGCATGGTGCCTGTGTATTCAATCCCGCTGCAATTTCTGTGTTTCATCAACACTCTGAAGGTCCACAGATTACAGAATGCCTCCAGATGTGCTTCAGAAACTACTACTGGTCTTCCAGGGAACTATCAAAGCGTAGACAGTTTGAGACATTACTCCCATGGAGTCTACCAGAAATCGATTAAAGCGTAGACAGTTTGAGACATTACTCCCATAAATAAGAGTAAGAATGGTGCCCTTTGTATTCAATCCCGATGCAATTTCTGTGTTTCATCAACACTCGAAGTTCCACAGATTACAGAATGCCTCCAGATGAGCTTCGGAAACTCCTACTGGTCTTCCAGGGAACAATCAAAGCGTAGACAGTTTGAGACATTACTCCCATGGAGTCTTCCAGAAATTGATCAAAGCATAGACAGATTGAGACATTACTCCCATCGAGAAGAGTCCGCATGGTGCGTGTTGTTTTCAATCCCGATGAAATAACTGTGTTTCAACAACACTCTGAAGCTCCACAGATTACAGAATGCCTCCAGATGTGCTTCGGAAACTACTACTGGTCTCCCAGGGGACGATCATAGCGTAGACAGTTTGAGACATTACTCCCATGGAGCCTTCCTTAATTCGATCAAAGCGTAGACAGTTTGAGACATTACTCCCATGGAAAAGGGTCCGCATGGTGCCTTGTGTATTCCATCCCGATGCAATTTCTGTGTTTCATTAACATTCTGATGGTCCACAGATTGCAGAATGGGTCCAGATGTGCTTCGTAAACTACTACTGGTCTACCAGGGAACGATTAACGCGTAGACAGTTTGAGACATTACTCCCATGGAGTCGTCCAGAAATCGATTAAAGCGTAGACAGTTTGAGAAATTACTCCCATGTAGTCTTCCAGAACCCGATCAAAGCGTAGATAGTTTGAGACATTACTCCCATGGAAAAGAGTCCACATGGTGCCTTGTGTATTCAATCCCGATGCATTTTCTGTGTTTCATTAACACTCTGAAGGTCCACAGATTGCAGAATGCTTCCAGATGTGCTTCGGAAACTACTACAGGTCTTCCAGGGAACGATCAAGGCGTAGACAGTTTGAGACATTACTCCCATGGAGTCGTCCAGAAATCGATTAAAGCGTAGACACTTTGACACATTATTCCCATGGAGAAGAGTCCGCATGGTGCCTGTTGTATTCAATCCCGATGCAATTT
Organism: Schistocerca gregaria; assembly: GCF_023897955.1. Lineage (NCBI taxonomy): Eukaryota > Metazoa > Arthropoda > Insecta > Orthoptera > Acrididae > Schistocerca > Schistocerca gregaria. The sequence goes on from NC_064925.1 coordinate 30,939,046, forward strand.
CTGTGTTTCATCAACACTCTGAAGGTCCACAGATTACAGAATGTCTCCAGATGTGCTTCGGGATCTACTACTGGTCTTCCAGGTAACTATCAAAGCGTAGACAGATTGAGACATTCCTCCCATGGAGTCTTCCAGAAA